>NC_057710.1:75806023-75892084 GCF_004010195.1 Chiloscyllium plagiosum | reverse complement strand
ATAAGAATTCATTTTTGTGTTTTAAACAGCAGTCGCAGCTTTAAACCCACAAAAACTCAGCACGTCTGCCCACATGACTGGGAGATAGGAGACAGAGGACAGATAGAATCCACACTAGACCAACATTACCCATGACTCATTGGCCAAAACTCCTGGATTAATTAAATATGGAAACCCATCTCCTAATCACATCAAGAGACTGATATCAGACCAATACACACCAACACCCCAAGGGAACAAAGGGGGGTGCTAGCCCCTGCCCTCACAGAGAGAGACAAGCAGATAATACCCGGACCCGTTTTACATAAACCAATTAGCACCCTATTGTGCGTGCCCTGCAACTCTCCTGGGACGGCAGGAAACAGCCTATTCGCACCTACTCCAGTGATGATGGGGAACTATCATCCCATTCATCCTCAAATCCCACACATCCTGACAACTAAAAGTATATAATATGAAGCTGTGCGCGGGAACAGCAGAGCAGCCGAAATTCGGACCTCGGTTGATCTCCGCCGGCGTTACTGCAGTAATAAACGTTACCGATTGTTGAACCGCACTCTGGGCTCAGACTGATCTCATTTCATCCGCGCTAACATGACCAATATGTTGAGGAACCAACTAGAGAGTAAGCCATATTAGGTGGTTATTGTCTATTCAGAGAGGATTAATTAGCAACATTGTGATGCGAGATCCTTTGGAGAATCTCCCCATGTCTGCGTGGGTTCCTCCCGGTGCTCCGGTTTCCCTCTGTAGTACAAAGATGTTCAGGTCAGGTGAATTGGCCATGCTAGATTGCCCATAGTATTAGGTGCATTAGTCAGAGGGAAATGGGTCTGGGTGGGTTACTCTTCTGAGGGTTGGTGTGGACTGGTTGGGCCAAAGGGCCTGTTTCCACACTAGTGAATCTAATCTAGTCTCATTTAAAAAACTCTTCATTAAGATGGAAAGTGACACAATTAAATCTGAAACTAGGGTCCTGAACTTAAAGAAAGCTAACTTTGATGGTATGAGGCAAGCACTGGCTAGGATACACTTGTCAAGGATACTTAAGGTGTTGATGGTGGATAGTCAATGGCAGATATTTAAAGAACATATGGATGAACCTCAACAATTATACATCCCAAAACAGGGAAGGTGGCTCAACCATGGCTAACAAGGGAAACCAGAGATAGCGTTAAAGCCAAAGAGGAGGCACATAAGTTGGTCAGAAAATGCAGCAAACCTGAGGACAGGGAGAAATTTGAAATTCAGCAGAGGAGGATAAAGGGTTTAATTCAGAAAGAGAAAATAGAATATGAAAGTAAGCTTGCAGAAAACATAAAAACTGACTGCAAAAGATTCTATAGATATGTGAAGAAAAAAAGGCCAGTGAAGACAAATATAGATTCCTTGCAGTTAGAATCAGGTGAATTCATAAAAGACAACAAAGAGATGGCAGACCAATTGGACAAATACTTTGGATCCGTCTTCACTAAGGAGGACACCAATAACCTTCAGGAAATGCTAGGGGATACAGGCTCAAGCATGAAGGAGGAACTGATGGAAATCCTTATTAGTCAGGATATGGTACTGGAGAAATTGATTTAAAACCTGATAAGTCCCCAAGACTTGATGCCCTGCATCCCAGAGTGGTCCTCCAAATTGGTGATCATTTTCCAGCACGCTGGAAGAGTTCCAATGGACTGGAGGGTAACTAGTGTAACCCCACTCTTTAAAAAAAAAGAGGGAGAGAGAAAATGGGAAATTATAGGCTGGTTAGCCTGGCATTGGTGATGGGAAAAATGCTGAAGTCAATTGTTAAGGATGTAAACTGAACATTTGGAAAGCAGTGATAGAATCAGTCCGAGTCAGCTTGGATTCACTAAAGGGAAATCATACTTGACAAATCTTCTGGAATTTTTTGAGGATGTGACCAGTAGAGTGGACATGGGTGAAATCATTGGATGTTGTCTATGTGGACTTTAAAAAGGTTCCACACAAGGGATTTGTAAGGAAAATTAAAGCTAATGGTATCGGAGGTAATGTATTGATGTGGAGAGAACTAGTTAGCAGACAGGAAGTAGAGGGTTGGAATAAATGGGTCCCTTTCAGAGTGGTAGGTAGTGATGAGTGGGATGCTGCAGAGTTCAGTGTTGGGACCCCAGCTATTCAAAATATACATTAACTATTTGGATGAATAGTTGATATTTGAATGCAATATTGTCAAATTTTCAGATGACACGAAGCTGGGTGGCAGTGTGTGCTGTGAGTAGGATGCGAAGAGGCTAGAGGGTGATTTGGAGAGACTGGATGAGTGGGCAAATACTTGATGCATGAGATATAACATGGATAAATGTGAAGTTATCCACTCTGGTCACAAAAACAGGAAGACAGATTATTAGCTGAATGGTGACAGTTTAGGAAAAGGTGAAGAGCAATGAGACCTCGGTGTCATGGTGGAACAGTCACTGAACGTTGGCATGTAGGTGCAACAGGCAGTGTTGAAAGCTAATGGTATGCTGGCCTTCATAGTGAGTGGATTTGAGTATCAGAATAAGGTAGTCTGATTGCAGTTAGGCCACATTTTGAGTATTGGGTGCAGTTTTGGTCTCCTAGTCTGAGGAAGTACATTCTCACTATTGAGACCGTCCAACGAAGTTCACCAGACTGATTCCTGGGATTGCAAGACTGACAAATGAGGAAAGACTTGATTGACTGAGCTTGTACTTAGTGGAATTTAGAAGAATGAGAAACATATAAAATCCTGGCGGGCCTAGAAAGGCTAGGTGTGGGAAGAATATTCCCAATGTTGGAGAACTCCGGAACTAGGGGTCACAGCCTAAGAATAAGGGGTAAGCCATTCAGGACTGAGATGAAGAAGAATTTCTTCACTTAGAGAGTTGTGCACCTGTGAAATTCTGTCCCACAAGAAGCACTTGTGGCCAGTTCATTAGATATATTCAAGAGGGAGGTGGACGTGGCCCTTACGGGCTGTTCTTCCAGCTTGTGCCAAACTTCGTTGGTTCACTGCAGCAAGCCTGTGACAGAGATGTTGGCCAGGGAACATGATGATGTGTTTAAGTGGCAGGCAACAGGAAGCTTAGTCTATTTTTTAGAGGACAGAATGTAGATGTTCCGCAAAGCTATCACCCAGTCTATGCTTCGTTTCCCCAATGTAGAGAAGAGAATATTGTGAGCAGTGAAGGCAGCCGACTAGATTGTGTGAAGCGCTGCTTCACCTGGAAGGTGTGTCTGGGGCCTTGAATACTGAGGAGGGAGGAGGTAGAGGGGCAGGTGTTATACATTCTACAATTGCAATGGAAGGTGCAATGAGGCTGTGGGGTGCAGTGTTGGGACTAAAGGAAGAGTGGACCAGGGTATCCCAGAGGGAATGGTCCCTGCGGAAGGCTGACAAGGGAGGGGAGGGGAGTAAGTGTCAGCTGGTGGTAGCATCTCACTGGAGGAGGTGGAAATGGTGGCTAATGAACCTAGAGATGCGGATGCTGGTGGAATGGTCGATGTAGACAATGGTCCCAAATGCTATTGTGGGAGGGAAGAGATGGGGTGAGGGCTGAAGTGCGGAAGATGAGTTGGACCTGGCTGTGCACCCTGTCAACAACAGTGCAGGGGAATCCTCGGTTGAGGAAGAAGGTGGACATTGCGGAGGCCCTCTTCTCAAAGTTGGCCTCATTAGAACAAATGCAACAGAGATGGAGCAGGCTGTGAGGATGTATAGTCAGGGTCACTATGGAAGTCAGTTGTAGTGGATATTGGCAGGCAGTCTATCCCCAGAAATGGAAACAGAGGTGTCAAGGAAAGAAGCGAGGAGTCAGTGATAGACCAGGTGGAGGTGAAATCGGGTGGTAATTGGAAGCAAAATTGACAAACATTTTCTGATTCAGGACGAGAAAGGGAAGTAGCACCAATAATGTCATAATACTGGAGAAAGATTTGTGAGTGGAGACTGGAGTAGGATGGGAAACAAGGAATGTTCCACATACCCCAAAAAGAGACAGGTGTAACTCGGACCCATGCAAATACCCATAGCCACACCTCTGACCAGAAGGAAGTGAGAGGGGTTAAAAGAGGACTTGATCAGGGTGAGGACGAGCTTGGCCAAGCAAATGCGAGTGGTGGTCGATGGAGACGGTATGGCTTTTTTTCCAAGAAGTAGAGCTAGGGGAGTTGCCCTCCTGGCATAAGTGGCAAACAGCCATATTGCTGCTGCCTTTCCAATTAGGGCAGGCAAACAATTAGACCTTCAGAAGGTAGAAGGCAGTGGACTATGACCATGGAGGGTAAGGTTAGGAACAGCTGTGATGATAGGGCTGCTTGGCTCCTCATGTTAAGATCAACTACACAGAAGCTTATTTCTCTGCAGGAAACCTGAAAGCTGCATGAGATTATACAGGTTAGTCTGAAAAAATATGAAAAATTGTAGATTCCAGTGGATCCATCCCTCATTAAACTCCTAATGGAGCTTAAAGAGCCATCAATTTTCAGCAAGTTTCCTACTCCCTTCTAGGCTGACCATTTGAAAATTGAAAACTAAAAACTACACAGGATGTGTGACAATACTGACACACTGAACCACAATTTTGAATTTCCAGTCAAACTAAATGCCAAGCCCAAGGGCCTTTGAATATCTAGATTTTGATATCTACTCATAAAATTTATCAAAGAAAATTAGGAATAAATATGTACAGTCGCCATATTCAATGAGAGTTCTAAAAAAAGGGCAATTTTCCACAGCATTGCATGTCATTGAAATGACTTAGATATCTACATAAAACCAATATGTCACTAAGTAGTCACAGGTCCAACACATATAATAACAAAAAGGAAAACCAGTGAGAACAGCGGAATAATAAAAATGCAGTTAACTGGGATACACTTGATGCTGTATGAGATGGAGTTATAGAGTCATACAGCACAAAAACAGACCCTTTGGTCTAAGCTGACCAGGTATCGTAATTTAAACTAGAACCATCTGCCAACATTTGGCCCATATCCCCCTAAACCCTTCCTATTCATGTACCTATTCAAATGCTGTATAGTTGTAGAACCTGCTTCCAGTGTTAGTTGTTTGAGGCAGAGATTATGTCAACACACACAATTGAATTGCTAAAATGAGTGATTCGTCAGTGCAAATTGACTTTAACACAATTAACAATTGTGGATGTTATTTGGATAATGCGAACTTTCTACTGAACCGTATAGCAATTTTGTATTAGCGATTTTACATTGCATGATTTTCTACAGTGCCAGGTTGCAGAGGAACACAGCTGTCACAGTATAGCACAGTATAGCAGAATGTCCTGCCGGTGGAATAAGGTAACAGAGACTGTAATCTTTAGACAAATGTATTCATATGGAGTGCAAATATCTTCATGGAGCAAGTGGCGATGTAGGAGTAATGTCATTGCGTTACTAATTGAGGCTAATGTTTGGGAATATGGTGAATGGTGAAATTAAAAGACAGTCTAATGGTGAAATTTAAATTCAATAGAATTTGAAATTAAAAGACAGTCTAATGGTGACTATCTAACCATTTTCAATCATCTTAAAAACCCATCTGATTCACAAAAGACCTCGAGGGAAGGAAATGTGCTCGTCTTAACTGCTCAGGCCTAGATGTGAGTCCAGACTGAGAGCAATGTGTTGATACATAACTTACCTCTAAAATTCCTGATGAAGGGTTTTTGCCTGAAACGTCGATTTCCCCGCTCCTCGGATGCTGCCTGATCTGTTGTGCTTTTCCAGCACCACTCTAATCTTACCTCTAAAATAGTCCAGGCAAGCTCTCAGTGCAGGTAGCACTTAGGAATAGATAGCAAATGTTGGCCTTCCCTGCATTGCCCACATCCCATACTAGAAAAAAACAAAACATATTTCTGTCTTTTATCTCATCATCAATTACAAGTGTTAGGTAATGGCCTACTATTGGACTGAAAAATACTGCAATGATTTGCACTGTTTTCTGCAGCATGGCAGACCATGAGACTCACCAGCTCATCTTGAGGCATATTAGAAGTATATCCAGGTTGATACAATTCTGTCTTCGTGATAACATCATTAAGGGCATTTAAATGGTCATTGAATAAACATATGGATGATATCGGAATAGGGTAGGTTAAATGTGTTTTACATTGGTTTTACAGGTCAGCGCAACATTGAGGGCCGAAGGGCCTGTAGATTAGACTAGATTCCCTACAGTGTGGAAACAGGCCCTTCGGCCCATTAAGTCCACACCGACCCTCCGAAGAGTAACCTACCCAGACCCATTTCCCTCTGACTAATGCATCTAACACTATGGGCAATTTAGCATGGCCAATTCACCTAACCTGCACATTTTTGGCTTGTGGGAGGAAACCGGAACACCCGGAGGAAACCCATGCAGACAAGGGGAGAATGTCCAAACTCCACACAGACAGTCATCCAAGGTTGGAATCGAACCTGGGACCTTGGTGCTGTGAGGCAGCAGTGCTAACCACTGAGCCACCATGCCACCCTGTGTACTGTACTGTAATACATATGTACATTCTTTGGTCAACATATCCTGCCATGTGTGTTCAACCCAGAGATAGGGCCACTACTACTAGGAAACAATACCTCTTTATTCAAAGTAATTTCTGCCTTTTCCATGAATTCTTTCTTATTTCAGAACATCCATTTTTCTGATTGCTTATTGTTTGAATCTTCTTGGTTGTTAATGTTCAGAAAGAATGATAATGATCTAAATTATACACATTTTATTTAGTCATGGTTCCATTTTCATTAGTAACAATAAACAAAAACAAAAAAAGTCACAAGGACTTAATGTAAAAATTTATTTAATTAAAACAATGTAAAATGTGTTTGATTTATACAGTCAGTTCTATCTCTGGCATGCCTAAGAACATTGAACACAATTTTTAATATGCAAATATCATGCATTTTTTATTTATTAATAAAGTGTCAATAACTTTAATGTAATTGTACATGTGGTTATAGATACATTTTGCATTTTAATATGCTGCACATTAGGTTTAATCTTTCTATTGAAATAAAATAAAAGGAAAATACAGCAAGGAATTGGGGACTGAATACATAGTACTGAGAGCGACATCTGATATATATTTACAAATTAAGTTCCTGTTTAGTTTATATGTGTGCATGTGAAACAAAACTACTTATGGTAACAGCTCTCAAAAATATAAAAATAGTCAATATAGAAGAACATCTGTATTCTAGAATTCAATTACTGACTTTCCTGATTACTTAGAAGAAACTTTGTGGAAAACATCTTGAAGGAGATTTCACAAAATCTGCCAACACCAATTGTTTCTAGTTTGTCATAAACCACTTCTTTATTTCTGGTATTCTGACTTTGGAAATGCCTAACTTGAGAAAGCTCCAATGGAATGCTTGTTTCTGGGTACTTGCTGTAAGTCACTGTGCAATGAAAATTAAATCACATGACATTGATATCAGCCAATGAAGATTATCTGCTGGCAGTTCCAAATAGCCACCATTTCAATATCATTGGTTAATATCAATGTAATTTCACATCATTTCCAGACTGACAAGTGCACTTGGAAAAGAATCCATTGCATCTGCCTTTAGTTTGTGCATGTTCTTATGAGCTGTTCTCATGTTAGCCCCACTACCCTCAAAATGAATATTAAGCTATTGTCATTGTGATCACACACCAATTCAAAATGCCAGTTAATTATTCCTATGTTGTGTACTTTGGCTTTGAACTACTGATATTACCATTAATTATTGTATTATCTAATGTTCATAAGTCGTAGTTATTTGAATATTGCTGAAGAAAATACATTTTTAAAAAAATGTTCCCTCTTGCACTCATCAGGACAGTTGGCAAGAATACAATTCAAGGGAAAAAATAATATTTATACAGCATGAGAAGATCAGTGGGCTAGTGAATTTGATTGGTAGAAACCTTGCAATGGAGAGTGCATACATTGATGTTGATTGAAAGTAAACTTTGTTTAAATTTTAAAAAGACAAATTGACTCTGACTGCCCTGAGAAATGAACCAGCAATCAGCTGTTGCCTATATTGGTGAGTTGATACTGTATGGTATATGTACATGCTTTTTCTGTCTGCAAAGAGTATGGACCTTATTTATTAATATATGTAGCTTCCAATACAATGTGCCAAATTCTGAGAAAAAATACCAAAAGAACTGTGGATGCTGGAAATGTGAAACAAAAACAGTAATTGTTGGAAGATCTCAGCATGTCTGGCATCATCAGTGGAGAGAAATCAAAGTTAATGTTTTGGGTCCAGTGATCCTTGTTCAGAATCTGAAATGCCCAACCTGAGGCTGAACCTGAAGAAGGATTTGCTGGATAATCCTGAATATGTGAAGAATTACACTGACAACCAGTTTAGAATTGTCACTAAGGTTTGTAATGTGGCACATTTATGAGTACTAGAACGTACAAATATTAATACACAGGGGGCTGTTCCTGACAGACAGAAAGAGCCTGTAGACACACTGCCTGTTTCAACTCAACAAAATGGGGAAAGCTATTTGCTGGCTCATTTCTCAGATCAATTCCCTGACCAATCAAATTAAACTTGCCTTGTTTAACATTTAAACAATCTGTTTTCCTATCTTCCTGGTGGTGGAAATTGAATAAAGATTGGTGCACTTTGTGTCTTTCACTGTGTCTCACACCTGCACACACACACCATGGGTGCTGGGGATAAAATAAGCACTACCGCACTTAGGTGGTAGTGTGGGGGTTAAAACAAAAAAAAAAATTCTGCAATTTCTCCCTCCCAAAAAGAAAAAAAAAAGAAAAAAAAAGAAAGAGAAAAAAAAAGAAAAAAAGAAAAAAAAACATTTAAACAATCTTGAAGTTAATTGTCAATCTTCATCAATGTGTGCGTTATCCGTGTTAACGCTCTACCAGAGTCCAGTTTTTAATTAATTCAAATACAGTATAACTGTTGATTTGCCCCTTGAAATTGTAGTCTTGTAAAATGTCCTGCTAACTGCAAGACAAAAAGCTTGGATAAATCATGTTTTTATTCAACAATAATATAGTTTTTATTAGTAATCACTAATTAAATTTAATCAAAATATCAATTCAGTGCAGGAAAGGAATTGCTGTCCTTATTTTAATTTATTGTATCAATAGATCTTAAACTCATGATCATCTTTTGGTGTATATGTGCATGGGTTGTTGCTGAGGGTATCTGGTGTGTGCAACCTCCACGAGTATCTGCTCGAATTCTTTCAAAACCCAACTGGTGAAGTTAAACATTTTCACCAGTGTTTAATCTATGCTATTTGTATTACTTGCATCTTCATTCTGTGTTGAAACTACTCCATCTGTATGTATTTTTTAAAAACAAAGTTCAGAAACTTTCAAATTGGAATATAGGAAATGCAAGATAAAAATAAACAATGTCTATCTAGCCCGTGTTCTATTACCCTATTAATTTGTAGACATTTTCTAATCAACCTGTTCAGAGATGTTGTCACACTTGTCTGGAGCAGGTGGGTCTTCAACCCAGGCCTCCTAGCTAAGAGGGACATTACCACTACACCACGAGAGCCACCTCCTATTATTTATACATTGCAATGACAATAGAGCTTTGATTAATCATGGTAATCAATCTGTATCAATTAGTTTACATTATACCACAACAAAGAATTAGGAGAAACTTAGCAGCAAAAAGGTTTGTCAACCATTGGTTTAAAGTCATCTGTTTATCCCAAACATTCTACACTCAGGTCAATTCGCAAATGACTCATGCATTGAAACCCAAAATATTATTTTGCAAAGAAATCATTTCAATTCATGTTTGAATGCATCATTATTAATTGTTTCCATTGTATTTTTAGGGACCCTGTGACCAGTTACTGACTGAAACGCTAGGGGCAGTTTACTCAGAGCTTCGAGGTAATTTGGAGGCAGACAGTATAGAAAATTAGAACAAAAAAAAGACTGCTCTGCTGATGTGTTCCTGCCTCTGGAAGGAACTTGTGTCAGCTGTGGGAAGGAAACCAAGAGCCATTTACTGAAAGTAATGTCTCCTTATGAGCCGCACACAGGACCCCTTCAGTGTCAGCGGCCAGCAACCCAGAGGAGATGAGAGCAACAGGAAATCATTGAGGCTTGAAACTACAAACAACCAATCAATGTTTTAAAAGGAGAGAAACATCAGGTTGAGGTCAACTTTAGAAAGAGATTTATCAATAAAAGAACGGGTGACATTGCTGCAACTAAAAAATGCTAAATGGGAAAATATTGCTGAGTTTTCTGAGAGTAAAATCTGCCAAGTCAGGGAAGATAAAGATCCAAATAGAAACTGAAAATGCTGGAAATACACAGCATCTCAGGCAGTATCCGTAAAGGGAAAAACAGTTAATCTTTCATATCCGTGATCTTTCATCAGAACTCAGGTTCTGCTTAAGAAACAGATCAAGATTGTCCATGTTATGGTGCACGATATTCAAAGTCAATCTTTAGAATGTGATTTAAGGAATGGTAAATGTCTAGGAAAAGTTTGCAATCCTAGATGGATGTGAAACACAAAGAGTGGAATTTCAGTTGGAATCTACATGGAAGAAATTGAAACTTGGGACAATTATTATGAAGTGGGTGTGGTTGTGAAAGTGGATGTTTCTAGATCCCTGACTAAATACAGGAAAACAATGAAAATTAATACAGCAAGAGAGACAAACGGAAATCCCATGTGAAAGATGAGTAGAACTTCTTCAAGATAGGCACTCCTGAAAGAGAAATAGCAGTGTATTAAAACACTAATCCAAAAATGAAATACTGCGGATACCGAAAATATTAAAATAAAACAGAAATGCTGGAAATATCAGCAGTTCCAACAGCATCCATGGAGATGAACATGAACTTAAAATTTCAGGTCCGTGATCTTTATTTAGGATTATCAACATCTGTTTAATTGTAACTTTGTATTGGGTAGGAACCTTTCTGTATTTGAGGTCCCACAATGAAATGGGAACCCCTTACTCTACAGTTAACTGAGGAGGAGGTTGACTGTGAGCCATTCAGCAGTCAGAGGTTGTAGGGACATTACTGGAAAAGGAGCAGAAGCTGCAGCAAGTTCAGCAGCCACACGGAGCTCTGTGATGCTGAGGGTAAGACTGGCAGCCAGGAGAGTGAACACAGACCCTAAAGATAGAGGGTGAGCATCCTATCCTTCCTTGAGCACAGTATTTCTGAAGACTGCACCCATTGCAGAAGTTAGTCACAGATCTGTGCACCCTTTTGGAGGAGGACCTTTAAGCAGAATGAGAGGGTGAACACCCATTCCCCATGGTGGTGAAAGTGGTGACTGTAGTGATGAATGTTGTTGTGGCAGGATCATTCCACAATGACTGCTGACATCTATTGGATTCTGTAATCTGCTATTCACAATTCATCACTCAGGGAACAGGTATTTTGAACGCAAAGGCATTGGCTTTACCGTGTTCCAAATTAATGTGCAGGTTAGGCCCAAAGGATAGTCAGTTTAATCTCCAAATCAGGGCTCCCTTGGCACCGGACGTGACAGTCTGCAACCATATGGCCAACAACGGACTGCCAATCAAGCCAGTTGGAAGGGGTTTCACTCCCTAAATGCAACTGGTATGTAACTACCATGAAAGGATCTATGATTTCATCCTTTTATGGCAGTGTCAGTGCTTCACTGTTCAGGACACGGGTCAGCGTCCGTTAATGGCTTCTGTTGACCCAAGAAGAATCTGTTGAAGACATGGCTGATGTCACCAATGTAGCACCTCACCACAGACCTCTATGAGTGATACAAGCATAGCTATTTGAAAACCAATACAATAACTGAGCATACCATTTGTTTGCTCCAAAAATAGTTGTGGTGCCTTGACCAGCATGGGGATACCCTCCAATTAGCACCTTAGCAAAACAGAATGAGTGAACCTGGTATTGTTGATGAGCGCTCTATCTTTGGAAATGGGGAGCATGAAGATGATCAGCTGGCTGAGAAGATAATAGCACTGCTGGAACTGTGCCATTGAGCAACCTAGCAGGGAAGCCTGAGTTGACTTCCTCATCTAGCTAAGATTCACCTGTGTAGCAATTCCTAGACTGCTATCTTTTTAGATCCTTTAGGCAGTGGCTGTGGATGTTTACAAAGTGCATGACAACTTTAAGATCTTCTTGTTCAAAGCAATCTTAAGCTCCTCCTAATGCAACACTATGAACCACCACAATCATGAATTTCACTTCCAAGCCACTTTACCTAGTCAATGTGCATTTCATCAGCGTTGACACTTTCGTTACAATAAAAACATGTGACAGTCAAAGAAAATAATGCCATCAAGTGAACCCATTGTGCAACTCAAACTTTCTGCCTTCTCTTCCACGTACCTCTACTGCAGCCATTGCTCTACTGTGTCTCTGCTCCAATGAATAAGATGACCATGGCGCACACCTTCTGGGTTCTGAAACACTGCACACCTACACCTATGTAGGAGAGCCTTATTCAAAAGCAGATATGTTTCTACAGAGTGGGGAAGAGGGGATTGGCCTTCAAGTACAGTCTCTATTGTTATCATCATGCTCTTTCTCTACCTTTTCAGATCTATCTGCACTTCCCTTCTCACCAGAGGGTGCAGCACTTGGATGTGTTTCGATGCAAGCCTGAGCCATAACTGTAAACGGTGACCAATACTGCTCAAGGGTGAAGATATATTGTGGCGATAATAGTTCTTTTGTTTCATTGACCTGTCACATGCAGCTTTCCATGAAGAAAACAACTTGATCAATGAAGTAATGAGTTCATATGCATAAGTCATGCTGTACTCATGGAATGGACATCACTGTCTCCTAAGCCAGATTCCACACTCCCTCAGGGAACTCTTGATAAATACCTATATCCTGTACTCTTCCAGCAGCATCAGTTTTGTTGATGATACCTGAGGTTCAGCATCTGTGGAGCTGAAGCTGTCCTTATGCCTCTGATTGGGACTGCTCACAATTGTTACTGCCTCCCTCAGCTGTTGCTTGCAATGTGATATGCAGCTCATCCTGTGCTATCAACTATATTCAGAAAGTAGGTGAGTGTATCTGCACTGATGGAGGGTGTGCTTGACTCAAGGGATGGTGCATTTTCACAGTGTGGTTCTTCCACTGAGATCTACAATACCTCCTCATGTCATTGCTGATGTGGCTTTGGCATTGTTGCTGCAGGAAACAGAACTAGTGAAATACTTATGAACCAGTGGTTTCACCCTATCTCACGGTCCTGTGCTTTAAATGTTCATTTACAAAGAAAAAGGCATCACCGAGGACAAGCTGAGTTGCAACAGCACGGCATACAAGTGAAGCTTTCATTTTCTCTCCCATCCATCTTCATTTCCACCTTACATCAGCCTGGGCTGCTACTAGCTTGACAATCTGTCACCCTCTCTTGCATCAATATCATGATGGTCAGGAAGCCTACCCAAAGCATGGTTTGACTCCTCTCCCACCTGTTAATTGCTTTCTTCTTTTGTAATGGGTCAAACAGGAGTGTTAAAAACATGACGTGTAAAAGTCACAAGAACTTCACATTTGGATAGGCAGTACAAGATCAGCACTTAAGTCTGCATGTATGTCCTATGTGCATGAATGCTTATCTGAAGGGATCAGGTGAGACATTCCTCTAAAATGCTGTCTTTTTGTGCAGAGACTTGCTAATGTAGTGAGAGAGTAAGTTATGACTGCCAGCCAATAATTGCAGATCAAAAGAGAGTATTGAAGGATTTCCTGCACTGTACCCAGGTGTCAGTGATCCCACCTTGGATGCTGACCTCTTCAATTAACTCCAATAAGGCCCCTCGGAAATACTGTTACCCTCCTTCTCCTGTAGTTCAACAACAAATCTGTCTTTGTTCTGTCACTACTACGAGCTTCATGAGGTTGTCACTGATTATTGTTGCAGCTGCTCCATGAATGGCATCCATCTTTTGATAAATTTCTTGTTGAAAGAAACCTTCTTCCTTGTCTGGGTGCAGTGTTTGTGCAGGTTTTCAGCTGACTGGCAAGTATTCTGTACCTTTCATGTAATTGATTTGACATTCCACTCACCTTTCTCAATTGAATAGTGAAGGAAGAATGCAGGAGGACTGTTAACTGAATGTCTTCTAGAAGATTGGACCAAAGTGAACCCAGGTCTACATCCAAGTTCCTGATCCTATTGGCTGAAAAGGAAGCTATGTTGGGAAAATCCACCGCTCTGCAAGTTAGTTTCTTCCTATACAGGCTGTCTTCTCTAGTTCAACTCTTTTAGTGAATGAACTTTTTAATATAAAACAAAGAAGTCTGGATGCTGGAAATCTGAAACAAAAACGGGGAATTCTGGAGAAACTCAGCTGGAGAGAAAAACAGAGTTAACATTTTGAGTCCAGTGACACTTCTTCAGAATTTCTGTTTTTGTTTGTGAATGAACTTTTTATTGTCTATACAGTCCACTTAAAACCATCAATTATATCAGTTTTCAACCTTCTACTTTCCAATTAGAGCATGCTTAAATTCCATAATCGCTCAACACTGGCCAATTCCTATATCTTCTCACACATTTTCGTTTCCCACATATCTATTTTTTCAACATCTGTAATTTTAAAAAATATTTTGGCAATCAGAACTATAATTCAGGCAAAGATATCTACAATGGTAGGATTACTTCATTATTTACTCAATATTGACCATTTCTATATCTAATTTGACAAGAATGCTCTGATCTCTGCCATGCTCCATGTTCTTCTTCCTATTTAAATAATAGATCCTTCCAAACATTTGTTGTCACGAAAAGCACTTGCATTTTTCATCTGCCACCTGTCTGTTCAATCCCCAAATGCATTCACATTCCTCTGGTCACTTAACCAGACAATCATGAGGGCTACTAAATATCTTGCAATTTTTCATCCACTGAAGGGTGACAGTGGGCAACAGAGGTTCTATTGCACTGATTATTTGGAAGACTAAATGATATAAGTTAGGAGACATGGCTTGAGTGAACAATGCATTTGTAACTATGTTTCCCTGTGAACAGCTGTCTTTTTTTTCACTTTTGCAGCTTTAGCCTACAGGCTTTTTGCTTCAGGATGGGATTAAAACAACATTTTTGCCATTTCATTCCAATTAGGCTGTGATGTTTCATTTATTAATTCACATGTTCACATCAAGCTATAAAAGGAGCATGTATTTAATATACATCCCTTTATTATTTACAAAAAAATAATCTTTTATAAGTTTAGCTTGTGAAAGTCAGTTTAAAATATATTTCAAGCATAACACTGCTGTGGAATCCATAGGTACATGGGCACCAATTTTCAAAAAAATTCTTCAGAGAAAAATAAACTACAAAAATTGGCCATCCTGTACAGCAAAAATAAAACTGATATTTACAATAAACAGTAGGAAGGAGGGGGAAAATATCTTCTTGCCAACACATTTATTCCAAAGAACTTAATACCCACAATGACATTTCCTCTCAGTCTTGTGTTAGTTATCCTTTAACTTGATACAAGGCAGCAAAGTCCAAAGAATCTTCGTTTCCTCCTCCTCACTAGTGGATATGGAGTCAGATTGAGGAGGCTGCTATCATCTGTCCAGGAAAAAGAGAACTGGTCTTTCAATCTAGTCATTATTACTATTCACAGATATTAATTCTGTAAAATAAAATACTCAGTTTATTTTTAATTCACTGGCATAGTTCCCATCCATTATTAGTTTATTTGTGCTTGCAGATGAGAATGCTGAAAAGCAAACAGCTTCCACTGCCCACCCCAGCAAACTGAGAACTGTTCTCAACAAGCACCAGGAAGAGATCACAACCATTCCATATAAATCCGTCAGGAATACACAATGTATTAATCAGTTCATATAAAGATTGCTGTAATTAAAGCAATTCGAAACAAAATACATAGAATTAATTCACCTTAACATGGACTACAGAGAAATACAATTAACTGAAATATGACAACAATATGACACATTTATAAAGCACCTTTAATAGAATGGTGTTTTAATTGCTTCCCATGAAAGTGTATATAAAGCAGATGCAAAGGAGTTTGTGATTGCATCAACACTGTCAAAGCATTCCAAAAAAAACCTTTTGAAGATAAAATGGTGACAGCATTGGTTCCACTATTTGCAGATGGGAGAAAATACAAAGACATTGTAGACTGACAACAACACTTGCAAACATTGGATGCAGAGGCAGAATTGACTCTGTGGCAAGGATACAAGAAACACACAAGCTGTGCAGCAAGTATGACTGCTGTACTCATCACAAATGCATGTGGTAAAAAAAGGATACTGGATCTGCCATGTAGTGCAGCCAGAATCTACAAGAGACAATAAACAGAAGACAGATACAGAAATATGGCAACAGCTGCAAGAGATGTGCCAGAGACCTTCATAAGTTGATACACAACATTCAAGACAGATTTGAGTCAAGAGTCAGTGTGGAACAATTTCCAAACCAGAGAAAGAAATTGTGAATGTAGCACATTGTATAGATAAAGTCAATCAACTAAAAGCTTTTGCCACAGTCAACATCATTTGTGCAAAGAAAGCTGGAAAATGCACACTCAAAACCACGACTAAAATGGGAGCTAGCGTAAATATCTAAGCAGTCTGAGTTTGAAGAAAATCTACCAGTCATTAGCGCTCAACTGCTAAATTAACTTACAGGGATGAGCTCAGGATTTTGTGAGCTGTTATCTTCATAGGAAAAATTTGCTTATGCCCAAAGTTCTTCACCAGAACATATTGTTGCAAATACAGCAAGAACAAATGGATACAGAACATAGAACATAACAGCGCAGTAAAGGCCCTTCGACCCTTGATGTTATGCCAACCTGTGGAATTAATGATACTCATCTAACCTACATATTTATGATAATGGAATAGTGTATGTCCAATGCCCATATTAATGCCCTTAACGTAGGCGAGTCTACCACTGTTGCAGGCAGGCTGTTCCACGCCCCTACAATTCTCTGATTAAATAAACTACCCCTGATATCTGTCCTAAATCTATTACCCCTCAACTTAAAGCTATGTCCCCTCGTGTTAGCCTTCACCGTCTGAGGTAAAAGGCTCTCACTGTCCACCCTATCTAACCCTCTGATTATCTTATATGTCTCGATTAAGTCACCTCTCAAACTTCTTCTCTCCAACAAAAACAGCCTCAGTTCCCTCAGCCTTTCCTCATAAGACCTTCCTTCCGTACCACGCAACATCCTAGTAAATCTCCCCTTTCCAATGCTTCCACATCCTTCCTATAACGCGTTAACCAGAACTGCATGCAACACTCCAGGTATGGCCTTATGAGTGTCTTGTACAGCTGAATCATGACCTCATGGCTCTGAAACACAATCCCCCTACCAATAAACACCAACATACCATATGCCTTCTTAACAACCCCTGTCAACTGGAGTGGCAACTTTCAGGGATTTATGCACTAGGACACCGAGATCTCTCTGTGCACCTACACTGCCAAGAATTTTACCATTAGTCCAGTACTCTGCATTCCTGTTACTTCTTCCGAAGTGAACTACCTCACACTTTTCCACACTAAACTCCATTTGCTACTTCTCAGCCCAGCTCTGCATCATATCTATGTCTCTCTGTAGCCCCAACATCCTTCCATGTTATACACAACTCTGCCTACCTTAGTGTCATCTGCAAATTTACTAACTCATCCTTCTATGCCCACATCCAGATCATTTATCAAAGTGACAAGCAGCGGTGTCCCCAAAACAGATTGTTGTGGCACACCACTGGTAACTGAGCTCCAGGATGAACATTTCCCATTAACCATCACCCTCTGTCTTCTTTCAGCTTGCCAATTTCTGATCCAAACCGGTAAGTCACCTTCAATCCCGAAACTCCTTATTTTGTGCAATAGCCAGCGAGTGGAACCTTATCAAATGCCTTACTGAAGTCTATATACAGCATATCAACTGCCTTACCTTCATCCACCTGTTTTGTCATCTTCTAGAAAAACTCAATAGGGTTAGTGAGGCAGAGCCTACCCTTCGCAAAACCGTGTTGACTATCCCGAATCAAATTACTCCTCTCCAGATGATTATAAATCCTATCTCTTTTCAAATTTTCCAACACCTTACCCACAACCAAAGTATGGCTCACTGGCCTATAATTACCAGGGTTGTCCCGACTCGCCTTCTTAAACAAGGGAACAACATTTGCCATCCTTCAGTCTCTGGCACTACTCCTGTCGACAATGATAACAAAGATCAAAGCCATAGGTTCGGAAATCTCTTCCCTGGTTTCCCAGAGAATCTGAGGATCAATCCCATTCAGCCCTGGCAGCTTACCTATTTTCAGATCTTCCAAAATTGCTAATATCTCCTCTTTGTCAACCTCAATCCCATCCAACCTTGTAGCCAGTATCTCCATATTCTCACTAACATTGCCCTTTTCGAATGTGAATACTGACAAGAAGTATTCCTTAAGCACTTCCCCTATGTCCTCAGATTCCACAGACAATTTTCCACTACTATCTTTGATTGGCCCTAATCTTACTCTAGTCATTCTTTTATTCCTGATATACCTAAAGAAGACCTTAGGGTTTTCCTTAATCCTATCCGTCAACGACTTTTCATGTCCCCTTCTCTTCTTAGCCCTCTCTTTTGATCTTTTCTGGCTAACTTATAACTCTCAAGCCCTCAACTGAGCCTTCACACCTCATCCTCACATCAGCCTTCTTCTTCCTCTTGACAAAAGCTTCAACTTCTTTAGTAAACCATGGCTCCCTCTCTCGACAGCAAGATCCCTGCCTGATAGGTATGTACTTATCAAGGACCCACAGTAGCTGTTCCTTGAATAAGCTCCACATTTCAAGAGTGTCCGTCCCCTGCAGTTTCCTTCCCCATCCTATACATCCTACATCTTGCCTAATCGTATCATAATTGCCTTTCCCCCAGTTATACCTCTTTCCCTGTGGTATATATCTATCCCTGCCTATTGCTGTTGTAAACATAACTGAATTACAATCACTATCGCCAAGGTGCTCACCTGCCTCCAAATCTAACTCCTGGACGGGTTCATTCCCTAGTACCAAATCAAATATGGCATCGCCCCTTGTTGGCCTGTTCACATACTGTGTGAAAGTGAGGGCTGCAGATGATGGAGATTAGAGTCAAGAGTGTGGTGCTGGAAAAGCACAGCAGGTCAGGCAGCATCTGAGGAGCAGGAAAATCGATGTTTTGGGCAAAAGCCCTTCATCAGTAATGTCAGAACACACTCCTCCTGCACACATTGAACAAAAACTGACCCATCTAAACTACTTGAACTCAAGTATTCCCAGACAATATTGGGGAAGTTAAAGTCCCCCATAACAACTACCCCGTTACTCTCGCTCCTATCAATCATCTTTGCTATTCTTTCCTCTACATCCCTGGAACAATTCGGAGGCCTATAGAAAACTCCCAACAGGGTGAACTCTCCTTTCCTGTTTCTAACTTCAGCCCAAACTACCTCAGTGGATGAGTCCTCAAATGTTCTCTAGCTGTTATAATACTACCCTTGATTAACAATGGCACACCCTGCCTCTTTTACCACCTTCTGTGTTCTTGCTGAAACATCTAAATCCTGGAATCTGCAATAACCATTCCTGGCCCTCCTCCAGCCATGTCTCTGAAATGGCCACAACATCGAAATCCCAGGTACCAACACATGCTGCAAGTTTATCCACTTTATTCCGGATGCTCCTGGCATTGAAGTACACACATTTCAAACCAACATCCTGATTGCTGGTACCCTCTTGTGACCTTGTAAACCTATCCCTCACTACCCTCAACTTCCTGTACACTGGCACTACAAATCAGTTTCCCATCCCCCTGCTGTATTAGTTTAAAACCTCCTGAAGAGCACTGGCAAACACCCCCCCCCCCCCCCCCCCCCAGCATATTGGTATCCCTCTGGTTCAGGTGAAGACCATCCTGTTTGTAGAGCATAGAGCAGATGAGATGACTAACACATGATATGGTCTATTGGCCAGAGGTTAATTGTGATTTTGAAAAGTTAGTGAGGATGTGAGAAGCCTGCCAGAGCCAGAAGACAGGAACATACAGTATCTCCACACCCACACAAGATACGGTCAGTATCTTAGTCCAAAATCACTACTGATATATTTACCAGAATGCAGATTACTTCGTCTTAGCCACTGACTATTTCTCCAAATTGTCAATTTGGTGAAGATCACTTCAAGCATGACTATGGCAGATGCAATGAGTGCCATATTCTGTCAGTTTAGGTCACCTGAAGAAATCATACCTTTCAATGGGCCACACTGCAGCACAGACCTTTTAGGGATGAGTGTGCCAAATGGATGTAACTATGTGAATTCCTCACCAAAAAGTCACGCACTCCACAATGGGAAAATGGTTACCGCAAAGGTTTAAAACATGCACTGTGAATACAGGTCTAATGACGTCACAACATCGAATGAGCATCACTGAAGGTGGAACAGAATCCAACGAAGGGAAGCATACAATATAGCAAATGAATACAGTGAACAAAAAAGAACACACATAGACGATGAACTGTGTGATGCAACAACAGAACACCAATCAACATACTGATAACATGAATACAGACTAAGAATAGCCAAAGATGTCATAGAGTCATAGAGATGTACAGCACGGAAACAGACTCTTCGGTCCACTCATCCATGCCGACCAGATATCCCAACCCAATCTAGTCCCACCTACCAGCACCCGGCCCATATCCCTCCAAATCCTTCCTATTCAGATACCCATCCAGATGCCTTTTAAATGTTGCAATCACCTAGCCTCTAGCAGCTCATTCCATACACGTGAAAAAGTTGCCCCTTAGGTCTCTTTTTTATCTTTCCCCTCTCACCATAAACCCATGCCCTCTAATTCTGGATTCCCCCACCCCAGAGAAGAGACTTTGACTATTTATCCTATCCATGTCCCTCATGATTTTATAAACCTCAACCTCAGACGCTCCAGGGAAAACAGCCCCAGCTTATTCAACCTCTCCCTATAGCTCCCTATCCTTGTAAATCTTTTCTGAACCCTTTCAAGTTTCACAACATCCTTCCGAATCCACACTTTCAGAAGATTACACAACAAGAAGATCTGGAAGAGTTTTCAAAATGTTGAAATGATAAATGGACTCTTATAATATTATGAAGAGAGTTAGATGTGGCATGATCAATGTAAAGCAATTCTCTGATGAACTGGTTACATTATTGTCTCAGATGGAAGGGCTGAACAGGTATCTGTCAGTTCTGATGTATAAATAGGCACTCTATAGATGAGTTGAAAGTGTGGCACTGGAAAAGCACAGCAGGTCAGGCGACATCCAAGGAGGCCTGACTTGCTTTTCCAATGCCACACTTTTTGACTCTGACTCCCCAGCAACAGCAGTCCTTATTTTCTCCTACTCTTTGCAGAAGACTTGAAGATAAATGAAAATAGCAAATAGAAATATGTGGCAAAACATGCCACATCAAAACACAACCCTACAATACATCTCAAAGGGCTCCAATGTTGCCTCATCATAGTTGACCTTACACATCATGTTGTTCTGGAAAGATAAGATCACATTGAGAAATTGAGGGGAGACTGGAATCTACGAAAGGCCAAAAGGATTGAAGGTGTCCATATGTACGAATCACAAGGCTAGGGCACCAGGATAGAAAGCATAATCAGAAAAGATAATGCAATTTTAGGTTTTATCTCAGAGAAACAGAATTCAGTTAGTCTGCTACCTTTCTGCTTCTGCATAGTAGGGAATGTGGGTTAGAAAGTGTAGTCCAAGAAGTCTTGGTGAGTTACTGCACATACAACTCATGGATGGTATATCTGAGGACCTCAGTGGTGGAAAGAAGTGAATGTTTAAGGCAGTGCATGTGCTTTTAATGAAATGAGCTGCTTTGTTCTGAATGGGTAAGGTTTCTTAAATGTTGTTCAGGCTGCAGACACCCAGACAAATGAAGAGCATTCCTTCACACTAACAACATCTTGCTGTATCACTCTAGCAACCCTCACCATTGCTCCAAACAGGCCCTGGCTAAAAATAAAGACCTTCAAATTTTCAGGGCTGCATGAGTATACAGCATTCTCGGAGATGGCTTATCATTTGGATATCTCTCCACAGTCATGGTCAACAGAATTAGTTTGTCTGCATCTTCAAGTGCACTGCAGTGGCCAACTCCTGTCCTGAGGTGACTGACACACAACCATGTTTCGTTGGCTCTTGTTTTTAATATATATTAATGACTTAGACTGAGGTACAGAATATAATTTCAGATCTACAGATGACATGGAATTTGGAAACTTAGTACATAGTGATGAACCTATTGATCGACATCAAGAGACAAATTGATGGAATGAGTCCGTTAAATTCAATATAGAAAGAGTGCAAAAGACCTTGGTTGTTTGTGTAGAATCTTTGAAGATGGCAGGACGGGTAAACAAAGCTATTAATAAAACACATGGCATCCTACACTTTGCGAGCAGAGGAGTAGAATGCAAAAGCCAGAAGGTTAAGCCAAACCTATTCATTACATTAGTTTGCTGCAGTATTATTTGCAATGTGAAAATGACACCTTAGGAAGGATGTGAAAGCTGTAGAGAAGATACAGAGGAAATTTTGTGGAATGATTTAAGAGATGAGGGATTATAGTCATACGGATAGAAAGGAGAAATCCAGGTTGTTTCCAAAGAAAAGAGATGCTCAGAGGATTTTTAAAAAATATCATGAATGGTTGAAAAAGATTAAATAAGGAGACACTGTTTCCAAATGCTAAATTATAGCAAGAATTCACAGTTTTAAGATTATTGACAAAAGAACAGAGTTTTTTTTAATGAAATGAATGGTTGCCCTTTAGAATTTATTATCTGAAAGGGTGAAAACAGGCTCAAATAATTGGTTTCAAAATGGAATTGGTTTAATGTTTTAATGAGAAAGAACAGCATGGATGCTAAACCAAAAGAGGGTTCTTCCAGAAAGTTATCAGAAACTAAATGGGCTGAATGCTGTCCTATTCCATGATTGTTAAGTGGAGGTGGCTCGATTTTTCTTGGTGGGAGATGACCAATGCCCAACACTTGTATGGCACAGATATTACTTGCTACTGAATAAGCCAAGCTTGAAAGTTGTCTAGGTCTTGCTGCATGTGGGCTCAGATTGCTTCAGTATCTGAGAAACATGAATGGTGCTGAACATTGTGAGACCATTAGTTAGCATTCCCACATCCAACCTAATGACAGATGGTAAATCATTGGTGAAGCGGTTGAAGATGTTGGGCTACGACACTAATCTGAAGAACATCTGCACCAATGTTCTGGAGCTGTGATGATAGACTTCAAACAACCACACATTTTCCTTTGTGAAAGGTATGACCTCAATCATGGATAGTTTTCACATCACTGTCATTGATTCCAGATTGCCAGGGCTCGTTGATGCCATACTTGGTCAAATACCGGCTTGATTTCCAAGGCAGATATTCTAAGCTCACCTCTTGAGTTCAGCTGTTTTGTGCACATTTGTCCCAAGGCTATAATGAGGTCAGGGGGTGAGTGGCCCTGGTGGAACCCATACTGAGCATCAGTGAGCAGGTTATTTGCTGAGTAAGTGCCACTTGCTAGCACTGTGATGACCCCTTCCATCTCTTTGCTGATGGTTGAGTGCAGACTGATGAGATGGAATTTGGCCAGATTGGATTTATCTTGCTTTGTGCAGAATATAGCTGGCTAATTTTCTGCACTGCTGGAAATATGTTATTGTAGTTTTACAATAATCATTGGTTTAAATGTTTCAACAATTTCCATATGTTATACAATGTAAAATACAGGCATATTTTGCAAACTGCCAAGAACATCAATTCAACCTCACTTAAGAGAAAAAGTAATATTTCTATTTGTCATACTACTGCTATATATATGCTTAAGAAAATCTGCATCTGGATAATTTGTGTTCAAGATTTTTTTTTGCTAGTCCTGATTTCATTCCTGGGGACAATAGCAATGAATAACTGTAAATTTAAATGAAATTTGGCCCTTATGTTTTCCAAATAAATTGAGAAAGAATTCTTTGAGATAAATTTAAACTGTTCACTTTGTTTAAGAGCCAGACTCTCCATTATGGCTGATATTTACATTAAGCAGTTCTTAGCCATGTTGCAAATCAGGCTGCCCCTCTTCATATGAAAACAGGAAATCTGCTGTTTTATTCTTTCTTTACCTAATCCACACTGTGGCACAAAAACTATAAGTATCATTGTTCACTCACCAAACAACTAATTTTAAGGCATGCAAAACATGTGTCTTAAACAGGATGAATAAAGATTGATACTTGCCTTGGTTCTTTAGTGGTAAAGGCATAGTCTCCCTGAGTTTGCTTAGAAGATTTTTCATTTCTCGTATGTCTCTGTGAAAAGCAAAATATATAACTTATAAAAGAAATGGAACAACACAATCCTTGTGGAGATGTTTACTAACCTTTCAGTATTTTCAATATCTGTGGAAACATGCCAAGAATATGGCTGAAGATCTTGGAGAGGTGAAATTGGTGGATCTTCTAAAATTGGAGCTTGAGAACTCTCTTCCTGTTTGCTGTCTATTATTTTGGGAGCCATCAAGGAGTCTGTCCCTTTAAAATTCAAAGAAAGAAACAACTTTAATAATCATAGCTGATAGCGACTGGGCAGAATCTTACAAGAATCTGAGCAATGTGGACTTTGGTGGGGTATTTGGCAGAACTGGATGAAAAAACTGGTGAGGTTCATCTTGACATCAGCAGCAACGCATGCCATCCTTTACCCTTTTCACAAGCCATGTGGGAAGTTTCATGCTAGGCAGCAGAGAGTTGCCAGTTAAAGGAGATTATTGCTTGTTACACAGCTTGTTGACAGCCGAAGCTGTCTAATTAATATTCAATTTTCATTCCTACCAACTCAAGAACAAGTTATACCAACATGCTCCAATCAACCTTCAACAAGACACCAAGCACCAGTATTTAAAAACATGCTCCGAGGGTACTGGCCCCACACACAGGTCAACAGACATTGGTATCTGATATGTGTCAGCCTCTAGTAACCCTCATGGCACATCTCTGACATTTTTTCACTTCAATGCAGCACCTTGAGCTGCACCAGCAACAATAATTGTAATTCTGCAGGAAGGACATTGTGCATTCGAAGACATGTACCCAGTTCATGGAGAGGGCTAGACTGCCTCTGCTGTCCTTTTCCCTGGTGCTTCTAGGTGATAGTGGTCATAGGTTCTAAATTGAAGGAAAATTGAATGAGTTTCTGTATGACACAACTGATTGACCTTTGAAATGGTGGTGAAGGGAATGTATGTTGAAGGTACTGGATGATCAGCAAATCTAGCAGGCTGCTTTATCCTGGATGGTACTGTGCTTCTTAAGCGTTGGAATTGAATTCATTTAGGAACATGGGAAGTATTGGTGCGGCAAAATGGCTCAGTAATTAGCACTGCTGTCTTACAGTGCCAGGGACCTTGGTTTGGTTCTGGCCTTGGGCGATAGTCTGTGTGGAGTTTGTACATTCTCCCTGACCTGTGCAGGTTGTGGATTTGTGCATTGCAGACTGGGTCAGCATTTATTGCATATCATGTCCCTCATTGCCTTCAAGAAGTGGTGGTGAGCTGCCTTTTTTACCCATTGCAATCCAGTTGGGTTCTCCAATTTTCTCCCACTGTCCAAACATGTGCAGGCTAAGTAGACTGGCTATGCTAAATTGCCCATAGTGTCCAGGGATATGCAAGCTAGTTGCATTAGCCATGGGAAAATGCAGGATTTCAAGGATAGGATGGGGGGGGGGGGAAGGGGGGGGGGGGGGGGGTGTAGGTCAGGGTGGGATGCTCTTTGGAGAGTTGGTGTGGACTTGATGGGTCAAATAGCCCTTCCACACTGATTCTATATGATCAAATTACAGTATTTGTGTCTTGTGGATGGTGAATATGCATTGGGAGACAGGAGGTCAGTTCCACAACAGAATACCTAGTTGTTGATCTGTTCTTGCAGCCACTGTATTTATATGCCAGGTTGTCAATATCTGGTCAATGACAACCAATTAGGATGTTGATAGTGAGGGAAATCAGCAATAACAATGCCAATCAATATCAATGGGAGGTGATTAGATCCTTTTTTGCTTAAGGTGGTCATTTGTTTAGTAATTCTATGGCACGAATGTTACTTAGCACTTTTCAAGCTAGGCCTGAATGTTGTCCAGGTATGTTGCATGATCTGAGGGATAACAACTTGAAAAGAAATTCATGGGATGTGTGCATTGCAGACTGGGTCAGCATTTATTGCATATCATGTCCCTCATTGCCTTCAAGAAGGTGGTGGTGAGCTGCCTTTTTTACCCATTACAATCTACATGCTCCAGGTAGATCCAAAATGTTGTTAGGAAGGAAATTCCAGAATTTTGACCCACATCACTGAAGTGACAGCGATACATTTCCAAGTGAGGATGGCATGTGGCTTGGGAGGAATTTGCAGCTATGTAGTGGCTACCCTTATCCTTCTAGATGGAAGTGGTCATGGGTTTGGAAGATAATGTCTAAGGAGCCTTGGAAAATCTCTGTAGTGCATCTTGTAAATGGTAAACATTGCTGCTACTGAGCATTGATGTTGGAGGGAATGGATATTTGTGAATGTGGTGCCAATTAAGTGGGCTGTTTTGTCCTGCATAAAGTTATAGAGATGTACAGCATGAAAACAGACCATTTGGTCCAGCCATCCATGCCAACCAGATATCCCAACCTAATCTAGTCCCACCTGCAAGCACCCGGCCCATATCCCTCCAAACCCTTCCTATTCATATACCCATCCAAATGCCTCTTAAATGTTGCAATTGTACCAGCTTCCACCACTTCCTCTGGCAAATCATTCCATACACGTACCACCCTCTGCGTGAAAAAGTTGCCCTTAGGTCTCTTTTATATCTTTCCCCTCTCACCCTAAACCTATGCCCTCTAGTTCTGGACTCCCTGACCCCAGGCAAAAGACTTTGCCTATTTACCCTATCCATGCCCCTCATAATTTTGTAAACCTCTATAAGGTCACCCCTCAGCCTCTGATGCTCCAGGGAAGACAGCCTCAGCCTGTTCAGCCTCTTCCTATAGTTCAAATCCTCCAACCCTGGCAACATTCTTGTAAATCTTTTCTGAACCCTTTCAAGTTTCACAACATTTTTCTGATAGGAAGGAGACCAGAATTGCACATAATACTCCAAAAGTGGCCTAACCAATGTCCTGTACAGCCGCAACATGACCTCCCAATTCCTGTACTCAATACTCTGACCAATAAAGGAACGCGTACCAAACGCCTTCTTCACTATCCTATCCACCTGCAACTCCACTTTTAAGGAGCGATGAACCTGCACTCCACGGGCTCTTTGTTCACCAACACTCCCTAGCACCTTACCATCAAGCGTATAAGTCCTGCTAAAATTTGCTTTCCCAAACTGCAGCATCTCGCATTTATCTGAATTAACTCCATCTGCCACTTCTCAGCCCATTGGCCTATCTGGTCCAGATCCTGTTGTAATCTGAGGTAACCCTCTTCGCTGTCCACTACACCTTCAATTTTGGTGACATCTGCAAACTTAATAACTGTACCTCTTATGCTCACATCCAAATCATTTATGTAAATGACAAAATGTAGAGGACGCAGCACTGATCCTTGTGGTACTCCACTGGTCACAGGCCTCCAGTCTGAAAAGCAACCCTCCACCACCACCCTCTGTCTTCTCCCTTTGTGCCAGTTCTGTATCCAAATGGTTAGTTCTCCCTGTATTCCATGAGATCTAACCTTGCTAATCAGTCTCCCATGGGGAACTTCGTTGAATGCCTTACTGAAGTCCATATAGATCACATCTATCGCTCTGCCCTCATCAATCCTCTTTGTTACTTCCTCAAAAAACTCAAGTTTGTGAGACATGATTTCCCACACACAAAGCCATGTTGACTATCCCTAATCAGTCCCTGCCTTTCCAAATACATGTGCACCCTGTCCCTCGGGATTCCCTCCAACAACTTGCCCACCACTGACGGTCAGGCTCACCGGTCTATAGTTCCCTGGCTTATCCTTACCACGCTTCTTAAACAGTGGCACCACGTTTGCCAACCTCCAGTCTTCCGGCACCTCACCTGTGACTATCGATGATACAAATATCTCAACAAGAGGCCCAGCAATCACTTCCCTAGCTTCCCACAGAGTTCTAGGGTACACCTGATCAGGTCCTGGGGATTTATCCACTTTTATACATCGAGACATCCAGCACTTCCTCCTCTGTAATATGGACATTTCGCAAGATGTCACTATCTATTTCCCTACAGTCTATATCTTCCATATCCTCTTCCACAGTAAATAATGATGCAAAATACACATTTAGTATCTCCTCCATTTTCTGCAGCTCCACACAAAGGCTGCCTTGCTGATCTTTGAGGGGCCCTATTCTCTCCCTAGTTACCCTTTTGTCCTTAATGTATTTGTAAAAACTCTTTGGATTCTCCTTAATTCTATTTGCCAAAGCTATCTCATGTCCCCTTTATGCCCTCCTGATTTCCCTCTTAAGTATACTCCTACTTCCTTTATACTCTTCTAAGGATTCATTCAATGTATTCCATCTATACCTTACATATGCTTCCTTCTTTTCCTTAACCAAATCCTCAAATTCTTTAGTCATCCAGCATTCCCTATACCTACCAGCCTTTCCTTTCACCCTAACAGGAATATACTTTCTCTGGATTCTTGTTATCTCATTTCTGAAGGCTTCCCATTTTCTAGCCATCCCTTTACCTGCAAACATCTGCCCCCAATCAGCTTTCGAAAGTTCTTGCCTAATACAGTCACAATTGGTCTTTCTCCAATTTAGAACTTCACATCCTAAGTGTTATTGGAGTTGCACACATCCAGGCAGTTAGGGTGTATTCCACCACACTCCTAAGTTGTGCCTTATAGATGGTGGACAGGATTTGGTGAGTAGGAAGATAAGTTACTTGCTATAGGATTCCTAATCTTTGATCTGCCCTTGTAGTAATTATATTGAGTCCATTTGAGTTTCAGGTCAATAGTAACCCCCAGATTGTTTATAATGAGGGATTCAGTGATGCCAACACAATTGAATATTTTATTGGAGATGGTCATTGTCTGACATTTGTGTGGCGCAAATGGTATTTGCTAATTTTCAGCCTTTACCTGAATATTGTCCACATCTTGGTGATTTGGGCATGGACTGTTTTGATATCTGAGGGGATGTAATGGTGCTGAACATTAACAATCATCCCCACCTCTGACCTTATGATAGAGGGGAAGTCATTACTGAAGCAGTTGAAGATGGTTGGGTCAAGAACACTGCCCTGACAACTCCTGCAGAACCCCTCCTTCAACAAACACAACCATTTCTGATATGCCAGGTATGAGTCCAAATGGAGATTTTTCCCTTGAGTCTATCTACTCGTGTTTTACTCGGGCTCCTCGTTCAAAGAAACTGTGCCTACTGGTTGCATTAAATAGTCAGAGAGGGAGAGACAGAGATTAGCTTTCTCAGAGACACTCAGAAACCTTGCTCGTGGGGGAAATGAGATTCTCAAAGGACTCATGGTGTCACTGTTTAAAGTTTACTTGAAGAGTGAACTTGCTGTGGGGCTGATAATAAAAGGCCAGTCCCAAATATGCCAATGCAAGAGATAGATATTTTATTGGGGATAAAATTAATTGGTGCAGCAAAAAGAGAACACCTGTCCAGGGATTCTGGAAAGACTGGAGAAAGGGACGGAGATGCTGGTAACCAAGAGTAGTTAAAAAAACCTGCAAGAGTGACAGAACTTGGCAAGGATCCATGTGGCTCAAGAAAGATCATTCTAATTGAATAGGGTTGAAGTCATAGAATCACAGTTTAAAGAAGAGGTCCTTCAGCCCATCAAGTCTGCAGTGACAAAAAAATACTCTGTAACCACACTTGTCCCACTTTCCAGTACTTGGCCTATAGCCTAATGACATTTAACTGCTCATTCAAGTGCATTTAAAGGCTGTAAGTATTCCTGCCTCAACTACTCTCCCATTTGGTTCAATCCAGGTTCCCACCAGCCTTTGGATGAAAAGATTCTTCCTCATTTCCCTTTTAAACCTCCTGCTTTTCACCTTAAAGTTACACCTCCTTGATATTGACCTTTTAACTATGGAGAACAGTTGCTTTCTATCCACCTTATCTGTGCCCCCCACAATCTTATACCCCTTTATCAGGATCCCTTCAAAAACCCTCTGCCTCAAAGAAAAGAAACCTGCCTGTCACAAAACTGGTTCTTTTCTTAAAGTTAATGTGCCTTTGAGTTTTTTCCGGAGAAGGGGTAATTGGCCAGGCTCCAACTAGGCTGGGTTTGAAAGGGGCCTTTTTGTTGACCCTAAGGCATTTATGTCTTAACAAAAAGATATAATCAAAGGGGAGTGGCCAGTTAGCTGTGTAGCCAGCTTTCATTTAGATTAGAGTTAGTTCAGTAGCAGCGTGTGTGAAGTTCAGCCCGGTACACTCTCTCTCTCCATCTCTGACTTAAAATCTGTAAGCCTTTGTTTGATTTTACCTTTTGTGCCAAGGGGGTGTTTATGGGGACGGTTGCAAGTATTTTTTGGAACAGCATCATTAAGTCCGGATCGTTTGTCAGGATTTTGGATAGGATAAGTTATCCGGTATTCTATTTTCTATTCTGTGTGCTTCATTCTGTAATCTTGTAAATAAATTCTTAAACCTTGGCAGTCAGACCAGCTAATTCACTCCGGGAATATCCACTGTACACTTACCTGATCAAATAGCAAAGTTACAGTCGGGGCTGCCAGCTTGAAAATGTTTTGAGGGGGTCAGGCCTGGTCCATAACAGAATGGAGGCTCTTTGCGGGTTTTGTTTCTCGTTCCAAATTGGGATTTGGGACTCGAATTGTTTGGACTCGGAGAGAGTGGTAGGTGTTAGTGTCTTTGTTCTGGGTATTGATTTGGTTTGTTGAACAGTGCAAGAATAGCAACGGATCTTTCAGTCACTAAGAGTTTTCTGGAGATGGAAGAAGTGACTTTGGAGGTTTTACAAAAGTAGGTAAGGCCAAGCTGTGTGAATTAGCAGATAAGCTGGAGTTGCAGATTCCTCCTATCGTGTGGAAAGATGAGATGGTTACAGCAATAGCTCAGCATTTAAAATTTGCTGGAACTACCATCAGGATCTGTAGAGATGGCAAGCAGTTTGAGTTATAGATGAGAGATAGGGAAAGGGCAGCAGAAATGAAACAGTTTAAAAGGCAGAAGAGAAAGAAAAAGAACAAAGGGCTTTAGCAGAAGAGAAAGAATAAAAGAGAGAGAGCTTGAACTTCAGAAAATGACACTTAGAAAGGAAAGTCAGCTTAAAAGGCTGGAGATGAAAGCTGAAGGCAGCCTAGTGAGGAAGACAGGGAGGATGAGGAAGCCCTTGGTCGTCAAAAGCCTGGTGAGAAACTGTTTAAACATATTCAAGCATTGCCTAAATTTGATGAGAAGGATGTGGAAGCTTTTTCATCTCATTTGAAAAAGTGGCAAAACAAATGCAGTGACCAGAGACCATGTGGGTTTTGCATAGCAGGTCAGGCAGCATCTGAGGAGCAGGACAATTGACCTTAAGGGCCGGAGCCCTTCATCAGGAATCCCAGCAATGTTGATTTTCCTGCTCCTCGATTGCTGCCTGACCTGCCGTGCTTTTCCAGCAATACACTCTCGACTCTGATCGCCAGCATCTGCAGGCCTTGCTTTCACCATGTGGGTTTTGTTGATCCAAACCAAACTTGTAGGTAGATCTAGTGAGGTAATTACATTACTATCAGAGGAGGTATCTGGGGAGTATGAGAAGGTGAAGGAAGCTATCTTAAGTGCATATGAACCGTACCAGAAGCCTATAGACACCATTTCAGGGATCCATGTATATTCCCCTTAAACTTTTCTCCTTTCACCTTGAACGCCTGACCTCTCATGGTTGAATCCCTCACCTTGGGAAAAAGATTCTCTCTATCCACCCTGTCTATACCCTTCATGATTTTGTAGACCTCAATCAAGTCACCCCTCAATCTCCTTTTTTCTAATGAAAACAATCCTAACCTACTCAACCTCTCTTCATAGCTAGCACCTTCCATACCAGGCAACATCCTCATAAACCTTCTCTGCACCCTCTCCAAAGTGTCCACATCCTTTTGGTAATGTGGTGACCAGAACTGTACACAGTATTCTAAATGCAGCCGAACCAAACTCTTGTACAACTTTAACATGACCTGCCAGCTCTTATACTCCAAACCCTGTCCGATGAAGGCAAGCATACCGTATGCCTTCTTGACCACTCTATCCACCTGTGCAGCCACCTTCAGGGTACAATGGACCTGAACTCCCAGATCTCTCTTCTCATCAAATTTTCTAAGGCTCTTCCGTTTACAGTATAGTTCGCTCTAGAATTAGATGTTCCAAAATGCATCACCTCGCATTTGCCCGGATTGAACTCCATCTGCCACTTCTCCACCCAATTCTCCAGTCTATCTATATTCTCTTGTATTCTTTGATAGTCCCTTATGCTTTCTGCTACTCCACCAATCTTTGAGTCATCTGCAAACTTACTGATCATACCAACAGGGCCCTCTTCCAGGTCATTTATGTATGTCACAAACAACAGTCTCCCCAGCACTGATCCCTTTGGAACACCACTGGTCACCTTTCTCCATTTCGAGAAACTCCCTTCAACTACTACTCTCTGCCTTCTGTTGCTCAACCAGTTCTTTATCCACCTAGCTAGAACACCCTGCACACCATGTGACTTCACTGTCTCCATTAATTTACAATGGGGAACCTTATCAAATGCCTTACTAAAATCCATTTATATGACATCTACAGCCCTTCCTTCATCTATCAACTTGATCATTTCCTCAAAGAACTCTATTAAGTTGGTAAGGCACGAACTTTCCTGAACAAAACCATGTTGCCTATCACTGATAAGCCCATTCTCTTCCAAATCTAAATAGATCTTATCCCTCAGTACCTTCTCTAGCATCTATAGGCTCACTGGTCTGTAGCTACCTGAAATATCCCTAATACCCTTCTTGAACAGGGGGACAACATGAGCAACCCTCCAGTCCTCTGGCACTTCACCTGTGTTTATGGATGCTACAAAGATATCTGTCAGGGCCCCAGCTATTTCCTCTCTTGCCTCCTTCCACAACCTGGGACAAATCCTATCCGGTCTTGGGGATTTGTCTACCTTAATATCATTTAGCCTATCCAACACTTCCTCCCTCCTTAAGTCAATGTGATCCAGAGTAAACAAACTTCTATCGCTAATCTCAACATTCATCATGTCCCTCTCCTCAGTGAACACTGATGCAAAGTAATCATTGAGAATCTCACCCATTTTCTCAGGTTCAATACACAACCTTCCTTCCTTATCCTTTAGTGGACCAACCCTTTCTCTAGTTACCCTCTTGCCTCTTATACATGAATAAAAGGCCTTGCGATTCTCCTTAATTCTGCTTATTAAAGTTATTTCATGACCCCTTTTAGCCCGCTTGATTCCTTGTTTAAGATTGGTCTTACTTTTCCGATATTCCTCCAAGGCTCATTCTGTTCTCAGCTGCCTGGACTTTATGTACGCTTCCGTTTTCCTCTTGGTTAGTTGCACAATTTCTCCTGTCATCCACAGTTCACAAACCTTGCCTTTCCTATCCCTTGTTTTCAAAGGGACATGTCTATCCTGCACTATCTTCAACCTCTCTTTGAAAACCTCCCACATATCAAATGTGGACTTCCCTTCAAATAGCTGCCCCCGATCCACATTTCCCAGCTCCTGCCGATATAATTGGCCTTGGCCTAATTTAGTAGTCTTCCCTTAGGACCATTCTCATCTTTGTCTGTGAGTATTCGAAAACTTACAGAATTGTGGTCAGTATTCCCAAAGAAATCCCCCACTGCAACTTCTACCACCTGGCCTGGCTCATTCTCCAACACCAGGTCCAATATGGCCCCTTTCCTCGTCGGACTACTGACATATTGTTCTAGAAAACTTTCCTGGATCCTCCTTACAAATTCTACCCAATCTAGATCTCTGACACTAAGTGTATCCCAGTCAATGTTGGGAAAACCTCCCATCACCACCACTCTGTTGCCTCTACACCTTTCTGTAATCTATTTACCTATTTGTTCTTCTACCTCATGCTCACTGTTGGGAGACCTATGGCACAGCCCCAACAATGTAAGTGCACCCTTCTTATTTCTCAGCTCTACCCATAATATCTCACTGCTTAAGCCCTCCATAGTGTCCTACTTTAGCACAGACATGATATCATCCTTGACCAGCAATGCAACTCCTCCCCTCCTTTTACTTCCCTCCTGTCCTGTCTGAAGCATCTATATTCTGGAACATTTAGTTGCCAATCATGCCCTTCCTTCAACGAAGTCTCTGTGACTGCAATAACATCATACTTTCAGGCACCAATCCAAGCCCTAAGTTCATCTGCCTTACCCATTATACTCCTTGCCTTAAAGCATATGCACTTCAGGCCACCAGTTCATTTGCGTTCATCTGCTCTCTGCCTACTCTTCCCCTTGATAATGCTAACTTCATGATCCTATTCCTTACAGTCTCCAGTTTCCATCTCACTGTCTACTAGTCTTCTCTTCTGGTTCCCAGCCTCCCCAACAGCAGTAGCAAAAACTCCCCAAAGGACATTAGTTCCAGTCTGCTTTTGGTGTAGACCATCCAATTTGTAATAGTCTCACCTTTCCCAGAACTAGTCCCAATATCCCACAAATCTGAACCCTTCCTCCCAACGCCATCCCTCAAACTAAGTGTTCATCCTGCCTATTCTTTCATTTCTACCCTGGCACTGGTAGAAATCCTGAGATCACTACTTTGGAGGTCCTCTTCTTTAACTTCTCTCCTAGCTTCCTGAGTTCTACTTTCAGCACCTCATCATGTTTTTTATTTATATCATTAGTACCTATATACACCACAACAACTGGCTGTTTACCCTCCCCTTTCAGAATGTCTTGCCTGGGTGATCTATTCGAAGGGGACATACAGATGTCTTTTGACTAGTTTGCTTGAAATATGAATTGCCCAGTAGGGACCTCTTTCGGTTCTTCCAAATTAGAAACTTCATACAAAAACAGACAACACTTCTAATTGAACCTTATAGGTCCGACATCCAGAAGAGGGTATTGCGTGCTGAGGGTATATTATCTTTTAGAAATGCTTATCATCTACTGAGAGGGGGCTCCTTGGACGAGACCGAATGGCTTTGTAGGACATGGAAAAAGGAGTTAGATGTTGAGATCTCTTCTGAAATATGGGAGGATACCTGGGAAAGTGCAAGAAGGATCTTGATTTGCAACAGGACCCACGCCTTGCAATTGAAGATTCTCCACATAGTCCATCTGGCCCCAGATTGCCTCGCTAAATTTAAAGTAGGAGCATCTCCAATGTGTCCTAAATGTAAAGTGAGCGTGGGCATGCTTACTCATTGTGTTTGGTCCTGCCACAGACTGTGGGCATATTGGAGCGCTGTGTTTGGTGAAATAGAGAAGGCCCTGGGGATGGAGGTGGAGATGGACCCGGTATCTATTCTTCTTGGCTTTGTTAATTCTCTTTCATTAGATGCACACACACAAAAAAAACTTGCCTGGACAATATCCTGGAAATCTAGTCGATACATCCATTATTGTTAACAAATACTGATTCACACTTTTTGTTGAGGTAGGGGACCTACACAATCAATTAAGATTCTTGTTAAAGGTTCCTCAAATGCTGGATTAGGTATTAAAGGTGCAGGTTTTATTACCACCTGTGATTTTCCATTTACCTGACATGTATGACACATCTGACAAAATTCAACTACATCCATGTGCAGTCCAGGCCAGTAAAAATATCTTTGTATTTTAGCCTGTGTTTTCCTCATTCCTGAATGACCTCCAAGTGGTAGTTCATGCGCCACTTGCAATACCTCCCTTCTATACCCCACTGGCAATACAATTTGATGAATTTCTACTCATTTTTCACCTGCCTGAACATGTAATAGTCTCCATTTCCTCATTCAGACATTATTTTTCAGGTAATAACATTCAGGGATACATTCAGATTCTGTCTCTCTATATGGCTTTTGATACAACTGCTTTAAATTTTCATTTTTCTGCTGTAACTCAATGAGTTTAGCAGAGCTAAAGATATTTGCCTGTCTCCACTATCTGATCGAACACAGTCTCTGCTAATACCACTTCAGCTTCCTTATCTGTACTCTTTGATCTCTCCTGTTTTAACTGATCACTTTGTGACCTCGTTACCACACAATCCTGCTAATACCACTTCAGCTTCCTTATCTGTACCCTTTGATCTCTCCTGTTTTAACTGGATCACTTTGTGACCTCGTTACCACACAATCAGGAAAGATTCCAGGATAAGAGTCCTGTATTGCTTCAGTTGCCTGTATCTCCACTGGCTTTTCAATCAGCTATTGCATTCGCAAGGTCAAATTCCTGGAGCTGAGAGTTTGTCCAGTACGCCTACCACAAATTCTCCACTCTTTTCTGAACACCCCACCCTCACTTTACATAATTGAGCACTTTTTGTCTCACTGTGAATTCCCATTACCTGTACCTTTTCTAGCAATAGTCCTTCAGAAGTAAATATCTCCCCAACCTTCAGCATCACAGACCGGGAGGACCCTGTGTGCCTTAATATTGTAACCTCTTTACCTGCTACTCCTGGCCTATGTGAATAAACTTTACCTTTTGCAGGTATTTTTTTTTTTAAGCAGACCTGGCACTTCCTCCTTAACCAACCGCCGATCATCTTGTACAGTCTGATGCAGCTTTTTAGTGAGGCTTTCTGTTACCATTCCAACAAAACTCCCAGGCTTTTCCTGTTTTCCTACATCTGGCTTTCTGAGCCCACCAAAACTGTGATTTAATGTGGCTTTTTTGTCCCCTTCAAGGGTCTCCTTTTTACCCTGTGGTAAGTAATCCTTATGATCTTCACTGAGATCTACCTTTCCCTTTCCAAGTGAGGAATTCTCTTTGCCCCTGTTTCTATCCCTCATGGACTGAAATTGATTCTGGAAGACAAAACTGTTTTATGGACCAACTCACAATCATCAGCCACTTCAGCTGTTAACCTTGCTGCTTTAAGTCTCTGCTCTTCCACATAAGTTTGTATTTCTTCAGGAAGTGAATTCTTGAATTCCTCTAAAATAATTCTCTCTGAGAGCGTCAGAGTTTGCTTTTTTTTAAAAAATATATTTTTATTAAAAATAATTTTTTTCTTTTGAATCTTACAACAAATACAAAACCAAACAATTCAAATCAATATTAAAAAACAAAACCACTAATTACACAAATACTAATGACTAAGCTAATAATATTAGTATTAATAATAATAACAATAGTAACACAGCTCAGTAAAACAAAACAATAGCCCTTAATCATTGAGCACACAAGTTTATACATATGAATATGTTCATAGTTCCTCCCCTCTGGATACGAAACCCATTACTTAGGACTGCCATGGCTATATAAACAAACATTCTTATTAGTATGGCAGACAAATTTGTACCCAGGTAGTCCAAAACGTAGTGGCACGTTTTAGATGAAATCCTCAGTTTTATGGTACACCATACTTGTCAGAAAGTCCAAGGGGATGTGCTCCATGACTAGCTTATGACAGCCTGGCAGCCCCGGGAGATTTTCCGACACGCACTCTAATAGAATGTTCTTTCTGGCACAAAAACCCTAGATATTGTCCAGATCTTATTACATTTGGACATGGACTACTTCAGTGTCTGAGCAGTTGTGAAGGTTGCTGAACATTGTTCGCTGATAATTGCACATCTAAGTTCACTTTATGATGGAGTGAAGATTGTTAATGAAGCAGTTGAAGATGGTTAGAGCAAAGACACAACACAACACTGAGGAATTCCTTCAAGATGTCCTGCAGCTGAGTTGACTGACGTTCAACACCCATAGCCATCTTCCTTTGTGCCAAGTATGACCCCAAGCAATGGAAAGTTTTCCCCGAATCCCAATTACTCCAATTTTTCTAATGGTCCTTGATGCCTGCTTTTTAATTAAGTGGAGAAAGCTGCAGAACAGAGGGATTGGGGAGTTGTCATCCATTATTCACAAAAAGCTAGCATCCAAGTTGAGTGAGTGATAGAGAAAGTAAATGGAATGGTGTCTTTTATTTCAAAGAGCACAGATTATAAAGGCAAAGAAGTTTTGCTAAAATATACAAGTCACCACTCAGACTACAGCTAGAATACTGTGAATAGTTTTGGACACTTTATCTCAGTAAAGATATACTACAGGTCATTAGAAGCATTCCAGAAAAAGTTCATTGGATTGATTCCAGATATGGAGGAGCAGACGCTGGAATCTGTACAGAAAACAAAATGCTAGAAATCACAGCTGTGGAGAGACAGCAAGCTAACATTTCAAGTTTAGATGACTCTTCATCAGAGCTGACGTGAAATGTGGAGGGGACTGCATTTATTCAATAGTGGGGTGGAGCGCTGGGGGAGAAAGGGTGTTGATAGTTCAGATTAAATGATCGGAATGTGAGAACAGCAGAACAATGGTGTGTCTAACTGCCAGCCTGGAAAGAACAGATGTTTCCACTGGTGTGGGGAAAGGGGAGAGAGAATGTCACAGAGTCATAGAGATGTACAGCACGGAAACAGACACTTCAGTCCAACTCGCCCATGCCAACCAGATATCCCAAACCAATCTAGTCCCACTTGTCAGCACCTGACCCATATCCCTTCAAACCCTTCCTATTCATATACCCATCCAAATGCCTTTTAAATGTTGCAATTGTACTAGTCTCCACTTCCTCTGGCAGCTCATTCCATATACATACTGCCCTCTGTGTGAAAACGTTGCCACTTAGGTCTCTTTTATATCTTTCTCCTTTCACCCTAAACCTATGCCCTCCAGTTCTGGACTCCCTCACCTCAGAGAAAAAACAACTTTGTCTATTTATCCTATCCATGCCCCTCATGATTTTGTAAACCTCTATCAGGTCACCCCTCAGCCTCCGACGCTCCTGAGAAAACAGCCCCAGTCTGTTCAGCCTCGCCCTATAGCTCAAATCCTCCAACCCTGGCAACATCCTTGGATATCTTTTCTGAACCCTTTCAAGTTTCACAACATCTTTCCGATAGGAAGGAGACCAGAATTGCAAGCAATATTCCAACAGTGGTCTAACCAATGTCCTGTATAGCCGCAACATGACCGCCCAACTCCTGTACTCAATACTCTGACCAATAAAGGAAGGCATACCAAACGCCTTCTTCACTATCCTATCTGTCTGCGACTCCACTTTCAAGGAGTTATGTACCTGCACTCCAAGGCCTTTGTTCAGCAACACTCCCTAGGACCTTACCATTAAGTGTATAAGTCCTGCTAAGCTTTGCCTACCCAAAATGCAGCACCTCGCATTTATCTAAATTAAATGTCATGATAGAGAATGCAACACATAAAGATTAAAGAAAGGGGAGAAATGGGAGTGAGTTCACATCTGAAGTTGTTGAACTCAATATTAAGTCAAGAAAGTTTTAAAGTGCCTAGTCTGTAGATGAGATGCTGTTCTGAGAACAAATGCTCAGCAAATGATTCATCTGGACTCAAAATGTTAGCTTGCTCTCTCTTCATGGATGCTGTCTCCAGCATTTGTTGTTTTCACTACAGATTTCGGCATCTGCAATAATTTGCTCTTTGTTGATATGTTGTTTCGGCAGTTTGCTCTGTGGTTCACTGGAGCATTGGAGCACACGGAGGACACACAAGTGGACATGTGAGCAGGACCTTGTGTTAGAATGACCGACTACGGAAAGTTCGGGATCATTCTTGCACACAGGCCGGAGGTGTTCAGCAAAGTGGTCCACCCAGTTTACATTTGGTTTCTCCAATGTAGAGTAGGCCACACTGGATGCAGCGAATGCAATAGACCAGATTGGAGGAGGTACATGTGAAATGGTGCTTCACCTGGAAAGATGGTTTAGGCCCTTGGATGGTGAGCAAGGAAGAGGTAAAGGGCCATGTTTTGCACCTTCCTCAGTTACATGGGAAGGGGAGTGGTCTTGGTGGTTGAGGAATGGACTGGAGTGTCCTGGAGGGAATGGTTCCTGTGAAGTCCAGATGGGGAGTGAGGGCAAGGTGTGTTTGGTGGTGAAAGTTCTGTCAGAGTTCTGAAATTTCTTTCCATATCACTGCTGGTGTTTGCCAAAACCCACTTTCACAGCGACTGCCAATGACTTGGATTTACACTCAGGCTTTCAATTCAAGTGTCACCCTTCATATTTTCAATGCACCCAGGATTTCAAGTATCTCCAGGACATACACTGTTCCACAGACTGCTATTCCTGCCACATCCTGCCATCCACAGTCAGTGCCATGTGCCTCGTGAGCAGGCTTGATTCCACTCTGCAGCAATATCAACTCATCCACTCTCAAAGCTGTGTTGTTCCCTAATTTCACTTCATCCTTTGTCTCATCCATCGACTCAACAAAACACATTTTCTTTTTCTTTCAGACATTAAGACATGCAAGTTACAGCAACTTATGAACTTCAACATCCATCCTGCACTGCCTTCCCATTTCCGCCTCTCAAACCACCCCAATCCCAGCTCTTACCGTATTTTCACCATACCTCCTGACCTGAGGCTGAATGTACTGCCCTCAGCAAAGGACTCAGCTTTACACCCTTATGGCCCCAGCTTAATGAATTTTGGGCTCGCCATGACGTTGAACAGTCTCTCCACCACCTCCGACTTGTCCAGACCATGCCCACCTACATCTGCGATTCCTCGGATGTCCTCTGCCATATTGACAATTTCCAGTTCCTGGGCTCTAACTGCCTCCTCTTCACCTTCACCATGGTTGTCCAATCCCTGTATTCCTCCATTCACAAACAGGATGGTGTGATAGCTCTCGGCTTCTTCCTCAACCAGAAGACTAAACACCACCACCCCCCCCCCCATCCACTACCATTCTCCTCTGCTTGGCTAAACTTGTTCTCTCACTGAACAATTTCTCCTTTAATTCATCTAATTTCTTTGCCGAGTCAAAGGAGTGGCTACGGGCTCTCACATGGGTCCCAGTTACATCTGCCTTTTTGTGGGGTGTGTGAAACGATTGTTGTTCCAGTCCTACACCAGCCCCTTCACACAACTCTTTACGGTACATCAACATCTGTTTTGGTGTCCCTTCATGTTCCCATCAGGACCTTGGAAAAGTTTGTTAATTTTGCCTCTAATTTCCATCCCTCTATAACTTTCACATGGTCCATCTCTGACACATCCATTCCTTTCATTAATCTCGGTCTCCATTTCAAGGAATAAACTGTCCACTGCCATCCACTACAAAACTACTGACTCCCATAGCTACCTTTACTACAGCTCTTCACACCCCATGGCCTGTAAGGATCTCATCCCATTCTCCCAGTTCCTTTGTCTATGTTGTATCTGTTTGGATGATGCCACCTTCCAAAACAGAGCTGCTGACATGGCTTGCTTTCCCATAACTGTGGTTTCCCACCCACTGAGGTTCGATGCAGTTGAGGGCCCTGTCAGCCAATCACTCATGCTTCTGCCCCTGTGATCAGGTCCCCCTTATCCTCACTTTTCATCCCACCAGCCTCTGCATTCAAAGGATCATCCTCCACCATTTCATATAACACCAGCAGAATGCCACCAAACACATCTGCCCCTCACTCCCCCGTCTGCATTTTGCAGTGACACTTCCCACTGGAACACCTTAGTCCATTCCTCAATGACGACCAACACTGCCCTCCTTTACCATGTCACCACAGAAGGTGTGGTGGGCAGCACGGTGGCACAGTGGTTAGCACTGCTGCCTCACAGCACCAGAGACCCGGGTTCAATTCCCACCTCAGGCGACTGACTGTGTGGAATTTGCACATTCTCCCCGTGTCTGCGTGGGTTTCCTCCGGGTGCTCCAGTTTCCTCCCACAGTCCAAAGATGTGCAGGTCAGGAGAATTGGCCATGCTAAATTGCCCGTAGTGTTAGGTAAGGGGTAGATGTAGGAGTATGGGTGGGTTGCGCTTCGGCGGGGCGGTGTGGACTTGTTGGGCTGAAGGGCCTGTTTCCACACACTAAGTAATCTAATCTAATCTAAAGGTGCAACATATGCCCCTTCACTTTGTCCTTGCTCACCATCCAAGGGCCTAAACAGTCTTTCCAGGTGAAGCAGCATTTCACCTGTTCCTTCTCCGATCTGGTCTATTGCATTTGCTGCATCCAATGTGGTCTACTCTACATTGGAGAAACCAAACACCAACTGTGTGACCGCTTTGCAGAACACCTCCGTTCTGTTGCAAGCATGACCCTGACCTTTCTGTAGCTGTTCATTTTAACACAGCATCCAGTTGGCATGCCCACTTGTGTATTCTCAGCATGCTGCAATGCGCCAGCGAATCACATCGCAAACTGAAGGAACAACATTTCACCTTCAGACTAGGCACTTCACAACCTTCTGAACTTAATATTGGGTTCAACACCTTCAGATTATGAACTCACTCCCATTTCTTCCCTTTCTTTTATCATTACTTGTTACATTCTCTATCACTATGTCCTCTCTCCCCATTCCCCCCACCCTTGTGGTACCATCTGTTCTTTCCAATCTGGCAGTCAGACATACCATTGTTCTGCCATTCTGACTTCATCTGCACTATCAACACCCTTTTTCCCCTAGCACTCCATCCCCTACTATTGCGTAAATGCTGCCTTCTCCACACTGTACATCAGCTCTGATGAGGAGTCATCTCAAATGGAAACACTAACTTGCTCTCTCTCCACAGATGCTGCCTGACCTACTGTAATTTCTGTGTATGGAGGGAGGTGATGAGAGGTTGAGTAGATGAGGCCTGTACTGATTGGCATATAGAAGAATGATAGTCGACTCTCTTGAAACATACAAGATTCTTGAAGGCCTTGACAGGGTAGATGTGGAAAGATTGTTTTCCCTTGTGGAAATGCCTACAACCAGAGGGCTTTATCTCAGAATGAGGGGTTTAATACAGCACTAGAGAGTAATTTCTTCTGTCATAGATAGTGAATCTGTGGAATTCTTTACTGTAGAAGGCTGTTAAAGCTGGGTCACCAAGCCCAAAATAGACAGATTTTTAATCAGGAAGGGAATCAAAAGGCATGGGAAAAGGCAGGATAGTGGAGTTGAGGATTGTCAAATCAACCTCAATGATCATTGAATGGCAGAGTAGATTCGATGAACTGAATAGCCTACACTTCTTCTCATATGTCTTATGGTTTGACCAGTGAGCAGGCTATCGCTAAGCAAGTGCTGCTTGACAGCACTGTTGACGATATATTCTATCACTTTACTAATAATATTGGTATTCTGATGGGTGGTAATTGGCTGTGTGGGAGTTGTCCTGCTGTGTGTACACAGGACATATCTAGGCAATTTTCCACATGGGAGAAAGTGAGGGCTACAGATGCTGGAGATCAGAGCTTAAAAATGTGTTACTGGAAAAGCGCAGCAGATCATGCAGCATCAAAGGAGAAGGAGAATCGAAGTTTCGGGCATAAGCCCTTCTTCAGGAATGAAGAAGGGCTTATGCCCGAAATGTCGATTCTCCTTCTCCTTTGATGCTGCCTGACCTGCTGCGCTTTTCCAGCAACACATTTTTGAGCAATTTTCCACATGGACAAGTAGATGCAAGTACTGCTCCTCGGATGCTGCCTGAACTGCTGTGCTTTTCCAGCACCACTAATCCAGAAAGTAGATGCCAGTAGTTGTTCTTAAAACAACTTGGCTAGGAATGCACAGGTTCTAGAGCATAGGTCTTCAATATGACTGATGGAATGTTTTTAATAGCCTTTGCAGGATCCAGTGCCTTCAATGTTTCTTGATAGCACATGGAGTGAATTGAATTGGTTGAAGACTGGTAACTGTGATGCTGAGGACCCCCAGAGAAGGCAAAGATGGACCATCAATTTGGCAGTCTGGGATAAAGATTGTTGCAAATGCTTCAGCCGTATCTTTTGTACTAATGTATTCGGCTCCCACATCATGAGTATGGAGATAGGAGGAGGGGGCTCCACAACTGAGTTGTTTAATTGTCCACCACCATTCACAACTGGATATGGCAGGAGTGCAGAACTTGGATCTGATCTGTTGACTGTGGAGTTTATCAGCTGTCTGTCACTTGCTGTTTATGTTTTTTGGCATATAAGTTTGTTTTGTAGGCCCACCATGCTGACACTAATCCATGTTTAATCCTTTTCTCTTGAATTTAACAATGTTTTTAAGGTAACATTATGAAGAGTTTTATAATCTTTCCTCAAACGTGGGGATGTATGTGCATGTTTGAAGAACAGTGAATGCATATTTGCATAGACTAAAATATTTTAAATAATCTTGCATCCTTGCTAGAGTAAATTGTTTGTAATAAACTCAATGTTAATTTGAAAAAAAAACACGACCTGATTTATTTCTGATACTGACTTAAATACAATGTGATACCTATTGAACTGGCAATATCACTGCCCTTTTTAAATTCAAACTTTGTTATGACCAGTAGAGAAATGAAACAAAGAAAAGAATTAGTTCACCCGTTCGAACCTTGATCATAATAATGAGTTAACTTTATAGATAATAGACAATAGGTGCAGGAATAGGCCATTCTGCCCTTCGAGCCTGCACCACCATTCAATATGATCATGGCTGATCATCCTTAATCAGTATCCTGTTCCTGCCTTATCTCCATAACCCTTGATTCCACTATCCTTGAGAGCTCTATCCAACTCTATTTTAAATGAATCCAGAGACTGGGCCTCCACTGCCCTCTGGGGCAGAGCATTCCACACAGCCACCACGCTTTGAGTGAAGAGGTTTCTCCTCATCTCTGTCCTAAATGGTCTACCCCGTATTTTTAAGCTGTGTCCTCTGGTTCGGTACTCACCCATCAGCGGAAACATGGTTACTGCCTCCAGAGTGTCCAATCCTTTAATAATCTTATATGTCTCAATCAGATCCTCTCAGTCTTCTAAACTCAAGAGTATACAAGCCCAGTCGCTCCAGTCTTTCAGCATAAGGTAGTCCCGCCATTCCAGGAATTGACCTCGTAAACCTACGCTGCAACTACACTGGCATCACCTTTGTCACTCTCTCTCCCCTCTGCCACCCCAGTGAGACGGTCTGTTCCTTCCAGTCAGGCAGTTAAACACGCCATTGCTCTGCCATTCTCATATTCTGATCACTTAATCTGAATTATTAACATCCTTTCTCCCCCACCACTCCAATCTCCTTCCCACTATTGAATAAATGCTGCCCCCTTCCCACTTCACTTCAGCTCTGATGAAGAATCTTCTGGACTCAAAACATTGGTTTGCTTTCTCTCCAGGAATGCTACTTGATTCTGTTGTGATCTCCAGCATTTTTTCTTTTCAGTTCATTCCTTTTCCTGGCAGTTTAATGGCTTTTCGGGTCATTTCAGAAGGCACTTAATGTAAGCCACATTGATGTGAGTCTGGGATCACCATGTAGTCCTGATTAAATAAGGATTACAAATTTCCTTTCCTAAAAGACACCCAAGGCATTTGTTGCTTCATATTTAGGATTGGAGAGTCAATAATGGGAAACAAGAAAATGGCAGAGGATTTAAATAAATATTTTGTATCAGTCTTAAGAAGACACAAGTAACATGTAGGAATGCCAGAAAATCTTGGAGCAAAAGAAGGGCAGGAACATGTTAGACTAACTTGGAAATAATGAAAAATGAGAAAGGAATGGATAAAGATTGTTGTGGTTCTGTTTGATGAGCTGGGAATTTGTGTTGCAGACGTTTCGTCCCCTGTCTAGGTGACATCCTCAGTGCTTGGGAACCTCCTGTGAAGCGCTTCTGTGATCTTTCCTCCGGCATTTATAGTGATTTGTATCTGCCGCTTCTCTAGGAATTCCTAGAGAACAGAGAACAGCCAGGGAATTCCTAGAGGATGGCACTCATCCACAGATTCAATCAATAAGCACATCGATCTGGGCCCAATATACCGGCCACTGCAACGGACAGCTGGAACTGACAACCAGAAGCGACAGATTCAAACCACTATAAATGCCGGAGGAAAGATCACAGAAGCGCTTCACAGGAGGCTCCCAAGCACTGAGGAAGTCACCTAGACAGGGGACGAAACGTCTGCAACACAAGTTCCCAGCGCGGCGAACAGAACCACAACAACGAGCACCCGAGCTACAAATCTTCTCACAATCTTTGAATTAATATATATTGTAAAAAGCTGCGGTCCCAGCACTGATCCCTACGGTACCCCACTGGTCACTGCCTGCCATTCCGAAATGGAGCCGTTTATCACTACTCTTTGTTTCCTGTCAGCCAACCAACTTTCAATCCAAGTTAGTACTTTGCCCCCAATACCATGCGCCCTAATTTTGCTCACTAACCTCCTATGTGGGACTTTATCAAAAGCTTTCTGAAAGTCCAGGTACACTACATCTACTGGATCTCCCTCATTCATCTTCAGAGTTACATCCTCAAAGAAAGTCCAGAAGATTATTCAAGCATGATTTACCCTTCATAAATCCATGCTGACTCTGTCCTATCCTGTTACTACCATCCTTTATAATAGACTCCAGCATCTTTCCCACCACTGAGGTCAGACTAACTGGTCTATAATTTCCTGCTTTCTCTCTCCCACCTTTCTTAAAAAGTGGTACAACATTAGCCACCCTCCAATCCGCAGGAACTGATCCCAAATCTATTGAACTCTGGAAAATAATCACCAACACATCCACAATTTCTCGAGCCACCTCCTTCAGTGGCTTGGGATGTAGACCATCAGGCCCCAGGGACTTATCAGTCCTAACAGTCTCTCCAACACCAATTCCTGGCAAACATAAATTCCCTTCAGTTCAGATCCTTCAGCCACTGTTACCTCAGGGAGATTGCTTGTGTCTTCCCCAGTGAACACAGATCTGAAATACCAATTCAATTCTTCTGCCATTTCTTTGTTCCCTGTAATATATTCCCCTGTTTCTCTCTTCAAGGGCCCAATTTTAGTCTTAATCATTTTTTTGCCTTTCACATACCTATCCTCCTTTATATTTTTGGCCAGTTTACCTTTGTACCTCATATTTTCTTTGCGTATTTCCTTCTTCGTAATCCTCTGTTGTTCTTTAAAAGCTTCCAAGTCCTCCATTTTCCCACTTATCTTTGCTATGTTATACTTTTTCTCTTTTAACTTTATATGTTTCTTAACTTCCCTCATCAGCCATGGCCACCCATGCCTCCTCCTCGGATCTTTCTTCCTTTTTGGAATGAACTGATCCTGCATCTTCTGCATTATACACAGAAATATCTGCCATTGTTCCTCCACTGTCATCCCTGCTAAGGTATTGCACCATTGAACTTTGGCCAGCTCCTCCCTCATAGCTCCATAGTTCCCTTTATTCAACTGAGATGATAGAACGTTTAAGGCCAGCCAGAAATGCTTTGAAATAGCCCAGTCTAGAGGTAACAAAGACATGAATGAGAGTTTCAGGAGCAAATGAGACAACAGACCGAATTTTACAATTTTCAAATAATGTGTTTTGTCACGTAGGATTCGTGTGCCATTGCTTGCAGTAACCTTGCTCATGCAATTTTCTGCTATTACATAATTAATTATGCCACTGGGTTCTTTGACACCCTTCTTGTGGAATTGCAAAGTAGGAGAGGCAGAAGGTGTTCACTACTTCTAGGACCTTATGGTGTTCATGTTGGTGGCATAGCCTAGTTGCACACCATTTCAAACCCTGCAAGTTAGGAACTGCCCATTACAAGGTGCTGCTTGACCACTATCATGGAGGACATGGCCCAGAAAGAAAAGTCCATACATCACTTCGAAAAGGAGGACCTGGAGATGCTGATAGGCAAGGTGATGGAAAGGAGGGTAGTCTCTTTTCCTACTGATCACTGCTGGGAAGTACATGATCAGACACAGTTATTGACTAAAAACCTTATTATATGCATCAACACTCAACATCTCTCACCCACATCAACCTTCAAGACAATGAATCCTTATCACAGCTGGACGTCCTTCACAATCATTCACTGGCAATATCCACCAACTCTCCTGTTTCTCCAATACCACTAACTTCTCTTCCATCCCTTCCTACACGCTCAATCTCTCCCTTCATTTCATTATAAGAAAAGCTGGCATACTATCTGAACTGGTGTCTCCATGGCCCTTGAACTGACCGACTCAAGTGCTGTTTGATGTGCAGTACTTACTGTGGCCCAAAGCCCAGATTGCGAGAGCATGGATCCCAGGGGTCTGGGACGAGGTTCTTGAATGACCATGGCCGAATCCTCGGAATGGAATTATATTGCTCCTTCTGATTGACTGTAGTCCTCACTGACCCCATGAAGGACTGCAACCCTTTCCTTTCCATAGTCAGAAGTCACACAACACCAGGTTATAGTCCAACAGGTTTAATTGAAATCACAAGCTTTTGCAATACCACTCCTTCATTAGGTGAAATCCTGACTTTGTCCACCCCAGTCCAACACTGACACTTACATATTGTGATTTTCTTTCCAGACATGGTTAATATGTTTGCTGTGCTGGTACACGCTGTAGGTGTGACATGATCACAGTCTGGTGTCATGCAACAGCATATTGATCCCCTGATGTGACAAAATGGCTGTGCCTCTCTCTCTCTATATAAAGTCATTCAAGCCACAGAGCTGGCAGCGTGTAACTGAGCATTGCAGACCCTAACGGCTATAACGCAATGCGAGTGAGTCTGGCAGCTTCCCGGTATAGCATGGGCGACCGCTAGGGAGGCAGGAGGTGTGCGTGTGCGTGTGTGTGTGTGTGTCTGCATGCAAAGCACCCCAGCAGAAATATTTAAGTTATATGGTGTTCCTGACATACAAAGTACAATATTGAAAGGTTGAAATTATGTGCGAGTTGGTTCGAGATCAGGTATAATGATGTGGTGAGAATGGTGGTTTATCAATCCTGATCAAAATGGATGTGGGGTTGAAAAGGCATCCATGCAGAATGAGGGACAGTGCACTGAAGAAACAGTTGTATGATGTTTGGAACGAGTAGTCAGTAAGCTGCAGCTGCCAGGTAACAACTCTGATCTGCACATAGAAATTTGTGCTGACTAGCTTCACAGGGAAGGAGAGGAGTATTGAAAGTGGAATACAAGTAAGTTGAGATGGGCTATTAATGTCATGAAAGTGCAAGAAAATATAGTGATCACCATCAAGGTGAAATTCAGAAATTGCTATTTCAAGCTTAAGGGTAAAATTGCAAACATTTTTGCAATGTCTGATTTTGTACTTCTCTCCATAATTTTCCCACCTTTCTTGATATATCCCATGCCATATTTCCCATCCAATCATATCCAGGAGGAGGAAATTCCATCCAATATTTTTAAATATTGACAAAACTGAAACTAAGAGATTTACCTAGTACCTGATGCCAGATAAGCAGACTCACAATTTAATGACAGCTGGATGGTCAAGAGAAGGATTCAGGTAAGGTAGATCTGGTAAGCCTGTCTGCAGTGGAAATTAATGCTATGTACTTAGACAATATTGTCAAGAGGCAGCATGATGATGAAAAATGAGGAAGCCATGGATAGATCCTTGGGGACATCAGCGATAACGATTCAAGAACTGGAGAAGAAAACAATGCATATGATGCTCTGTTTATGATTACATAAAAATGGATTCAGGTGAGTTGCAGTCTCACCCAACTGGATGATTATGGAGAAGGCATTGGAGAAGGATGGTGCAGTCAACCATGCAAGAGGCTGTAGACAGGTTAATGAGGACAAGGAAAAACCATTTACAACAAAAACAGAAACTCAGCAGGTCTGACAATATCTGTAGAGAGAAAGCAAAACGTTAACGTTCCAGGTCAGCAACACTTCTTCAGAACTCTATTTTCCTTTGTCACCAATTAGGATATAATTCGTAATTGTGAGAAGAGAGTTTTCCTGTATTGAGGCAGGGGTGAAAATCTGAGCGGAGTGATTCTAACATGGATTTCTGGGGAAGATGAGTATAGCTTTGGTACAGAACAACACATCTAAGGACTTCAGAGAGGAAAGGAAGTTTGAAATAGAAGTACCTCAATAAAGTTGAGGACTAACAGTTTCTGCAACATCTCCATGCGGCCAATGATCGAAGCAATTAGCACGGTCTGCTCATGCTGTACAAGTTGATATGTTCTTTCCAAGTTTAGTTACCTGCAATCCCTTTTGATGAACTCAAGACAGAAAGCTTTAACTTTATGTCTCCTATTTCCAGTATCGAAGTACTGATGGTTATTTAGGAGGTTCTATTTTGAGTGAGTTTGAGGGATAGTGTGTTCTATGTAGGGATATAACACTCCAGTATTTACAATGAGTGCGCAAGCCTCAGATGACCTCATGAGTTGATCCAGTGAAGCTAAAGATCCAGAGACAGAAGGTACTGCTGCAGACCACCAGTGCAACACAAGGAGGACAGTTTGCTATTTGAAGACACAAGAAGCATATGTGATAAAGAGAAGTTATTTCAAAGGAAGACTTCAATTAACCCAATATAAATTAGTAAAACTCAAGTGACTTTAAGTCAGAGTTTGTAAGTTTAATGTGCAACTGCTTCACAACTCGGTGCATAAGGAAATCCACAAGAGATTGTGATCACCTTGAGTTGGCATTCAGAAATGACCCAGTTAATGTACAAAAAAAAAATAGAAGTTATGATGCCCCAAGTGATATTAACTGTAGAACCATTAAGTTTAATGTGATCAGGAACATAATTATGCTTTCGACTATGAACCCAATTTATAAGTTAAAAAATAAAAATTCCAAAAGGGAAGTATTGAAACAAATGCATTACAAAAAAGCTGCTTATGAATCATTCATAAAAGACAAATATAACACTTTTGAAAGAATAATTCTGGGACATGCAGGACAAATACAACTTAATGGCAGCACACTCAAACTGAACAAGCATATTTTTTTAATTAAAAGAGATACTTTTGGGAATATCTTAAATGTGTTCTCTCTTTACCAAACAGGATGAACAAAATGTATATTTTGCTTTTCTTCACTTTTGGTAACCTTGAAGAATTCACAGCTCTGAAGAAGAAGAATTCAGTGTCCTCTGCTTTCTTAATTATTGCAAATAGTCTAAATGTGAAGCTCCCTGAAATGGTCCCTTGTGGAATATCACACATCATAACTTTGGATTCTGAGAGATAAACTTTTACCTTCTCATGCTTTATAACATTTCATTGCTGGCAACTACTTCTACATTCTCGCTTATCCACTGTTCTTAAAACCTATGTTGAGGTACTTCATCTTACATGCCTTCTCATTTGTATGCAATGTATTATCTCAGTGCTGTTTTTTTCATATTCTCAACTCATACTCTGCTCTCTCCACCATCCTACGTCCCTGCCATTTCCATCACAATAGATGAGGTAGGGACTTTGTAAGTGGGTATTAAATAATCCAAGCAGTTTAGAGATTCACAATAATTCGAATGACTACATCATATACCAAGGACATCCACTCTTACAATTTTATTTATCCAAATGACAATAAGACTTTGTGTTTTGTTAAAGTGATAATACCTTTCCGATGAAGCTGAAGGGACCCTAGTAGACAGACTGATTTCAGCATTTCTGTTGTGTACATCTCCAGACAGCACTGAAGCTGGATGTAAAGCCTGCAAATTTCTGGATGGATTTCCCCATCTTCAGCGCTGAAGAACATATCAACAATTAACGTTAATAAATTTTAATTTCAAAAATGTTTTAAAAATTCATTTCATTCGAAATCATTGCAATGAGAAAAACGGGATGTCTAACATTTCTTTGTTTTTACTGTAGTTCAAAATAAATCATTTTCAAAGAAATATGGGTCTAGTATTACTGCAGTTTTACAATGTCTTACAGAGGCACAACTATAACTTGCTAAAATCTGCTTTTGGGGAGATATAATTTGTGAGCTTCACAGCAGCCAATTTTAAAAGAACAATATTTTACACCCTGGGCATCTCTCCATTGTCTCATAGCAATGAAATATGAATTGATAACACAAAGTAGCAATTATTTTATAACTGTCAAATAAAGAGCTGTCCATGTATAATACTTAAAATATTGACATTATAAATACTACTTCTGGATTTCTGTTAAGATTGAGGCTAAAGGGATGCAGTTTCCCTTTCTAGTTTCATGCCAATTTCAGTAGGTTGGTGAAATGGTCAATTCTTATTTAATTTACTCAGTGGATGCAGTTGGGGTGGTGGGGTGGGTGGCGTGGATTCCAGGATTTTGTTCCAACAACACTAAAGGTATGGTGATATATTTCCAAGTCAAAGTGGTGAGCGGCTTGGAGGGAACCTTGTCTTTGGTGGTGTTCCCATGCATTTGCTCTTCTTGTCCTTCTATATGGTAGTGGTCCTGGGTTTGGAAGATGCTGTCTAAGGACCTTTGGTGAATTTCTGCAATGCATTTGTAGATGGTATACACTACTTCTACTTATTGAGCATCAATAGTGGAAAGAGTGAATGTTTGTCAATATGGTATTAATCAAGCAGGCTACTTTGCTCTGGATGTCATTGAATTTCTTAATTGTTGTTGGAACTGCCCACATTCTCAGCAAGTGGGAAAGATTTAAACATAATTCTGACTTGTGCCTTGTAGAAGAACAGGCTTTGGGGAGTCAGGAAATGAGTTACTCACTGCAGTATTCCTAGCCTCTGCTCTGTAGCCACAATATTTATATGGTTAGTCCAGTTCAGTTTCTGGTCAATGGTAACCCAAGGAAAAGGGGAAATTCAGTGATGGTATAGGTCTCAAACTAAGAACAGGTCAGCCAGATTCTTTCACCAATAACAAAAAAACAGGTTAATACCAAAACAGATTTCTCAATGTTGCAAAGGTTATTGCCAGTGAACCACATGGGGTTCTCAAGATAGCGGCAGTGTACGGGTTCCTGTGCTTGGGCTTGTCTTCTTCGTCCACTTTTTCTTTTTCCTTTACTCCCCATTTTTCTTTTCTCAGTTTTATTTAGCTTTCATTCAAAACAAGCTGATAAAGACAGCTCTTCAGTAGGAAGGCAGCTTTGATGGGTTCTGGAGCGGTATATATATATATAATGACCTGGATGAGGGAACCAAATTTAAAATTTCCCAGTTTCCTGATGATAATGGTACTGGGAAGAGGAGGCTTCAAGGTGATTTAGACAAGTTGAATGAGTGGGCAAATCCATGGCAGATGCTGTACAACACAACATGGATAAATATGAAATGACATACATTTGAGAAAACCAGAAAGAAAGAGTCTTATTTAAAATGGTGATATATTGGTAAGCGTAGATGTACAAAAAGGTTTGGGTGGTCCTCGTAGACCAGTCAAATAGTCAGATAGCTGCAGTAAGCAATTAGAAAGGCAGAGGTATCTTGTCAGAGGTTTTGAGTTCAAAAGTAGACATGTCTTACTGCAGTTATACAGGGTCTTGCTGAAACTACAGCTGGAGTATTGCGTGCAGTTGTTGTCTCCGTACGTAAGAAAGGACATGCTAGCCATAACGGAAGTGCACCAAACATTCACTAGGCTGACACCTGGGCTGAACAATCTAATGAGAAGACATTGGTTCAACTGGGCCTGGATTTGCTAGAGTTTAGATGGATAAGCAGCAGTCTGATTCAAACATCCAAAATTCTAACAGGGCTGAACAAACTAGATGGAGGAAGAATTTCCTTGAGTTGGAAAGTCTGGAACCACAGTCCCAAGATACGGAGTAGAGTATTTAGAACTAAGATGAGGAAATGCTTCTTCACTCAAAAGGATAGTGAACCTGTGGAATTCTCTATTGCAGAAAGCTATGGAGAGCAAGCCATTGAATATATTCAGGAAAGAGAGTGATAAATATTTTGATATTTGAGGAACAAGAGGGAAAGTAGGATTATGGCATCGAGATGAAGCATCAGCCATTATCATATTGAACAGGGGAACAGGTCCTCTAGTCTTGGATGTTCCTGAAAGGGGAAACAATCATTCCACATCTGCCCTATCAAGTTCCCTAAGAATCTTGCATGTTTCAATGCAGCTGCCTCTCATGCTTTTAAACTCCAATGAGTACAGAGCCAATCTATTCAACCTTTCCTCTTTTCAGACATTCCCACCATAACCAGGTTCAAACTAGTGAAATTCTCTGGACTGCCTTCAGTGCCAATATATCTTTACTGAGACAAGGTGTCCAAAACTGTTCACGTTTTTCTAGCTATGGTTTGACTTTTTTATATTCATTCCCTTTGAAATGAAGGCTAACATTCCATTGGCCTTCCCTAATACCTGCTGAATGTATATTTTAGCTTTTTGTATTTAATACAGGAGGACTTCCAAATGTCTCTGGTCTGCAGCTTTCTGCAATCTTTCTCCATTTAAATAATATTCAGCTCTTCTATTCCTCTTGCCAAAGTGCATAAATTCATTTCCCCACATCATATTCCATCTGCTAAGTTTTTGCCTACTCACTTAATCCATCTCTATCCCACTAGAGACTGTTTGTGTCGTCCACATCTTCCTATTTATTTCTGTCATCCACTAACTTGGCTAGAAAACATTCATTTACCTCATCCAAATAATTAATATACTGTAAATAATTGTGGCCCCAACACTGATCCCTTTGTAACTCCAAGTTTCAGGTTACCATCCTGAAAATGGCTCCCTTATCCCAACTCTGTCCCAACAATTAGTTAGCCAATCTTGCATCCATCATGCTTCCACTTTATATCCTTCTTGGTTTGTTTAGGGGCAACGGAAAGAGTATTTCTTTTGGTGCAAGGCTTGTAGACACGATTGAAAAGACGACAAGCACTTTGGCTGCTAGAAACTTTGATTTTCTCGATGGGTTCTTACTAAGGGAAGGAGTGAATTTTTACATTTCGCAAAGAACCTAACTCCCTGAGGTTCTTCTACATGGTGTCTACTTGAAGTGCTACATAATGATCCAAGGTCAGTTGTTTTACCCTTTCAAACTTTATATCGGTCTGCCCAAGCTGTTTCTGGAGGTATTGAAATTTCTGCCTGTAAATCTCAGGCGTTAACTCAAACATCTTTTTGGGTATCTCAGTCTGCCGATGCCTTCCCAGAAGGCAAGATATGAACCTCAAGAGGTTTGCCAGTCAGGCTATTCTATGGGACACTTCATTGCTTAAAAAAAATTGGTGAATTCAATGAAAAATTTTCCAATGTCTCTCTCTTCAAACTTCAGGATTACTTGGGCAAATTTAAATAACGTGACACTTGGCCCTGAGTTGTTGCACATCTGTCAACATGAGTATCTTACTTGAATTTCAGCAAATCTTCCCCTCTTAGTTTTAATCTTTTTGATTGGAATACTTTCTCTCTCCTTTGATTTCCCTGCCTCTTTTCATTATCCCTTTGAGCTGCCTTTTCTCACTAACTTTCTCTATTCTTTGCAATTCCTCTTCTTTACCTCAGAAATGCTCCTTCCCTTTTTACTCTCCCTTCCTCTCTGAAATGCTGTTTCTCTTTTCTCGTCTTTTTTCCCTCTTTTAAAGTCGAATTGTTGTCTCCTGTATTCTGTCTGAATCTTTGCCAGCGTTGTTTTGTCACTTGTAGTTCTATACTTCCCTCTTTCCTAATTTGATACCCAGATTGTTGGTCACTAGTTGTATAATTACTTGTCTCTTCATATTTGATTTAAACTCAATATTCAACTGCCCAGCCACACTTCTCAGTTTATCAGTGGGTAATATATTCAAAGTATTAAAATTTATCCCAATCCATGATATTTGCTTCAAAACTAAATCTTTTGGTTAGTGTGAATTTTATCCAAATGTACAAGAAACCTGTAGTGGTGTTCTTCTTAAGTTATTACTCCAGCTTCATGACCTATGGATTCAATTTTGGATGAATTCCAAACATGAGGTCAGAGTGCACTGTTTCCCTTTACAGTCCCATTTTTCCACTGGTTACACCAAATTTTGAATTTCCTGCTCCTCATATACTGCCTGACCAGCTGTGCTTTTCAAGCACCACACTCTAATCTAAATATATTTTAGATTGTTTCAATTCAATTCAATTCAATAAAAGAGGTGACAGCTGTTTGCTCATTCATTTCTCAGGATGATGCATCAATGTCAATTTACTGATTTTAAAATTTAAACACAGTCTGGAAGTTAACTGTCAATCATAACTAATTGGTGCATTCCACATGCCAATACTTCTACTAGAGTCCAAATGTCACTGAATCAACAGTCTTCACTCATACATTGTAAATGTTGACTTGCCCTTCCAACTTGGTAGTCTTACAAATTGTCCTGATGAGTGCAAGATGAAAAGCTTCAACAAAACGTGCGCTTTTTAAAAATATCAATACACAAGTTCTGTGCTATGAGTGACTAAACGGTCTTCTGCAAAAATATTCAAAATATCTTTTAATGGGTCCACAAAATCTTCTGATAAATAAGATTACATATACACACATCTGTACATACCTCAGGACAAGTCACTGAGGTGTTGGTTCATAATCAGATGCCCAGTCTACAAATAATTGACCTAGACAACCACCGCTCCGGATGTGTGTGAATGGCTTTGTTTTTAGCTCACCAAAATAAATATCATGACATCGCTGGCATGCATCTGAAGATGTCCCATGCAGAGCAGGATATGAACACTTGCATAACCAGGGTAGGATAAAGTACCTAATAAAAACAGATAGAATTGTGGATGCTGTAAATCAGAAACAAAAACAGAAACTGCTGGAAAAGCTCAGTGATGAGCTTTTCCAGCAATTTCTGTTTTTGTTTAGGATAAAGTATCAAACGGATGACCTGATTTAAGGCATTACATAAATGAATGCAGAGCAGGATAAGCAGATGGAAGAGGACGGAGGAGGAGGGGGAAGAAGTCATATTTGTTCACTGTCCAAGGAACAGTGGACTCACTGAAAAATTCTCAATTAAATTTATTACCAGTTGTAGCTACAATTGTAAACTCAGAGCTGGGCAAGATTAGAATTTTCAGTGGCTGTGAAGGTGATCATGGTCAACAACTTTTATGAGCTTGACATTTTTCAGTCTAGAGTGAATCACATTTGCAATGCCTCTGAGGTTATCATTCTACTGTTGAATAGGAAATATTACTGAGGCTATTAGATTACTTCGGGCCAACAAGTCCACATATATTCCAAGAGAACCAAATACTGATACAAATTATGATATAGTTTATAATACCAAATTATTCTGGACTTCCTATCAGTCTAATGATATACCAAATGCCACAGTTCTCCAGACTACTTGTTATATATCCTTAAGGGCCTCAGCCACAATCCAGGACTTGGCAGGTAGGTGAACTGCCTCCCTCTCACAGACCCCCTGCCCCAATCAGCAGACTGGGTATCATTGTACTATATGGGGCCACCTCTTTGGAACTGACACACATTGTTTACAGCCTTCTGAAGCAGATGGATGGTCAAGGTGTGCCTTTCCTGGCATGGGCAATTGCTCACTTTAATTAAGTGATCAACTTGGGTGGAATCACCACTGGATGCCCTTGATGGGTCAGCATCTGCTCTTATGATGTGTGTCTGTTGGGGTAGCAGATATTTAGACTGAGTGTTAGTAATATAGACGCTAATGGATGAGTCATTCATACTTCCATGTAGAGTGAGATCAGTATAAACACTTTGTTATGAAATAAAGGCACAAACTGCATATCAAAGTAAAATACATGGATTTCTACATGCATACAATTAAGTAAACACTTTGCATGCTGGTACGATTATTGAATAAAGAATTTGAATATAAATAGAGTCTAGGGTTATACAACATCGAAATAGATCCTTTAGTTCAACTCATCTGCACCAACCAGATATCCTAAACTGATCTAGTCCCATTTGCCAGCATTTGGCCCATATCCCTCTAAACCAGCATAACTTTAAATTGGTAAAGTCTATTCGGTGTCACGAAAGCCAAAATTTCCTTTGTTCTCTTGGATAAAGGTACTCGCTAGTATACTTTGAGTAAGTCCAACTTAGAAATACAAGTTCTTTGTCCTACCTTCTGGTACAATCTGGTTTTGGCACCATCAGTATTGATGAGATCCATTCATTGAAACTCACTTTGATTATATTGTCTTTGAGCATAGAACATAGAACAACAGTGCAGAACAGGCCCTTCGGTCCTCGATGTTGCGCCGATCTGTGTCCTTATCGAAGCCCATCCTCCTACACTATCCCATCATCATCCATGTGCTTATCCAAAGATTGTTTAAATCTCCCTAATGTGGCTGAGTTAACTACATTGGCAGGCACGGCATTCCACGCCCTTACCATTGTATGAGTAAAGAACCTGCCTCTGACATCTGTCTTAAACCGATCATCCCTCAATTTGTAGCTATGCCCCCAGTATAAACTGACGTCATCATCCGAGGAAAAAGACTTTCACTGTCTATCCTACCTAATCCTATGATAATCTTGTATGTCTCTATCAAATCTCCGCTTAGCTTTCTTCTTTCCAATGAGAACAGACCCAAATCTCTCAGCCTTTCCTCTTAAGACCTTCCCTCCAGACCAGCAATCTTTTTTCAACCTGTGCCAATTGGAGGGTTAAGTCTATAAAGATTTTGCTGAATTGGAATAGTATTTCTTGCAGTGATTGTAATGAGGTCAGCCAGGTGGACCTCATACGAGTTCCCCGATTGTACCAGGTTAACAGCCCCAATCAGGGAGCCCTGGCTGACAGATATAAACAGGAGCGTCAGAGGTTCTGCTCACTGAGAGCTCGTTCTGAGGGAGCTGGATCAGTTTCAAAGACTTCCAATGCAAAAAAAAATGACTTGATGATGAGATACCAGCCTCTTGGAGTTATTTCATTTCCTATATCTACACTATGTGTAATCATATTAGTATTTCCCAGCTTATCCCCATACATCTCTCCATATGATTATAATAACTCTTTCAGGTCATTTTGATTTTCCTCTGGAAGGTAACTCAATACTTTATCCCAATTTTTGAGAACTTCTTCATTATCCAATCTAATGAGAAATATCAAATCCAAATAAACTTAGTTTTGGTTCCTCACTCTGAATTGTAACAAATACCACATTCTCCATTTGCTTTCTCTCCATATCAAAATACGTTTGTGAATATTCACATGACATGCGGAGATTTCCTTCTATTTGATGTTCTTATCAAATAATTCACTCAATTTCCTTTTGATTTGATAATGCCCATTAAACCTTGCTTTTAAAAAGATCACCTACCACAGATAGTAACACTAACACTTTATCTCCTCTAACAAAACTATGAATTTTTGATCAACAGGTCTGGCAGCATCTCTGAAGAGAAATCAGAGTTAACATTTCAGTTCTGAGGGAGGATCACTGGACACAAAATGCTAACTTTGGATTTCTCTTCACAGATGCTGCTGGACCTACTGAGCTTTTCCAGTAACTTCTGTTTTGTTCCCGATTTACAGCATCTGAAGTTTTCGATTTTTATTATCAACTTTTGATTTCTTGTCAGCTTCATATTTCATCACATGCTGTGCTACTTTCAAATGCTGTCTAGCCAAGTCACCCACGCTACTTAATCTTTCTAAATGTGTAGTCTCTGATTTTCCAATTTTTCCTTAATTAATTTCAGTGGCCCTCTCACCTAGTGTCTGAAAACTAATTTGAATGGATTGAATTTGGTAGATTCATTTGGTACAAACCTAATTGCAAAAACGGAATTCCTTTATCCCAATCTTCTGGACAGTCTCGACTATAAGCCCTCAACATGCTCTTTAAAGTTTGATGACAATGTTCTAATCTCCATGCAATTCTGGATCGTATACAGTCGATTTAAATTATTTTTTCCTAAGCTATCCAAAATTGTCTTGAATAATTTTGAATTAAAAATTTGACTCTGATTGGATTTCTGTGGGTAGTCCACATATAGCAAAAAAAAATGAGTAACTCTTCTGCAATCTTTTTAACCATGATATTGTGTAATGGAATGGCCTCCATAACTCCAGTAGACACATCCATTATTGTCAACAAATATTGATTCCCACCTTTTGTTTTAGGGAGTGGTCCTATGCAATCAGTTAAAATTCATAAAAGATTCCTCAAAATATTGAAATAGGTATTAATAGTGCTGCTTTTATCACAGTCAGTCAAAGGTTTTCTATTACGTGACAGGTATAATATGTCCGGCAAAATTCATCTCTATACAGTCCAGACCAATAAAAATGTTTTTGTACTTTTGCTTGAGTTTTTCCTTACCCCCAAATAGCCTTAGGTTACTTATGTGCTACCCACAATACCTCGTTTTGATAACCTGCTGGTAATGCAACCTGATGAACTTCTGCTCATTTTTCAACTGCTTGAATATGTCATGGTTTGTATTTCCTCATCATGACTTCATTTTTACGTTAATAACGTTCAGACACTTCTTCTGAGAATACTGTTTGATACAACTATTTTATTTTTTCATTTTTTTGTTGTAACTCACCTACCTCTCAGAACTAAAAATATCCACTTTGTCCTCCACCTGTTCTTGTTCTTTTCTCAACCACTTGATCAAACATAGCTTATGATATTTGAACTTCAACTTCCTTATCTTTATTCTTTGATTTCTCCACCTGTTTCAACCTCTGGCTTTGTCATCTTGTTACCACACAGTTAGGAAAAATAAAATCACAGGATATACTTCCTGTAACATCTCAATTGCCTGATTTTCCACTGGCTTTTCAACCACAATAGGCATCTTTTTCACCTGGCATCCAGCTATACTGTTCCAGAGGATAAACGGTCTTTCCTGGAACAGAGAATTTCTCTATTGCTCTTACCACGACTTCACCATGAATCTGACTCTATACAATGGAACACTGCTCTTCTCACCATGAATTCCATATATTACCACCTTTTCTGGCAATATTCCTTCTAAAATACATACTTCCTCATCTCTCGCTGACTGGCACCTGTATCTCAATTTTGCTTTTTTTCCCTACTCCTCTTGGTACACATGAGTAACCTTACCTACACAGGTAAATTCTTTAAAGAAATCTGGTACTTTCTCATTAACCAACTCCTGACCATTTTGTACGTTCTTTTGCAGCTTTTTAGCTTTCATTGGGATCTCCTTTACTACTTTAATAAATCCCACAGGCTTATCTTATTTTACTACTCCCATCTTCCCAGTGCTTTTCATACACACCGACCCTGCAATTTCATGTGTCCTAATGTATTGCAGTGAAAATACCGGAGGGTTTTTACTTTTCTTCACCCCCCCTCATGGATTGCTTTTTTCACTTGTGGTAAATTATCTTTACGATCTTCAATGAAATCTCTTTTCCCTTTATTACCTGAGGATTTCTCTTCTCCCCAATTTCTATTGAAATCGTATCTAAAGCCAAACATTGATGGATAAACTAACTCATTAACACCTGTCAGTTCCAGTGCTAATCTTGCAGTTTTAATTTCTGCTTTTCCATAGGAATTCTCTACTTCAGAAAGTGAATTTTTGAACTTCTTCAAAATAAGTGTTTTTAAGAGCATCATATGTCTGATCTACTTCCACTGCTTTTATTCACCTATCAAAGTTACTTTGATTGATCCTTTCAAACTCTATGTACTTTTGACCAGGTTCCCTCCTTTGATTCCTAAAACATCTGTAGGCTTCTGGCACTAGTTCATATACACTTAAGATGGCTTTTTCATGTCATCATACTCCCCAGATACTTCTTCTGATAGTGATGCAAAATACCTCACTACTTTACTTGCCAACTTTGTTTGGGTCAACAATATCCAAATGGTCACCAGCTTTAGTTTAGCCACTTTCTCAAAGAAATCAAAAAGGGAGAGAGGGAGAGAGAGAGCGCGAGTGAGAGCAAGAGAAAGCGAGAGAGAGCACTCAAGTGCTTTGCTATAGCGGGAAGAGATATATGGCAGCTTCAGTAGCCCAACAACTACTGAGAGCTAAACTAAAACCCTGGTTCTGTGGGAGCCTGCCCTCACGCATTCATACTACTACTATTTTCCAACTTTTAAACAAAAGCCAAATCTCATAAACTGTTTACTTTAATGGCTTTGAATAGAAGCTTGGCACCTATGGATCACAACCTATATAAAAAAAAACAGGACTAAGTACAGCTCTTAAAGCCATATACCATTAGAAATATATCTATATTGCTTGTCTGCACAAATGGATGTAGCTTTATTCATCAAAATACAATATTTTCATTAATACGGTGGTTGAAGAGAATAGATTGATAGACACAATTATTTGTAAAGTACAAAATGATACCCTATTTACATATTGTAATGCTCCAGTGTATGATCAACAGAATACATTTCTGCATATGATTGCTCATTGCCTGCTGATGTACATATCTTATGAATTATTGGATTCCTTTCCTTTTCCAGAGTAACAACAGGAGTATTAATTTAGCTCTGTGGAGATATAGGTTATACGAGGAAATATGGCTCATGACATCATTTTACGATCCTAAACCACCTCAACAAAGAACATACAACAAAGCAAAAATGTACTTGGCCTAATTAAATATGATTTAGCTGTTCAGACTGCATTACTGCAATATGCCAGAGTGAGCTGGCAACATTTCAGTTACATGCTGCATGATTATTCTATGTTACTTATGTTGGGTTGTGAATGAGCAGTAGCCATAATTTATACTGTAGGACAAAAAGACAGTGATGACAATGAGTCACTAATGGCTGAATACCGATTCATCAGGTAATCATTTATTTGTTCTTGCACTTTGCAATGCAATCTAATTACCAGAAATAATTCCAGGAAGCATCAAATGTTTATTATGAGTTCATATCTTTTTACTTGCACTGAATGGTGCTTTCAAACATTTAATATTGCTATTGTTCATTGTTAAGATCAATTGACAAATACATTTCCAATTATTGGGAAATTTTAGTTAATATAGAGTCATAGAGATGTACAGCACAGAAACAGACCCTGCTGACCAGATATCCCAACCCAATCTAGTCCCACCTGCCATCACCCTGCCCATATCCCTCCAAAGCCTTCCTATTCATACACCCATCCAGATGCCTCTTAAATGTTGTAATTGTACCAGCCTCCATTACATCCTCTGGCAGCTCATTCCATACACGTACCACCCTGTGGAAAAGTTGCCCCGTAGGTCTCTTTTATATCTTTCCCCTCTCACCCTAAACCTATGCCCTCTAGTTCTGGGCTCCGCCACCTCAGGGAAAAGACTTTGCCTATTTACGCTACCCATGCCCTTCATGATTTTGTAAACCTCTATAAAAGTCACCCCTCAGCCTCCGACGCTCCAGGGAAAACAGCCCCACCCTGTTCACCCTCTCCAACCCTGGCAACATCCTTGTAAACCTTTTCTGAACCCTTTCAAGTTTCACAACATCTTTCCGATAGGAAGGAGACCAGAATTGCAAGCAATATTCCAACAATGGCCTAACCAATGTATTCCCCAAAAGCCTTTGGGAATGCAGTAGAAAGAAACATAATCTTGACAGTTATGTTGGTTTTCCTCTTGCCTTTTCTTTGGAGTCCAGGTCCAGCTTGTAGAGACTTTACTAGGTCCCAACTGAGGGATGCGGATCTTGATCTCCACCTTAGGGAGTGCCCAGTATTGGTCCCAAGCCCTTACATTTCTCGCTGTGTACAAGATGATGGTTGAGTTTCCTGATTTGCTCAAGAGTTGTGGATTTTCTTGTCTTTGATATTTAGTCTAAGTTTAAAATTATATGGTGCTGTGAAATATATTAGGAGCTCTGTTTGACCTTTTCAGTGCTGTTCCTGTAACTAATTATATATCCAATATAGTAGAGGTAGATGTTCCTTGGGAATCATTGAGATTCTGTTGTCAACATACCTTACGTGATGTGAATCCAGCTGATTCTGCCTAAAAATAAACAACTTCTTACTTTCTCCCATTGACTGTATACATCTTTCTTGCATCATTTGCTAGAAATAGGTACTAGCAAAAGACAGACATTCTCAGACAAATAGTGTGTGTAATATGATAATGATCTCTGTAAATAGAGTATATATGTTTCTGAGATCAGTGAAGTCTTGTTTGGTAATTGAGCCTCAAAAATCAAACCTTTACCTGCTTTACCCTCAATGCTTAAACATTCTTTAAATGTACAAACATAGCAAATAGGAAAAATAATAGGCCATTCATCTCTTCAGGCCTGTCTCGTCAGTCATTATGATCATGGCTCATCATCCAACGTAATAGCCTGTTCCTGTTTCTCCCCCATATCATTTGATCCTCCAAGTGCTGTATCCATAATAATCTACAGATCAGTTTTTGCTACCAAAGTGGATAACCAAAGTGTTTATCCACATTATACTGTCTCTGCCATGCATTTTCCATTCAATCAGCTTATCCACTACACACTGAATCATCCCAGAATTTTCCCCCCGACCCCAGCTTTATGTCATCTGCAACTTTGGAGATAATATATTTAGCTCCTACATCTAAATCATTACTTTATATTTTGAATTGATGGCATCCTAGCACTGATCCCTTCTGTACCCCTGACATTCACAAAAGACACATTCATTCCTATTTTGTTTCCCATCTGCCAACAATTTTTCTATCCATCTCAATATACTAGCCCCAATTGCTTGCACTTTAACTTTACACACTAATCCCCAGAGAGAGATAATTGAATTGCATTCTCTGCTCACACAAGACCTCCTTCAGATGTCACTGTTGATTGGCTTCACATATGAAACCTGGGAAAACAGAAAACAGATGGTTGAATGATAGGATGCAAAAAAAAGGAATAAACAAGTGCTTCTGGCATTGACAGAGTAGAGCTATGGATGCATCAGTCTGGAATTTGATAGGTAGGAACTGGACTTGTTCATTTGACTACTTCAGCCTGCTCCACACAATCAGTATGATCATGGCTGATTTTCTATCTCACTATTTCCAGATCTTTTATTGCTTTATATTATCAGAGATATGCACATTTCCAGTAAAATATTTGGAAATGATCTAGAAAGAATCTTAAAATTTACTGACAATACTTGAATTAAGAGCCATACTGAACTGTGAGGAAGAATGCTGGTGATAAAAGGAAATGGTAACAGGGGTTAGGAAACTGCGCAGGTAAGTTGGCAAATGCTGATCAATGTGAATTAAAAGTGTGGGAAATGTAATGCAAAATACAATACATCCCATACAGTACCATCCACATTGGAGTCAGAGGTTTATAGCTGCAGATACAGTGTAAAACCCATATTATTTTATTTTCTGTATTTATGATTGCAGATTTAAATAGAAAGTGGGCTGGCTCAAAACCAAGGATTGTGTAAGGATTACTGCAGTGTTCAACACAAGTTAGCAAAACACATTTGTGAGGAATTTACATTTTGTTCAAGTAGTACTTGAGGACCATCCAGCACCAGGGAGTGTATAAGATTTGGCTGGTGACAAGTCATTGATTGGATTATGCAAATGTGATGAATCTTGGATGTCAAATGTCTTCAGCCTGACAACTCTGCTTGACTCCTGAGTAGCTGAACCACTTGTATAGGTGAATGATAGTTAGCAACCTTCAAATCTCTTGAAGGCAGCTGGTCTATCCTACTCTGTGCAATAAAATATCTGAAGCCTGAAGAAAGCCAGTCCCTTTGACCCACCAGCTGCCCTTAACCAGTAACTAAGACATCACAGTTCGAGTTCCAATCGTCCTGTGCATCCTGTGAAGACATGAAGGAACCTGGAGAAAAGCTACTGAAGAACAGAGCTTCCTGACAAGCCAAAAGGATCATCCCAGTGAACCTTGCACACTGATGTTGCTGATCTGATTCCTAGTTTCGCCCCCCATTCACAAACCCAAATTTTTTGGTTTGTCAGTGTGGAGGAGTTAAAAAGGGGACAAGAGTTTTAACCAATAGAGCTAGATGATGATATTCATTGCTGTTTACTGATGATTAGAATTTACTGATTTGTAATGAAAGTAGTCCTCATTAAGGAGGAGAAAGTGAGGTCTGCAGATGCTGGAGATCAGAGCTGAAAATGTGTTGCTGGAAAAGCGCAGCAGGTCAGGCAGCATCCAGGGAACAGGAGAATCGACGTTTCGGGCATAAGTCCTTCTTCAGGGCTTTAGCCCGAAACGTCGATTCTCCTGTTCCCTGGATGCTGCCTGACCTGCTGCGCTTTTCCAGCAACACATTTTCAGCTCTAGTCCTCATTAAGTACAGGAACCTGGCTGGCGTTTTCTTGATTCCAATTGATAGGTTAATTGGGGACATTGCTTGCTTTTATTAGATTATGAAGTTTTGCAGCAAGCCCAGGAGAATGCATTTCCCAATCAGATCATAACAAGAAGTCTTTGAAAGCATGTCTGCTGAAAAAAAAACCATAGAAGTTTAAGTGCAATTATATATAGGAGAAAAAAAATGACAAGTGGTAAGCAGTAATAAACCTGAAGACGACATTGGTTAGGCCATAGTAACAATTCTCTGTGAACCTTTAGGTGTCATATTATTATTAATACATTGCAGCATTATGCTTCACTGCACTTACACCTCTATGCTTCGACAGCATTTTGAAAACTCATGACCATGTGATCTTGAAGGAAAAGGGCAGCAGATACATAGACACATCACATGCAAGTTTCCCTCCAAGCTATTCACTGTCCTGTCTTGGAAATATATTGCTATTCCTTCAGTGTCATTGGGTCAAAATTCTGGAACTGTTTCCCTGAAGACATTGAGAGTCTTTCAACAGCACATGGATTGCACCTTCTCTAGCAACATGGGATAGACAGTAAATGCTGGCCCAGCCAGTAACATCCAGATCCTATGAGTGAATAAAAAGAGGCTTCATCCACTATTCTCAGCTGAACTAATGTGAAAGTATGTGACATTGTCTGTGACATTGGGAACTACAAAGTAAGGTGCCCAGAAATCATTCCAGTTTTGATGAAAAGGAATACAGTTTTCAAGTGTTGGGCCTGCAGAACCAGTGAGGGAAAGGGGTCAGTGTCTTTTTAAAAAAATGATAAAGATTGATTCATTAAGATTACATTTTTTCTACTGTGTTTTTTAAAAAATTGAATCATTCGCAAGTTAAATGTCGCTATACACCACACACACCTACTCACATTCATACACGTCATGAGGGAAAGCCTCAGTGGTTATGACATGAACCATTTCCCTTATCTTGAGAAACATCTCTCACTAAACGCAGATATGGATGGCAAATACTTCATTATTTCAATTTGCCACCTCAACCTTTGACCGAAGAGAAAAATATTTGAGGATCAAGATTTCAAACCTGAGATTAAGGTCATGGTTTACTGGTTGGCAATGATCTCCATGCTGCTTTGACTTTCACAACTTACAGCAGGCATCTCAAAGCACTGGAGAAGTGCCACCAAGCATGCCTTCACAATGATTTTCCAAGTCCAGTGAAAACAAAGGCATCTCTCAAGCAAATGTGCACTGGATCAAGGTACTAATTGCTTAACACCAGCTGTGCTAGGAAGGACACGTCATTTATGAGATGGACACCAGATTCCTGAGGAAACTGCTCTACTTGAAATGGGAATGTAGTCATGGCGGGACAATCTCAGGAAGATAGTAGAAACACTTTAGTGATGCCTTGAGGGCATTCTCAAAGAGATAAACAATTCCCGCTGACTTGTGGGAAGTCCCTAACTTATGATTGACCAAAATTGGAAATGTTAATTGGAAAAGACACCAAACATTAAAAATATTTTATCGAAAGCATACAGATGAGTGGTGCAGTCATTAGAGAGACCACACAAACCTGCAAATGTTTCATCTACTCAACTCTTCAAGGACAACTTGCACCGCATATGATAGAGTCTGCACATCATGTGTTGGACCTATCAACTATCTTACAATCCACTGAATTAGAGCAGAAGCAAGTTATCTTGGATCCAAAGTGGTTGCCTAAGAAGAACATTCAGATCAGTACCTGTCCATCTTCACCTACTACCTGCAAAGTGGCTATCAAATAATAAACTAACTGCATTAGCAGCTACAAGTACTGCTGAATCAAAATATTAAATGAGGTCCAAGACTTAATTTCAGACCTACTTTGGATTGCTTGGGGACGTTCTACATATATGATACCTGTTTCAGACTTGAATCAGAGATAAAACGATTTCTGCTTCATTGAGTCACCAGACAAGGATTACAAAGCTTGTATCCATTATGAAACTCTAAGATACTTAACAATAGAGGGTAAAGAATCACAGATTTTCAATCAGCATGGATGGTGGGAATTAGGCAGGATTTCAACTAGATAATGTATTATCACTCTGACAGACTGACTATATACAATCACCCAACAGAATCTGCCATTTTTTGCAAGATAGCAGAAAATAAAATATTCTAGAGAACAGTTGGGCTAAGTGTACTTAGGGACGAGGGAGTGATGGAGACAGGGAGCAGTGAAACATCCTCAATGAGCTATACACAAGACCATTTGGAAAGAATTTTTCAATTATTCCACTGCATATTGCACATAACTGAAAGCATACAGTAGGAAATACCAGACAGCCTTTAGGATTAAAGCTATCGCTCACCAGTCCATAATATATTCTCAAACATTTGTTATTTTTATAGACAGTTGGCTAATACTTGCAACTCCAGTATATTTGAATCCAAAATGACAGGATATTACTTAGGTTATTTCACAGTCTCCATACATCATCATACTAAAATAGACAGCACTGTCACTAACTGGGCCTTCAATCACCCTTCAGACAATGGGTATAGCTTACATTCAGATACAAAGAAGCACTCAGTAGCAATGCTCTCTGCTCTCCCTTGCATTAGAACCATCATGTGAGGCAATTCCAACTCACTTTCACGAAGCGAGTCATGGCGGCCTCTGGTATTAGCTCTAATGCAAGCATAAGCAAAAGGAAGAACAGAGTATTACTGCTAAGTGCTGCTTTGTAACTGAAGCTAAGCTACGTGCATTAGGGAAATAAAGACAAAATAAAAAAATAAACTAATTGCTTAATAAACTATTCTTCTGAATCTTCAAGAAAATGTTACAGCTAGTACAATCATTCACAGCACAGAGATGTAAAATAACTGAAATTACATAGGTCAAACATTACTGTAATCAGGTATTTTTAATTCATTTGGGTGATTATAAAAAGTAGGGCATCATAGGATGTATTTTTCCAATTTAGGAGGAAATAATGGAGTTCAGTATAAACAAAATATTTAACGTAAACAAACATAGATAAACTCGATTCTTTGGGGGATAATTGAGTGCAAAAAATTACCTTCAATAATTCTTGTCAATGATACCACCATACGATTTCAACAGAATAGGGGGAATTATTTAATGATTCTGGTTTGAAGGGCAAAAAAAAGTGAGTAGTGCTCTATTGTTGCAAAAATATTAAATGACTACTGCTGATTTTTACACAGAGGTGGTACGCATATGGAATGAGCTATCAGTGGAAGTGGTGAAAGCAGGTACATTAACAACATTTAAAAGGCATTTTGATAAATACATGGATAGGAAAAGATTAGAAAGATATGGGCTAAGTGCAGGGAAATGGGGTTAGCGTGGATGGACAGTTTGGCTGGCATGGACCAGTTTGAGCCAAAAGGCCTGTCTCTATGCTGTAGGACTCTATGACTTTATGAATCCATCCCTGTACCCTACCAAATAAAAACTGGTGCAATGGATTAAAATCACAAACCTCTCCGTGGATACTGAGAAGAAATGCTATATTCAATTCCCTAAACTCAAAAACCTAAATTTCATTGGCTGGAGAAAACATGGTCAACATCTTATTAAACTTAGCAAATAGATTGTGATATTTAATCTAAATCTATTTCATAGAATGTTAGGTGCAGCTAGTGATCTGATGTTCGACTCATTTCATGCATTTAAATTGTTTTGACATCCATGTCAAGAGTTGTTTGTGACAAACAATATCTATATATTTAAAAAAAAGTGTGTTGCATTTGGCAATACCCACTATGAGGCAGTATATTCTGATACAAAACTTTTCTACATGCAAATCTCATTGAGTCATTAGAATTCAAAAGAAAGACATTCAGCCAATGTTCATGATATCTCTCAATCAATAAATCCCATTTCGCCTCTTGTCCCTGTACATTTATTTCCCTTAAATGCCCATCCAAATTATTTCTGAAATTAATTTCACCACCTTCATAGTCAGTGAATTCCAAGTCATTGCACTGGCTATGTACAAAAAAAAAATCACCTTTCAACCATACCTAGAAATCACACCTAATACCTTAAACCTGTGTGTTGTACCTGTGCCTTCAGCTTATGGGAAGAGTTTTTCCCTATCCATTTTATTTATTCATTGTCTTCAACAACTCCATCAAGTCCTTGCTTAATCTTCTTTGCTCTAAAGAGAACTACATCAACTTCTCCCATGTTACCTTGAAATCTAAAATATCACAAAACAGGCACCATTCCAGTATTTATTTTAATTGTATTAACAGGGAAGTAGTTACAGTTATGGTTAACAACCTATCTAATGGCTTCAATTTGCAGTGTGAATGGTTGTGATGTTATCAAAAATGCACTTCTCAGTGAAGTGGTTCAGTACCTGACGATGATCTGACTTGGATAGCCACAGAACCAAAACTGTAATTGTACAAGGTCCTCATGTTACAGTAAGGTTTCTCTCTCAACAAATCCGATCAATTTTCAAGATCAATGAACCCCTATTGACCCTATATGTTCTTTAGAACTGTTCCAATTAGTATATAAGATCATAAGTAGATGTTGGCCAGTGGTGGCCTTCAGCCCAATGAATCTGCTTTGCCACTCAATAGGATCATCAATTTGATGATTTTCAACTCCACTATCCTACTTTTCACCATAACCTTGATTCTCTTACTGATTAAAAATCTCTTAGCCTTTATTGTAGTTAATCACCAAGCTTCAAAAATCCCTCCGCATTAAAAGAATTCCACAGATTTATTATCCTGACTAAAGAATTAATCTTATTTTCCATCTTAAATGGCCAACTGTTTACTCTGAGATTTTGTTATAGATGCACCACAGAAACCATCCTATCTCGATGCAGAGCTTGTTGTGGCAACCACTCTGTCCAAGACTGCAATGAATTATAAAGAGTTGTGAATGCAGCTTTCCTTCCATTGACTTGGTCTACACTTCCCACTGCCTTGAGAAAGCAGCCAACATAATTATAGACCTCTCCCACTCTGGTTGTACTCTCTTCCAATCTTTTCCATCAGACAGAAGATACAAAAGTTTGAAAACACCTACCAAAGTAAAGAAGAGCTTGTTCTTTGCTCGTCAGATTGTAAACGGACCTCATATGTTGGAGTTGATCTTTTCCTGCACCTTCTCTGTAGCTATAACACTACATCTGATCTATTCCCCTGATGTATGATTTGCCTGGTTAGCATGCAAAGCATTGCTTTTCACTGTATCCCAGTACATGTGGCAATAATAAATTAAACCAAATCAAATCTCTCAACATCTACCTTGTCAACTCCCTAAGAATCTAATATGTTTCAATAAGATTGCCTCTGATTCTTCTAAATTTCAATGAGTACAAGCTCAATCCTTACAACTTCTTCTAGCTGATCTGTACCTCAACTCCACTTCCTGCTCTTTGTTGCTAATCACATGAAACCCTTATTGAAAAAAGCTGCCTTCACACTTAGTTAATAAAAATGCCATTGACTGAGAATCCAGACTTTTAGGAAAGTAGGAGTTCCAGACTTTCTTTCTGATAAAAGTTGCTTACTGATTTCACTCCTAGCTATAGCTACAGCATTATGAATCCCTGTTTTTAATTCTCCCATCTGAAGCAATAGATTCTCTGGATTTGGATTTTTGTGTCCCAGTGCAGTTGGGAATAGAGTGGTGAAATGCTGAACTTGGGTTTTTTATTCCTAGAAAAACAATTTCTTCAGCATCTGATCCCATTCCATTTTGCAAGTCGTTTTCAAGTGGCAGAAATGTTTTGACTGCAAAATGCACTTTTTCCCAGGTCAGGGTGCCCATTGTGAGGACTACAAAAAAAACTGAATTTCCTTCAGCACACTAGTTATTTGGACTGGTAAAAGTTTTTGAAATTGTAGAGATGAAATCATACGAGAGCTTTGGACACTTAGGGGAAGACTATTGAGAAGTTGGGAATGTTCTGAAAGGAAGTGCAAAATGTTTTCACACTTTCACAGGTAATAATTGGATGTTGCATTGCAATGTGAATTTATTTTTAATGCAGCAATTCATCCTTGGCTCAGTCCTACAAGAGGTAATGAAATCATTACATTGACCACCACTATATAAAGTGTTGACATGCATACACAAAGTAGCTTTTTGCCTTTGCAGAAAATGTTATAAGCATTCAAAAGTTTTTAAAAATGTGTTGGTTTTCTTGCCATGTTTTGTTCTGGGGTTTAAATATACAGATAGCTCTGCGGAAAAATAATGTTTGCTGTAAACAAATCTGAACACATTCTCTCCTCCATTGATTGATGAAACAAAAATGATTCCATGTGTTTCTCAGTTTCAGGCTCTAAAATTCTAATGACTGTGACAGGTCTGCCGGAGTTAAAAAAAAATGCCAGATCTGGTTGTGGAAGTGACTTGACAGTTTTGCAAGCTTCTAATAACATATTCAGCTTCTGATGTGGTTTCAGAGTACTTGATTGTTTGCTCACATAATTTGATGGCTACTTAAAAAAAAAAGTAACTTTTTTCTCTGAACACCAGGTTTTTGCTGTATCTTTTACAGACCTGAAAAAGGGAGAGTCATTGCTATTTCACAGGATTATTTTTCAAACTCCATTTAAAATTATTTCCATTACTGCATGGTACCCGAAGACAGGACATAGTGAATATTGAGTAAGTCGTACTGAAGGACAGAGTATATGGGGATTCGAGGGACTGTGGAAGTAGAATGAATGATCTGTGAAGATATGGAAGTGGACTGGGGATCGGAGAGAGAATGTGGGGGTGACATAAGGGGTTTGATGGAAATTGGGTGTGTGCCCGCGGGGTGAGGATGTCAAGTCCTCACTTTTAACCAAAATTAAGAGCTGGAAATCTCCATGGGTTGGAGAATGGAGGCAAAACAGTAACAACTCTCCCTTTTAAAGGTAAGATAGGGTGGACAGGGAGAGCCTTTTACCGAGTATGGGGACCGCAAACACGAGGGGACACAACTTTAAAGTGAGGGGAGATAGGTATAAGACAAATGTCAGAGGTAGTTTCTTTGCTCAGAGTAGTAAGGGTATGGAATGCTTTGCCTGCAACGGTAGTAGATTCGCTAAATTTAAGTGCATTTAAGTCGTCATTGGACAGGCATATGGACGTACATAGAATAGTGTAGGTGGGATGGGCTTCAGATTAGTATGACAGGGCTGCGCAACATAGAGGGCCGAAGGGCCTGTACTGCGCTGTAATATTCTATGTTCTATGCAACTGACACATCAAATCAGGCAATATCTCAACTAAACATAAAAGAAGGTTAATGCAGATTTATTACATTTGTAAAAGGGAGCAGATTAATCATCATTGCAATCTAAAATATTGTGTGCAAACAAACAATCGAGAGGACACAGATTGATTTCTCTTCATGAAATCAATCAAACATATTCCAAAACTGTTTTTAGCTGCCTTCTTACTTTATCCACTAAACTGACAAATTATGACAAATGTTCATAGTAATGTAAATAGGTGAAGGTTCTAAACTTTCCAAGATAATGAGTACTCTTGACTCAACAATAACATTTTCAGTTAACAAGTTCAGCAGTGATCTCTGCTGGTCATCAGTGTCTGAAAAAATATAAAATTTCAACTGAGCCCCGATAGCAAGCTCAAAAAATAATTTATAATGCAGCTGGCAAAAATGCTCAGGAAGGAAATACACACACTAGTCATTCACAGCATGTGTTAAAGCTTTCTGTTTTAAGTGCTGCACCATTATGCCATGCCATTCTAAATGAGAAAATTTTCACTTCAGATGAAAAAAAGTGATCTTAAATAAAAAATACACATATTAAGAAAATAGGTAAGTTTGCAGATGACACCAAAATTGGAGGTGTAGTGGACAGCAATGAAGGTTACCTCAGATTACAATGGGATATTGATCAGATGGGCCAATGGGCTGAGAAGTGGCAGATGGAGTTTAATTTAGATAAATGTGAGGTGCCGCATTTTGGGAAAACTATTCTTAGCAGGACGTATACACTTCATGGTAAGGTCCTAGGGAGTGTTGCTAAACAAAGAGACCTTGGAGTGCAGGTTCATAGCTCGAAAGTGGAGTCGCAGGTAGATAAGATAGTGAAGAAGGCATTTGGTGTGCTTTACTTTATTGGTCAGAGTACTGAGTACAGGAGTTGGAAGGTCATGTTGCGGCTGTACAGGACATTGGTAGGTCACTTTTGGAATTCTGATCTCCTTCCTATTGGAAAGGTGTTGTGAAATTTGAAAGGGTTTAGAAAAGATTTACAGGGATGTTGCCAGGGTTGGAGGATTTGACCTGTAGGGAGAGGTTGAATAGGCTGGGGCTGTTTTCCCTGGAGCGTCGGAGGCTGAGGGGTGACCTTAGACGTTCATAAAATCATGAGGGGCATGGATAGAATAAATAGACAAAGTCTTTTTCGCTGTCGTGGGCGAGTCCAGAACTAGAGGGCACAGGTTTAGGGTGAGAGGGAAAAGATACAAATGAGAGCTAAGGGACAACTTTTTCATGCAGAGGGTGGTGCATGTATGGAATGAGCTGCCAGAGGAAGTGGTGGAGGCTAGTACAATTGCAACATTTAAAAGGCTTCTGGATGGGTATATGAATAGGAAGGGTTTGGAGGGCTATGGGCCAGGTGCTGGCAGGTGGAACAAGATTGGGTTAGGATGTCTGGTCAGCATGGATGAGTTGGACTGAAGGGTCTGTTTCCATGCTGTACATCTCTATGACTCTAAAATATTGTGGTTACTTGTAAACTGAAATACAGAAAATGCTGGAAATACTCAGCAGGTATGGTAGCATCAATGGAGAAAAGACATATTTCACACTTCATGTTGATAACTCTTCCTGCAAGGTCACCAAAATGTTGCTTTAAAAGTAACTTAAAAGCATCTTATTGAAACAAGCTCATTACTTTGGAATGGGAATGTAGACAGCAGGTTGGTGTCTACTTGTTCTAGTTTTCGGCTTTACTGTACTGTCTAACTCAGCTACGGCATTACCATTTTGCCTCAGCAATTCCCAATTAATCATAAAGTGTGGTAGGGGTGATAGTTTACTTTTGTCAATCGAATATTTTCAAGGAGGCCCAGTTGGAGTCAGTATGGCCAGAACCAATATGGCTGCTAGAGGAAGGAAATGAATGGAAGGCAGATTTTGATTCCACCTGATTCTTTGAATCATCCCTGGAGGCGATGCTGGAAATAATGAAAACCAGATAGGATTTTCTATTTCCAGTGAATGGGAGGGAGAAGTCTGCTGTGCAGACTGAACTGGTGCTGGTGTGCTCTGGGACAGCAGGAGCATAGTTTTGAGGACATGGATTCAATGTTCCAAAATGTTAATGATCTCAGTAGATCAGAAAAAGGTGAGTGGAACACAATTTTCAGGTGGCAACCATCGCTCTGGTTTCCCTAACATTCAACTGCACAGTGTTCCTCTGACTAACATAGCTTGCAGCTTCACTTATTTGCTTTCCTTCATACAGCAGCTCAAGTCTCCACCTAAATAACCTTCACCTTAGTGTCATCATGTACCCATCCTTCACAAAATTCCTTTACAAATGTTTCCATTGTGATGAAAGGTGTGGGATTTGCATAAATATATTAATATCAAATTAAGAGTTTGGATTTTAATATATAATGGCATATGGCTTTTAATACTTTTGTAAAGTGCTTGAAACTAAAACAAATAAGGTCAGTGTCCTTCTGGAACAGTATTACCTAGTATGTCAGAAAGGTGACTGCAAACCTTTTTGGAGTGTTAACGGATGATTGTTTATACTGTGGGTTTTATGATAAGGCATAAAGATTGCAAGGCATTACCTTGCTTTTCGTTCTGAAGAATCAAAGGATTGACTTTAACTTTGAAAATTCAGAGACCGAAAGCATTTAAGGCAGTTTTAGGGGCAACATAACAGAAACAAATATAACTTTTTCTTTTAGAGAGGAGTACTGTCTAATTCAAAGAATGTTTAGTTTTTTTTCATATTAAAGTATAGCTTGTGAGAAGTCCAAATCAGGAGTATTTGGTTAAAAGTCAGCAGATTATTAAACATTTGAAAAAGTTTAAGCTTTCAGTTTAATTAGTATTCACGCAAGAAGACTTCAGAGTTCACAGGACAGAGCTTGGTAGAAGCAGTTGATTTGAACCTCTAAACTTGATGTAGAAGGGTATTCACTCTGATATGAAATAGTATAAACAGTGTTAGGGAATAGATGAAATTTTGAATTGCTTTTTATTGTAAGATTTTCAAATGGTAAATTCTCTACTGAGATCACTTGATTTGTTTAATTTCTGTGCATAATAAAGTGTGTTATGTATATAACTTGTTACGCGACTATGTTTCAGTGAGTGACCACATTAACTATAAACAAAAATGATCTGATCCAAGAAGCTAGATTTCATTCTGAGATCCAACCAGTCCAGTAGTAACATCAGCGGGGATCATAAAATTATTCACATATGCACACATTGTACATTTATAATTCACTGCTTTGCCTCCATGCTAAATTGCCCTGTATTATTCAAAATGTGCAGTTTAGGTTGATTAGCCATGGTAAATCCAGGGATACAGAGATAGATGGAGATCTGGGGTGAATGCTCTTCGGAGGGTCAGTGTAAATTCGATGGGCTGAATGGCCTCTTTCCTCACTGTACATTTCTTAATATTTGCTAAATTTCTAACTGATGATAACCTTCAAGGTGACTAATATGACCAGGTTATAAGATGACAATGTTTTGAATTTCTGGTTGGAATTTTGACGTGTGAATGACATATGTTACAGGAGTGGTCATATGTCATCATGCACTCCGAATAATTAAGATTAGCTTGACACCATCCAGAACCAATCAACCCACTTAATTGACACCACATCCACAAACATGCACTCCCTCCCCCAGTGACGCTCAGTAGTAAACTGTGCACCATCTGCACGATACACAACAGAAATTCACAGACTCCTTAGACATCATCTTTGAAACCTGCAAAAACTACCATCTAAAAGGGCAACAGCAGCAGGTACACAGGAATACTACCTGCAAGCTCCCCACCAAGCCACTTATCAGCCTGACTTTATAATATATTACTGTTCCTTTAGTGTTGTTAGGTAAAAGTTCTGGAGCTCCCTCCCTATTGCCACTATGGTGCATCTACAGCAGCAGTTCAAGGAGTCAGCTTACCACCACTTTTCAAGGGCAACAAAGAGTTGATAATAAATGCTGACCTAGTCAGTGACACCTTTATTCGAAAAACAAATTGCCTGTACTTTATTGTGGCAGGTTTTTCCGACAGCCAGTTAACTTTTGAGCAAAAAACTGCTAGACCATATTTTTGTGAATGAGGTGGATCACGTGACAGTGAGCTAACATTTAGAGAATAGTGATCATTTCATCATATCGTTTAGGTTGACAGTATAAAATAAAATTGGTGAACTAGATTGATAAGAATAATCAATTGGCAGACAGCCGACTTCAAGGGGGTAAGAACAGAACTGTGGTGAATAAACTGGAACCAAAGGTTGATGGGAAAAAATAGGAGCTGAATAACAGCTACTTTCAAGAAGGAGATGGATCAGGCACAGTCATGGTAATTTAGGAGAAAGGAAGGATTGCAGTTGCAGGAGATAAGAGTTGAGAGTGTATTGCTGGAAAAACACAGCGGGTCAGGCAGCATCCTAGGAGCAGGAGAATCGATGTTTCAGGCATAAGCCCTTCATCAGGATTCTCCTGCTCCTCGGATGCTGCCTGATCTGCTGTGTTTTTCCAGCAACACACTCTTGGACACAGTCACGGTATATTTCCTGATAAGGAAAAATTGCAGGACAAACAAATGCAGAGTTCCCGGAATAGGAAAGGAAATATAAATTACGTTCAAGAAGAAAAGGTATGTTTATAACAGGTAGTCAATACAGTTGAGAAACAAGCTAACTACAGAAAGTTCAGAAGGGAGGTAAAAATATGAGAAGCAAAGAGAAATAAAAGAAAGACTGGCAGCCAACACAAACGAAAACCCCAAAGTCTTCAAGCTTTCAGTAGTAAAAAGGTGGTAAAATGCAATATAGTTGACTCTCAAACTGCCCTCTGATATGGCCTAACAAGCCAGTCATTTGTGCCAATCACTCCAAAGTCTCAGAGAGAAAAAAAAAGGACTGGCTAATTAGAGGTTTAAGAAAAGGATTTTCAGTTAGAGGCAAGCGACATGGTTAATACTATGCATTTATCTTACAACGCTGCTAGGGTCATGGCTACAGAGAAGAAAACATCAAATTGAAAAGGAGGAATTATTGGATAAACTGACAGTACTTTAAACTGATAAAACACTGGACTGATCAATTGGGTCAATGGGCTGAGGAGTGGCACGTGGAATTTAATTTAGATAATTGCGAGGTATTGCTTTTTTGTAATACAAAAAGGGACAGAACTTATACAATTAATGGTAGTGTCCTGGGTAGAGTTGTAGAACAGACAGATCTCAGGGTTCAGGTACATAATTCTTTGAAATTTGCATCACAGATGGACAGGGTGGTTAAGATAGTTTTTAGCACATTTGCCTTCAATGCTCAGACCTTTAAGTGTAGGGTTCAGACGTAATGTTGAGGTTGTACAGGATGTTGATGAGGTCTCTTGCGCAGTAGTTCTGGTGGCCCTGTTACAGGAAAGATATTATTAAACTGGAGAAGGTTCAAAAGAGATTTACCAGGCAGTTGCTTGGAAGTGGGGTGTTGGCAGGTTTAACTGAAGCATTCAACAGGGTCTGAATGATTGTTTATTTAGAAACAATGGTGTAAAGGCTATGGGGAAAAGGCAGGAGATTGGCATCAAGTTAAATGTTCAAAGAGCTATGACAAGACATACCCATCTGTAAGGCGCTCTTGTTCCACGAGACCGTAGATATCAGCAATGACCAGTTTTGGAGATCTATGTCTCCTGGGACACTGTCGTTCCATCATGTTAAGGAAGCTGTCCCTAGAGTTGTACAACCTAGGTTGGGGTTGTTTCCTGCATTGAGCTGGAATTTCACATGCAACCATTCTGTTCTGTGCAGTAGCATGTACGTGTGCATGGCAATGTTAGGGTACAATGCTCCCAGTTTGGAACAAGTGCTTTGATGTTAGTAAACAGGATTTTGCAGTCTCTAAAGAACATGGTGTGTCATTGTCTCTGGTACCCAGGTTGACACTGGGTGATCCAGCTAGTTTTAATCCTTTTTGATGGTTCATACTTGTCTTTATTTGCTCCTGGTGCTATTGCTGCACCCATTGGTGTGGTCCCTGATGCTACTGCTATTGGTCTGGCTCTTCTCACATTCCAAATTGGAGATTCGTATTATTTCTGCTCACATAGTGAATATCCTGTGTGCTATGTACCGACATGGGATGATCTGGTTGGATGTTGTACACATGATGTTCCTGCTATGAGAGGCTGCAAGCCAAGCATGCACACCATGATGCACCTGCTATTTGCATCTGCTATTAACACCAAATTCATCAGTGATCAAAATATTTTTTTTTGAGGGCACCTCTTGGTTGAGAATGATCCTGAATTTCCAGTTCCTTAGTTTATTGAAAGGCCATCTTGCTTCCATTCTAAAATTTCTGTCTTGGGCCTGCTATAGCATTCCAACGATACTCAACACAAGCCAGAGAAACAACATTCCTCTCAGGTGATTTACAGCATGTAGGACTCAATATCGTGTTCAACAATTTTACAGCATGACCTCTGTACTCAATTTTGAACACAACCCACTCACCTTACCCTACTCCCCTGCCACCACCTGAGTCTTGTTGGCACTGCTCTCAGCAGAGTGAACTCATTTATCATATCAGTTACACCTAATTTACAACTCTATCTCTACTGTACCATCATTAACAATCCCTTTGTCGTTTGCTCTGGGCACTCTCGCTATCTCTGCAACTCTTCTCTTCACCACCCGCCGACCCCCCCACCACCTCCTTTGTCAACCATATAATTTCAGTTATAAATAAGTCTTAAAAGTTACATATATGATATATCATGCCAGATTTTATCTGGCATCTAGCATGTCCAGTATTCACTCTTGCACCTTGCTTCTCTCTACTTCCCTTCTTGCGCTATTCTTCTCCCCATTCCCATTCTTGCAGTCTCTTTCACCCACTTCTGACTTGCGGCCACCTTCTACCCCACTCCCTCTCTTATAACTCCTTCACTCTCTCTTGGAGAGCCCCTTTCCCTACCTAACCCTTCCTGCAGCTGCTACCTTCTCCCAATTCCTGTTCTCTATGGGCTGCCATCCTCACCCTAGACTTAGCAGGCAGAACTATCTGATATGGCTCTTATTGCATGTTGTGCCTTTTGCTTATGTCACCAACATATTTCTGAAGCTAAATGAACTGAATGCAAGGGTTCAAGGAAAGACCCATAAACATTCTGCACCAGTGATCAGCAAAGCATTCAAGAAGAAAATTTGGAGGAGTAACATGCCAACATTGACCTTTAAATCATTTCCCTACACTCCAAGTTTCTCTCTGAAAATGACATTGAGGATACCCCAATCTTGTGATGACTAACCATTTCATCTGCTGGAGATACACTTCACATCCTCTTTCCTTGATTTGAAAGTGGCAATGTTTGTATGAATCCAAAATCCTTTTCAAAGTTAGACTGAATGGTTGGGTTTGCCCATGAATGAAATTTAATGGGATCAAAGTTTAGGAAAAATATCTTCCAGACTTTCTTTATAGAATTGTTTTGGCATGAAGACTGACTATCCTGACGTTGCGATACACACATTGCAAGTGATGGTTCCTTTTGCCAGTGTATTTCATGTGAAGCTAGATTTCACATACAGGTTTGCATCAAATCTCAATATCAATTAACCCTGGAGGCCACATCAGGGATAGATGCACACTATCAACTACACAACCAAACTCAAAGTCTGTGGTGTAACATGCATTCCCATGTCTTTCATTAGGATAGCACCAGTGTCCTTTTAAGTTTAATTACATAGTACAGTACAGTACAGTACAATGTTGTACCAGCCTTTTATACTACTCGAAGATCAAACTAACTTACATACCTTCATTTACTATCATCCATGTGCCTATCCAAGAGTCACTTCAATGTCCCTAACGTATCGGAGTCTACTCAGAGTGGTGGGTGCATGGAATGTACTGCCAGCAGTGGTAATAAAGAACCTGCCTCTGACATTTCCCCTAAACCTACCATCAATTACCTTAAAATTATGCCCCCTCGCGATAGACATTTCTGCCATGAGAAAACGTCTCTATCCTATCTACGTCTCTCAACCTCTTTACATCTCTATCGTCGCTTCTCATCTTTCATTGCTCCAATGAGAAAAGCGCTAGTTCCCTCAACCTTCCTTCATAAGACATGCCCTCCAGTCGAGGCAGCATCCTGGTTAAACCTCCTCTGCAGCCTCTAAAGCTTCCAGATCTTTCCTATCATGAGGCAGCCAGAACTGTTCACAATCTTCTAAGTATGCTCTAACTGGGACTCTATGGATCTGCAGCATAACTTGGTGGCTCTTAAACTCAATACCCCTGCTAATGAAAGCCATATGCCTTCTTAACAACCCTATCAACTTGGGTGGCAACTTTGAGGGATCTACGGTCATGGACATGGATTCCTCCGCATTGCCAAGAATCCTGCCTTAAACCCTGTATTCTGCATTCAAATTCAACCTTCCAAAGTGAATGACCTCACTTTTCCAGGCTGAACTCCATCTGACACTTATCAGCCCAGTTCTGCATCCTGTCAATGTCTTGTTGCAACCTCCAACAGCCCTCCACATTATCCACCACTCCACCAGCCTTTATGTCATTGGCAAAACTTACCAACCTACCCTTCCACTTCCTCATCCAAGTCATTTATAAAATTCACAAACAGCAGTAGTCCCAGAATTGATTCCTGCAGAACACCACTAGTCACTGAACTCCAGGCTGAATACTTTCCATCTACTGCCACCCTATGTCTTCTATGGGCTAGCCAATTCTGTATCCAGACATCCAGATTTTCCTGTATCCCATGCCTCCTCACTTTCTGAATGAGCCTATCAAATGCTTGCTAAAATCCATGTACACTACACCCTCTGCTCTACCTTCAATATGTTTTGTCACATCCTCAAATAATTCAATAAGGTTTGTGAGGCATGACCTGCCCCTCACAAAGCCATTTCTAATCAAACTATGGTTTTCTAAGTAATCATAAATCCTGTATCTCAGCATCCTCCTCAGTACTTTGCCCACCACAGACATAAGACTTATTGGTCTGTAATTCCCAGGATTATCCCTATTCCCTCTGTTGTACAAGGGAATAACATTTTCCACCCTCCAATCATTTGGCAGTACTCCAGTGGACAGTGAGGATTCAAATATCATCGCCAAAGGCACAGCAATCTCTTCCCTCACTTCCTGTAGTAACCTAGGGTATATCCTCTCTGGCCCAGAGGATTATTCTATCCTTACGTTTTTCAAAATTTTCAGCACATCCTCCTTTCTAACATCCACCTGGTTTAGCACATCAATCTATTTCACACTGCCCTCAGAAACGTCAAGGTCCCTCTCAGTAGTGAATGCTGAAGTAAAGTATTCATTAAGGACCTCCCCTACTTCCTCCTACACCAGGCTCGTTCCCTCCACATTCCCTGATTGGCCCTACCTTCACTCTGACCATCCTGTTGTTCCTCACAGAAGTGTAGAATGCCCTAGGGTTTTCCTTAATCCTACCTGCTAAAACTTTTCATGCCCCCTTCTGGCTCTCCTAAGTCCATTCTTCAGTTCCTTCTTGGCTACCTTGTAACCCTCTAGAGCCCTGTCTAATCCTTGCCTCCCCCAATCTTAAGTAAGCTTCTTTCTTCCTCTTTACATGATGTTCCACATCCCTTGTCACCCACAGTTCTTTCAATGTACCATCCCTTCCTTGCCTCAGTGGGACAAACCTGTCCAGCATAATCATCAGGTGCTTCCTAAACAACCTCCACATTTCTGTTGTGCATTTCCCGGATAATATCTGTTCCCAACTTTGGTGCCCTGGTTCCTGCCTAATAGCATTATAATTCCCCCTTCCCCCAATTAAATACTGTCCCATACCGTCTGCTCCTATCCTTCTCCATGAATGTAGTGAATGTCATGGAGTTGTGATCACTATCACCGAAATGTTCTCCCACCGAGAGATCGGACATCTGGCATGGTTCGTTGCCGAGCACCAAATCCAATATGGCCTCCCCTGTAGTTAGCCTAGCTACATATTGTATCAGGAACCCTTTCTGGAGGCACATGACAAACTATTTGAATAAGTAGGTTCCAATCAGTATTAGGGAAGTTAAAGTCACCCATGACAACAACCCTGTTACTTCTACACATTTCCAAAATCTGCCTCCCAATCTGCTCCTCCATGTCTGTGTTGCTATTTGGGGGCCTGGAGAAAATTCCCAATAAAGTGACTGCTCCTTTCCTGTCTTCCACCCATACTGACTCTTTGACGATCTCCCTTTCGGCAGCAGTCATACTATCCTTGACTAGCAAATCCACTCCCCCACCTCTTTTTACCTTCTCCCTATTTGTTTTGAAACATCTAAACCCTGCAACATCCAACAACCATTCCTGCTCGGATAACCAAGTCTTCGTAATGGCCACAACATCATAGTTCCAAGTACTGATCCACGCTCAGAGTTCATCACCCTTATTCCTGATACTGCTTGCATTAAAATAGACACACTTCAATCCATCACACTGGCTGCACCTTTGCCCTTTCCTCACAGACCCTCTGCGCGCTGTATCTGACTGTTCACCACCGACTCCATTATCTGATCCGTAGCTCTGGTTCTCATCCCCCTTGCCAATCTAGTTTAAACCCTCCTAAAGTGCTCTAGCAAACTTCCCACCCAGGATATTGGTGCTTCTCCAGTTCAGGTGCAACCTAGTCTTCTTGTACACGACCCACCTTCCCCAGAAGGTATCCCGGTGAGCCACATATCTTAAGTGCTCCCTCCTATACCAGCCCTGCAGCCACGTGTTCATCTACACTCACTTGCTATTCCTAGCCTCACTGGAACATGGCATCAGTAGCAATCCTGAGATTACTCTGTTCGTCCTGTCTTCTAGCTTCCAACCTAACATCCTATATTTACTTTTCAGGTCTCCCCTCTTTCCCTACCTACGTCATTGGTACGGATGTGTACCACGACTTCTGACTGCTCTCCCTCTCTCTTAAGAATCTTGTAGACACGAACCAAGACATCTCTGACCTTGGCACCCAGGAGGCAATATACCATCTGGCAGTCTTGCTTGTGACCACAGAATCTCCTGTCTGTTCCTCTCACGATTGCTCTCCTATTCTCCCCCACTTCCCTTCTGAGCCACAGCGCCAGGCTCAATGCCAGAAACCTGCCGCTGTGGCTTTCCCCTGGTAGGTTCCCCCCATCCCCAACAGTATCCAAAATGGTATAGTTATTATTGAGGGGAGTAGCGTCAGGGGCTCCCTATTCCCTTTACCTCTTCTGACAGTCACCCAGCTACCTTTGTCCTGTAACTTGTGTGACTACTTCCCTAGAACTCCTCGCTATCACCCCCTCAGCTTTCCGAATGACTGAAGCTCACCCAGCTCCAGCTCCCTAATGTGGTCTGTGAGGAACTGGAGTTGGGTGCACTTCTCACAGACAAAGTCAGCAGGGACACTAGTGTGAAGGTTTCACTGCTTCTGCTTTGTTTTTTTTTGAGACTCTGATATGCCACTGAAGGTTATTTATGTGCTGTTATGAAGTTTTACATTTCAATGGTACAAGTGATGCCAACAGAATGGTTTAATTTCTGCAGTTGCTGAGGTTACCATGAAGGACTTTCCTTCTCAGTCTCTCCCTTCCCCAGAGGCATGGTAACCCACCAACAGTAATCTTCTCTCTATCCTGGCGACTTTAGCTTTTAGAGAAGTAAAGGATATATTGTTTTTTTTCAAATTGACATTTGGAACATAGGAGTGAAAGGTGTTGTGTTGCTATTTTGATTCATTTCAGCACAGTCAAACTAAGAAGACTGTGCTGCTTTATTGTAGTTTGAATCTGATACAGTATTAAAGACTATATATGGTGCAGTTTTGTTTTAAATGTTAATGATACAGTAGTGAAGGTTATAATGCTGGTACTTTGCTTTATTTTGAAACTTTTACATGTTGAAAGTTAGAGAACAACTGCTTTAGAAATGATCCTTTTTCCTTTGTACTAATTAAAAAATGGTGAATTTGGTGAATTTAAGTGTGAATACAAAAAAATAATGTTTAAACTGTGAATATTGTTATTATTATGACTGTTGTGTTGACATATGTGTCCTAAACTAATTCAAAAGAAAAGATTTTGCTGCTATTTAGGAGAGCAGGTACATAGGAGGAGGAACAAGCTACTTGAGTCTGTTCTGCCATTCTGCAAGATCAGGGTTGATCTTACTGTGGAGTTAGCAGGAATTTAGAACATAGAACATAGAACAATACAGCACAGAACAGGCCCTTCGGCCCACGATGTTGTGCCGAACATTTGTCCTAGCTTAAAGGTCACCAAAGATTCTGACTCTACCACTCCCACAGGCAGCGCATTCCATGTCCCCACCACTCTCTGGGTAAAGAACCCACCCCTGACATCTCCCCCATACCTTCCACCCTTCACCTTAAATTTATGTCCCCTTGTAACACTCTGAAATGTGGTGGAGGCTGGTACAATTGCAACATTTAAGAGGCATTTGGATGGGTATATGAATAGGAAAGGTTTGGAGGGATATG
>NC_057710.1:75793723-75805003 GCF_004010195.1 Chiloscyllium plagiosum | reverse complement strand
TTCAACAATACGGTTCCTCTCATTCGTAAATACTGAAGAAAAGTACTCATTCAAGACCTCTCCTATCTCTTCCGACTCAATACACAGTCTCCCACTACTGTCCTTGATTGGACCTACCCTCGTTCTCGTCATTCTCATGTTTCTCACATACGCATAAAATGCCTTTGGGTTATCCTTGATCCTATCCGCCAGAGATTTTTCAATGCCCTCTCTTGGCTCTCCTAATCCCTTTCTTGCCTGCCCTCCAAGTTTCTGAACTCCCTTGTAGATCACCAATCTGTCTCACTTTTCCTTGAACACGTTTAATATTCAAGCCACCATTGGAATGTTAGATTATAAAAAGCAAAGATTAATAACCCTCAAAGAATAAATTCCTCATCTCAGTCGAAAGTGGTAAACCTCTAATTTTGAAATGATTTCCAACAGTTCTAAGTTCTCATGGGGGAAACATTCAGTGAGAATCTAACTGTCAAGCTCCCACATATTTTTATATTTGGAAAGATGCAAAGGAAGGCAAATATTTAAAGAAAAAATATAGGGCCAGATCCTTTGGCCATTGGCGTTGCTGGGTGAATTGCTGCAGACAGTGGAGCGCATTGCACCCTTACCTTTGTGCCATTTGAACTGGGATTTCTTTACTAGTTCTAGCTATCAGTGCAGCCATTTAAGGAGAAACATGGTGGAGGGGAGCAGAGCAGAGAGCATGCATCTTAGTACAACATCAGGCTGTGGGTTAAGCAAAGTATCTGAAGATCTCAAAGATTTTTAGCGAGTTAATGAATGTGTGTGGGTACAGTGAGTGGGTGATGATTGGGAGAGTGTGGATAGGGGTTGGACAAGTGGATGGGTTAGTAGGTGGCGCATTCAAGAGGGGTCAAGGGTGCTGCGTTCAGGCTGTCGAATGATTGTCAGATTGAGGTGTGGTAACTGGGGACTAGGTATTTAGGTTAATAGGGAGGGTAATCAAGCTAGGTGGGGAAGGGGTAAGGTGGTTAGTTGAGTCAAGGGAGTTAGTCATTGGGTCAGGTTGTAGGAAGAGCAAGTGGAAGTAGTTAGGGATGTTGGAGGCACATATCAGAACTGTTAGGTTGAGCCACTCTGTTAATCAGTAAGTTACATCAGAAATGAAACAACAAAACAATACTGGGGTGAGAGTCCATGCATGTAACACTTTTCTAGTACCCATAGCATTTATGGATGGGCAGAGCAAATTATTCAACTGGAAGTTTAAAAACAAACACAAACACAATGCTGGAGAAACTCAGCAAGTATGGTAGCATCTCTGGAGAGTGAGACAGAATTAACATTTTGAGTCTGGTATGATGCTTCTCCTGGAAGGTGTTGGAAAGTAGATTATTTTTTAAACTTTTGAAAGAGTCTGAGGAGCAGCAACAGGGCTTATAGTATAGAGGTCCAATACAAAAACCATAGGGGTTATTAATAATGAAGAAATACAAAGAAATGGAAAAAGGGTGTAAATTAAGATGTGAAAGGGTGACAATTAGTTCTTGCTGTAAGTGCAAAGTAAACAAAACATAAACGTGACATGGCTGAGAGGGAAGAGGGTGGAGGAACAGAATATCAAATAATTGCTGGGCAAACATGATGTGTAAACAGCAAGAGATGATTGTTGGAAGTTTAAATTTCCCCACACAATTACAACAACTGCTATAATTGCACATGACCAAAAAACTATGATGTTAAGATGTCTAAGATTTTGCTGGTTCCAAATTGAGAGAGTGAACTTATTATAGTTTCCACAGAAAGCAGTTCACCAGCATATCATCCAAGAATTAACCTATGATCCGAAACTAGATACTTAACCATTAAAGCTGGCTTAGTTAATAACATAATGCTGAATTCAATGTTTGTCATGAATTTTGGACATCTAAGTGGCACTTGTTTTGATTGGTACACTAAAATTTATGTATTAGTGACCTATTATAAGTAAAAAGCCTGTTTTACAAAATGTTTTTACTCATTTTATGAAATTAGTAATATTTATTTCTACATAGAAACTAATGAGAAATTTTATATTCGCTCTTGGAAATACATTATTGAAGTTACAGTCTTTGTTCTAAAGTGTGTCACTTTAAATATTATTATGAATGTTATATTAGTTTGATTAACATAATTTAATGCAAAAAATTGGGCCTGTGACATCTTTTCTTTCATCTTCTCTTTCCAAAGCAACACTTGCATTAGTATCCCTCCATAATATTATCTTGAAATCTGAAGCTTTAACAATCCTGGCTTTAAGTAGAGTCCTTTTCCTTTCATATCAAAGCTTTCCATTATTTAGATAGAACTGCCACACTCATCAACCAAGGCATTTTCTAGAATACAATTAATCTTGATTCTCCTGGGCAGCTATTGCCAGGTATTACATGACTGTTTAATTAGCTGAATGTGTCAAATTTTTGCACAGGATTGGGAAAAGAATGAATATTAAGGTTCAGAAAAATATTTTTATGAGGTGTCAATTGATATCAATTTATCAATTCTTTGACAGCACCTTCAAAACCCACAATCCGTACTGCCTAGAAAAAAAAAGTGGACAGCAGCCATATGGAACATCTGAACCGGTTAGTTCTCCTCCAAGTTGCACAAAATCCTGACTTGCAAGATATTATAGTGTTCCTTCATCACTGCTGCGTCAAAATCCTGGAATTCCCTACTTGTAACAATAAAGTGGGTGTATCTAGTTAAATATGACACACAATCACCTTCTCAAGGGCAACTGGTAATGAACAATAAATTATGACCTTGCCAGCAATTACCGCATTTTTAAAAAACTATAATAACCAGGGAAGGGGACGTGAGACATATGCTAATTAGATAATCTTCGAAATATGTAAGAAAACTTGATAACAATAGCCACGCAATAACTTTTCAAAATCTTAAATTTCCTTTAGCTATCTCATGAGAATTTTACAATCATTGAGTATGCTTACAAAACTTTGCAATGTAAATAAATTTATGGTTAATGAACATTCATTTTACTTCTAGACAAAGTGCTGTTTGTTCTTGATCAGAATTGGTACCTAATATCTATTGTTGTCAAAACATCCATGAACCTCAAGAATGTCTTCTTCCTGACCACTAATCAGATTCTGGCCATGCTTTCTTCACTTTCAGAATTGTTTATTCAAATATTCTCAGTAACAGCTTTGACTCACCACTATTCCGAAAATCAGAACTCAATGGTCAGAATTGTCCCACTGAGGCAAGGAAGGGATGTTAGGGTGACTAGATGTTCCACATCCCTTAAGAGGAAGAAGGCAACTTACTTCAGGTTGAGGAGGCAAGAATTAAACAGGGCTCTAGAGGGTTACAACATAGCCAGGAAGGAACTGAACAACAGACTGAGGAGAGCTAGAAGGAGGCATGAAGAAGCTTTAGCAGGTAGGATTAAGGAAAACTGCAAGGCATTCATTACTTATGTGAAGAACAACAGGATGGCTGGAATGAGGGTAGGGCCGATCAGGGATAGTGGAGGGAACTTGCACCTGGAGTAGAAGGTAGGGGAGGTCCTTAATGAATACATTGTTTCAGTATACAAAACTGAGGGGGACCTTAACATTTCTGAGGACAACGTGAAACAGGTTGATATGTTCGAACAGGTTGATGTTAAGAAGGAGGATGTGCTGAAAATTTTTACAAACAAGGATAGATAAAGTCCCTGGACCAGAAGGGATATACTCAAGGGTACTACACAAAGAGGAGATTGCTGCGCCTATGGCAATGATCTTTGCATCCTCACAGTCCACTGGAGCAGTGCCAGATGATTTCGAGGATGGAAAATGTTACTCTCTTATTCAAAAAAGGTAACGGGTAATCCTGGGAATTACAGGCCAGTCAGTCTTAAGTCTGTGGTGGACAAATTATTGGAGAGGATTCTGAGAGACAAAACTTATGATTAATTGGAAAACCACCATGTGATTAGAGATAGTCAGCATGGTTTTGAGGGGGGGCAGGTTAGGCCTCATAAGCCTTATTGAATTCTTTGAGGATGTGACAAAATACATTGATGAAGGTAGGCCAGTGGATATGATGTACATGGATTTTAAAAAGGTGTTTGATAAGGTTCCCCATGGTAGGCTCATTCAAGAGGTAAGGAAGCATGGGGTACAGGGAAATTTGGCTGTCTGGATACAGAATTGGCTGGCCCATAGAACACAGTGGGTGATAGTTGATGGAAAGTATTCAGCTTGGAGCTCTGTGACCAGTGGTATTCCGCAGGGATCTGTTCTGGAACATCTGCCCTTTGCGATTTTTATAAATGACCTAGATGAGGGAGTGGAAGAGTGGGTTAATAAGATTGCAGATTACACAAAAGGTTAGTGGGGTGGTGGATAGCACGGGGGGCTGTTATAGTTGCAACGGGATATTGACAGGATGCAGAATTGGGCTGATAAGTGGCAGGTGGAGTTCAACCTGGACAAACTAGAAGTGATTCATTTTGGAAGGTCAAATTTGAATGCAGAATACAGGGTTAAAAGGCAAGATTCTTGGCAGTGTGGAGGAACAGAGGGATCTTAGGGTCCATGTCCATAGATCCCTCAAAGTTGTCACCCAAGTTGATAGGGTTATAAAGAGGGGGTGTGATGTGTTGGCTTTCATTTACAGGGGGATTCAGTTTAAGAACCACAAGGTTACGCTGCAGCTCTATAGAGCCCTAGTTAGGCTACACTTGGAATATTGTGTTCAGATTACGTTCACCCCATTATAGGAAGAATGTGGATGCTTTAGAGAGGGTGCAGAAGAGATTTACCAGCATGCTGCCTGGACTTGAGGGCATGTCTTATAAGCTGAAACTTTATTGCTGGAACAGCACAGCAGGTCAGGCAGCATCTAGGGAACAGAAGATTCGACGTTTCGGGCACATGCCCTTCTTCAGGAATGAGCAGAGAGTGTTCAGCAGGAGAAGATAAAAGGTAGGGAGGAGGGACTTGGAGGAGGGGCGTTGGAAATGTGATAGGTGGAAAGAGGTCAAGGTGAAGGTGATAGGTCGGAGTAGGGTGGAGGCGGAGAGGTCAAGAAGACGACTGCAGGTCAGGAAGGCGGTGCCGGGCTGGAGGGATTCGGCTGAGACAAGGTGGGGGGAGGGGGGATGAAGAAACTGGTGAAGTCCAAGTTCATCCCCTGTGGTTGGAGGGTTCCCAGTCGGAAGATAAGACGCTCCTCCTCCGACCGTCGCGTTGTTGTGGTTTGGCGGTGGATGAGTCCAATGACCTGCATATCCTCGGTGGAGTGGGAGGGGGAGTTGAAATGCTGTGCTACAGGGTGATTGGGTTGGTTCGTCCGGGTGGCCCAGAGGTGTCTTATGTCTTATAAGGAAGGTTGAGGGAGCTAGAGCTTTTCTCATTGGAGCAAAAACAGGATGGGAGGCGATTTGATAGAGGAGTACAAGATGATGAGAGGCATAGATAGCGTGAATAGTCAAAGACGATTTTCCAGGGCAGAAATGGCTATCACAAGGGGGCATAATTTTAAGGTAATTGGAGAAAGGTTTAGGAGAGATGACAGTGGTTGGTTCTTTACACAGAGTAGTGGATGCATGAAATGCACTGCCAGTGGAGGTAGTAGAGTCAGATACATTAGGAACATTTAAGCAACTCTTGGATAGGCACATGGATCATAGTAAAATGAAGGGTATGTAGGTTAGTTTGACCTTAGAGTAGGATAAAAGGTCAGAAACATTGAGGACTGAAGAGCCTGTATTGTGTTGTACTGTTCTAATTCACTCTCACAAAAATCTGACACACCTGCCATCCTTGTCCAGGCCAAGTTCAACTGGTTCGTTATGCCCTATCCAGTTTACTTGGTCTTTAAACTTTACTTCAAATCACTCCAAAGTGTCACCTCAATTTGCTTGTGAGCTTTCCCCCCACATCTCCTTTAATTTACACTTGCCTTATTCATGTTATAACTGGTTTGCCACTTCCTCTGTTCAGTCATCCAAAGTCTATTATTCCAATTATTGGAGTTTAGAAATTACTGCTTGCAATCAGATCAATAAGCATTTGACTTGTATAACAACTCTGATTGCTATTTGAACAAAAACTTTAAACCGGTATCCGAAACAAGTTCCCATCATTTAAAATGAAAGGAAATATGTAACATGAATGGGTTATGCTTTGATCCACTATAAGTAACATTTGATCCAACAGAGTGATTCTGGAATTCTCTTCTCGGACTATTTTTCTTGTTACCTTCCTTCCAAGAACTATATATTAAAAAAAAATCACCACTCAAGTCTATTCTTCTGCAATCTGCTCATCAGGCTGTTGTACACCATAGCATGGTGCTATAGCTCTACATAAAACCTCTGCATTGTCCTGTAGTATACATTATATTGAATAATGCTGAAAAAAAAGACATTTGTTAAAGCTTTTCATCTTGCACACATCACAAAATTTTACAATAGTACCAATACAAAGGGGAAAACCAACATTTTCATGGTATGGGAAGACAACACTGATTGTTAGCAAGTGGATTCTGAATGGTAGGGACACTGCCATGGAGAATGCGCACATTAATGATGATTGACAGTTACAGCTAGGTTTTGTTTACATTTTAAATCAGGTTGGTAGACTCTGATTTATCTTGGTATTGCCTCAAGAATTGAATCAGTGAATGACTGATCACTACTTTTTCTAACTTGAAACAAGCAAAGTGCTTGTACCCAAATAAAGCAGATCGCTGGAGACATTTAGCAGCATTTGTGGAGGGAAAGCAGAATTAACATCTTAGGTCCAGTGACCTTCCCCCAGCAATCTTTGTTTGTGCTTCAGCTTTCCAACATCTTAAGCTCTTTGTTTTATTGTAGTCCCTGTACATATACTTTGTCTACAAAGAAAAAGACCCTATGTATTAATAAATCCAACTTCCTTTGTTTGTAAGTGTACCACTTACCTAACATGCTTGTCAGGGTGATTCAGGATCATTCATAGAACAGTATAGCACAGTACAGGCCCTTCAGTCCTCGATGTTGTGCTGACCTTTTATCCTACTCTAAGATTAAACTAATGTACATACTCTTCATTTTACTATCATCCACGTGCCTATTTAAGAGTCACTTATATGTCCCTAACGTATCTGACTCTATTACCACCGCTGGCTATCCATTCCATGCACTCTCCACACTCTGTGTAAAGAACCAACTGCTGAAATCTCCCCTAAGCCTTCCTCCAATTACCTTAAAATTATGCTCCTTTGTGATAGCCATTTCTGCCCTGGGAAAATGTCTCTGACTATTCACTTTATCTATGCCTCCCATTATCTTGGGCACCTCTATCAAGTCACCTCTCATCCTTCTTCGCTCCAATGAGAAAAGCTCTGGCTCCCTCAACCTTACTTCATAAGACATGTCCTCCAGTCAAGGTAGCATCCTAGTAAATCTTCTCTGCACCCTCTGTAAAGCTTCCACATCTTTCCTATAATGAGGTGACCAGAATCTGAACACAATATTCCAAGTGTGGTCCAACCAGGGCTCTACAGAGCTGCAGCATAACCTCACGGCTCTTAAGTTCAATCCCCCTGCTAATGAAAGCCAACACACCATATACCTTAACAGGAGAATCGACGTTTCGGGCATAAGCCCTTCTTCAGGAATGCCCGAAACGTCGATTCTCCTGTTCCCTGGATGCTGCCTGGCCTGCTGCGCTTTTCCAGCAACACATTTCCAGCTCTGATCTCCAGCATCTGCAGCCCTCACTTTCTCCTCATATACCTTAACAACCCTATCAACTTGGGTGGCAACTTTGGGGGATCAATGGACATGGATTCCAAGATTCCTCTGTTCCTCCACACTGCCAAGAACCCTGCCTTTAACCCTGTATTCTAATTCAACCTTCCAAAATGAATCACTTTACACTTTTCCAGGTTAAACTCCATCTGATACTTATCAACCCAGTTCTGCATCCTGTTAATGTCTCCCTGCAATTTCCAAGAATCCTCCACACTATCCACCATTCCACCAACCTTTGGGTCATTGGCAAACATACTAACCCACCCTTCCACTGCCTCATCTTGGTTATTTATAAAAACCACAAAGAGCAGAGATTCCAGAACAGATCTCTGCAGAATATTACTGATCACTGAGCTCCAGGCTGAATACTTTCTATCTACAACCATCCTCTGTCTTCTATGGCCAGCGAATTCTGTATCAGACAGCCAAATGACCCTGTATCCCATGCCTCCTCACTTTCTGAATGAGCCAACCATGGGGAACCTTATCAACGCCTTGCTAAAATCCATGTACACCACATCCACTGCTCTACTTTCATCAATGCATTTTGTCACATCTTCAAAGAATTCAATAAGGCTTTGAGGCATGACCAACCCTGCACAAATCCATGCTGCTATCTCTAATCAAATGTTTCAACAAATACTTTCAAATATACTAACTAACAATAGATGTGATCCTATGTTGAACTTGCTTTTTGTGAGCTGCTGAAGGGATAAAGTGTTTGATAAAATCTGCCAGTCTGTGGACATATGGCCTACATACTTGGCAACCTACCTGTACTGAACTGTATATATCATATTCCTTCTCTGTAGGATAAGCTTTTGGACTTGATGACAACATCCTGTTAGTGGCGGACACTACACACAACCACCTGAAGGTTAAAAATCACAACACCAGGTTATAGTTCAACAGATTTAATTGGAAGCATTAGCTTTCGGAGCACTGCTCCTTCATCACGTCGTTGTGGAGTACACAATTGTAAGACACAGAATTTATAGCAAAAGTAATCAGCGTGCTGTAACTGAAATTATACATTGAAACATACCTCGATTGTTTGTGAAGTCTCTCATCTGTTAGAATGACCATGTTAGTTTCACATCTTTCATATGTAAATCACAATTTTTTTTAAAAAAAAGTTACATTCTCAGGTTAACTTTAACAATTGGTGTCAGCCCAGATAATATGTTTAAAGGTGTTAGCCCCTTGTGTTCTGTTGTCTGAGCCATAATGTTTAGACTGATTCTAATCTAAAAAATGAGTTATCCAGAGTCTTACATGGATTCATGCAGTTTTTGAGCAAAGTACAATGTAACTCTGCAAGTATAAATTCACCCCACAAATATATATATGTGTATGAGTGCATGTGGGTTTGTGTATTCATGTGTGTCAGGGGTGGGGGGGGTTGTTAGTGTCTGTGAGAGAGTGTGTATACATGTGCGTGAGAGTGTAAAGGGGTCTAAGTCTGTGAGAGGGTGCATGTGAAAGTGTGGGAGTGTGTGTGTCTGTAGGAGTGTGTGTGACTGTGTATCGGAGTGAAATTATACATTTTTCAATGTATAATTTCAGTTACATCACACTGTAAACTTTTTGCTATAAATTCTGTCTTACAATTGTGTACTCCACAACCACCTGATGAAGGAGCAGCGCTCCGAAAGCTAGTGCTTCCAATTAAATCTGTTGGACTATAGCCTGGTGTTGTGTGATTTTTAACTTTGTACACCCCAGTCGAACATCAGCATCTCCAAGTTATGTTGCCACTGTATGGTATCAGCATGAAACAGATGGCTTCACCTGTAGCTCAAACTTTTGAGATACCTTATCTTTCATCTGAGGTAGACTGGGCATTTGGCAGGATCAAAAGTAACCACTTTAGGGTCATTCATAAGTTTTCATGACATACTGTGAGAAATGGTCTGATCAGGGTAACCATTAGCCCATAGAATGTCTTAGATGCACCACATTTCAGCATGGGGTTTGACAGTGAACAACTGGATTGAGCCCTTGTTAGTGGTTGCCAATAAGATCAATTTTATAGAGTGTGGAACTGTAAGAAATTCCAATGTTTACACTAATCACCCAAGGCAGACAGTAGATAATCCCCTGCCTGATTTCTCAAGCACGGGACCAAAGAAAGGGAGCACATTTGACTTCAATTTCAGGCAGGCATTTGAGCACCTGCTGGAGTCCACTAGACATGTAAGGAAATTCTTACATGCAGGTGCAAATTTATATATAACAAATGTATCAACACAAGGGGTAGGATGAGAGGTTATAAACCAACAAGGGTTATTGTGAGAGCAATGGCAACACCATTGATAGTGTCTTGGAAACTGAACAAGTTGTTAAGTTGATAGTTCAATCAATACTGATTCATGCAATGGTGGCTATTTTAGAATGCTAATATTTTTCGCATTAAAGTCTACTTTGACTAGACAAGCAGAGGAACAACTTTGTTGGAATTTGAATGGAGCAAATCTGCATAAGGCAATTTACCATAAAGGAGAAGTTGTGGTGATAACAGAAAAGTGGAGTCATAATGGCACTGAAGATGCATATGGGAAACAATGTTCCCTTTGATGCTGAAGATTTGGTCATATCCAGGAGTGAAGGTTACCCATTGGTAATAAATATAAGTGCAAGCTAAAGGGAAAGTGGTCACAACTATATTAGCATTGTCAATAAGCTCCCTCAATACTTTTTGCAAATGAGTGAAAAATGCAAGGCTAAATGGTTAGTGTACTTTACCACTTATTCATTGTAGGTTAGTGTGTTTTTCCACTTATTCATTGTAGAACCATCAACCATGATTCATTTACATACATGCTTTCCTTCTCCGCAAGCTGTGAGACAATTTATGAAGGCGAATTTAGTAGCTAATGAAAAAGAAACAAACTGTACTTCTATCTTGCTTTTTATGAACAGCTGATGTCTCGAAGCACTTTACAACTAATTAAGTACTTTTGAAGTTCTGTCAATGTTATAATGTAAGAAATGTAGCAGCCAATATTTAGTATAAACTTAATTAAACAGCATTTTCATAATGGCCAGATAATATGCTTTTGTGATGTTGGTTGAGGGTTACATATTGGCCAGAACTTTGCAGTTAACTCTGTTCCTCTTCAAAATAAAACCACGGGATCGTTTACATCTGAGCAGACAACTGGTGCTTCAGTTTAACATCTCAACTGAAAGATAGGCCGTCCGACAGTGCAGCACACCATTGTTACTGCAGAGTAGACTTTGACTTATGTACTCAAGCCCTGGAGTTGGAAATCCAGAACCACATGACACAGAACATAGGTAGGAGGGGGGCTGAGGAAGTTAGGCAGGCTTTCAGGGTGCTAGGTTGGAAGCTCATAGTTAGAACGAACAGAGTTGTTGTCTCTGGTTTATTACCCGTGCCACGTGATAGAGAGTCGAGGAATAGGGAGAGAGAACAGTTAAATGCGTGGCTACAGGGATGGTGCAGGAGGGAGGGATTCCGGTATTTGGATAACTGGGGTTCTTTCTGGGGAAGGTGGGACCCC
>NC_057710.1:75740153-75791558 GCF_004010195.1 Chiloscyllium plagiosum | reverse complement strand
CTGCTCCGTGTGTTTCAGATAGGTCCCCATGTGGAGATGGTGCTGTTGTGGAAATATCACTGGATTACTAATCCAGACCAAGCTAATTCTCTGGCAGGCGGTGGAAGTTATAATTAATAAAATATCAAGACGTAAAACCTGGAGTCATTAACAGTGACCTTGAAGCCAATGTCGATTGTAAACACTAATTTCCTTCCTCAATATACTTTCAGGAATTGAATCTCGGGTGCTTTCCTGGTCTGGCCTAAAAGTGAATCCAGACACACAGATATGTGGAAAACTCTTCAATGGTCTCAGAAACGGCCAAGCAAGACTCTCTATTGTATCAAACTGCTCCGAAGCCTTAAAGGATAAAGCTGTACAGATCACCCGGCACCAGCCTCAGTAGTGGAACGGGAAACACTATCCTATTGACCCTGCAGAGAGCTCCTTCCTAACATCTGAGAGCTGGTGGCAATATTTACAGAGTTTTCCCACAGACTGCACAGAAACTTCGGGAAAGGAGTAGGTCATTCAATACACTGAGCATCCCCCATTCTAGTTCATGGTGAAAATCTCCTCAATTCAGTTTTCAACACACATATCCTTTAGCATGTTTAATCATCGGAACACATAAAATATGAACTACTTTTTACCAGGATGTTGCCTGGTATGGTAGGAAGATCGTATGAGGAAAGGCTGAGGCACTTGGGGTTGTTTTCATTGGAGAAAAGAAGGTTTCGGGGTGACTTGATAGAGGTGTATAAGATGATTAGGGGTTTAGATAGGGTTGACCGTGAGAACCTTTTTCCACATATGGAGTCAGCTATTATGAGTGGGCATAGCTTTAAATTAAGGGGTGGTCGGTATAGGACAGATGTTAGGGGTAGGTTCTTTACTCAGCGAGTCGTGAGTTCATGGAATGCCCTGCCAGTAGCAGTGGTGGACTCTCCCTCTTTATGGGCATTTAAGCGGGCATTGGATAGGCATATGGAGGATAGCGGGCTAGTGTAGGTTAGGTGGACTAGTGTAGGTTAGGTGGACTTGGATCGGCGCAACATCGAGGGCCAAAGGGCCTGTACTGCGCTGTATTCTTCTATGATATGTTCTATAGAAGCAAGAGTCCCATCAACTGAGCTACAAGTGAAGATATACTTAACTAAGGTGCTTCACAACAATTCAGACCTTTTTTAGGCGGTCAGATGCTTTCCAAGCAGCATCAATAGATAGAACAACAATATTATTCTCCCAAAAAATCAAAACAATGGGTTTCTCCTTCAGATAAAGTAAATAGGCATCATGGGATACCACTTAATGATGGAATCATGGCTACTTCCTAGATAATAGCCACAGAAGTAAATGATAATGTTCATGGGACCAGTTATTAACTTGAATATTAATTGACTCCTCATATTTTCCCTTTGTTAGGATTGTGTAAATTGATATAAAAGATTGTAAAATTAATTACACTTGAGAACCCCGTCAGTCAAAGCTACATGTCATCTCAATGATGTCTATCTCCTTCCCAGAGAAATAGTGATGAAAGCATCGCATCTGGCAAAGATAGCATTCATTTATCACTTAAATGAATATATTGCAGACAATTTGATGTGACCAATGCCTTCTAGCACAACTTGGAAATATGCAAAGCATAGAAATTTCAGAACATTGTGACCTTTATTTGTATGTAAAGTATTCATTTGATCCAAATATCATGTACAGATTATTATACATAAGATGGCTTAACACTGTGACATACAGTCTACTGAATTGAGGATGCAGACAGGACAATTCAGATAAATCTAGAGATTTGGGTTCTCAAGCAGTATGACAAGATGCCAACAAGATTTCATGATTTAAGACATTTACTGTGACAAAAGACCAAACTCTCTAATGACTAAACATATTCTCTGTAGATAATTCATACTTAAAAACCATAAAATCAATCTATGGACAAAGTTTAAAAAGCATAAGTCAAAAAAACCCCAAAAGAACTGCAGTTGCTTGGAAATCAGAAACAAAAATAGAAATTGCTGGGAAAGCTCAGCTGCTCTGACAGTGACCCTTCATCAGAACAGGAGGCACACCTGTTTACACCCCAATATTTTCAACACCTTTCTCTAACTTTGAAGATTAATAGTCTTATTACTGGTAAACACATATACTCATGGTTGGAGCCAATGACTGTAGTGTCTTACACCATTGTCCCAGCAAAACAACCCGAGTTTCCGATTTAGTCTTGTAACGGTCACATCATTGGGCGGCACGGTGGCACAGTGGCACGGTGGCACAGTGGTTAGCACTGCTGCCTCACAGCGCCAGAGACCCGGGTTCAATTCCCGACTCAGGCGACTGACTGTGTGGAGTTTGCACGTTCTCCCCGTGTCTGCGTGGGTTTCCTCCGGGTGCTCCGGTTTCCTCCCACAGTCCAAAGACGTGCAGGCAGGTGAATTGGCCATGCTAAATTGACCGTAGTGTTAGGTAAAGGGGTAAATGTAGGGGAATGGGTGGGTTGCGCTTCGGCGGGTCGGTGTGGACTTGTTGGGCCGAAGGGCCTGTTTCCACATTGTAAGTAATCTAATCTAATCTAATCATTCAGTTCTGTTGTTTGGCAGACTTCAGAATAGGTCACATGATCCCTTCATTTTGACCAAATTAAAGAATATATAGTTCAAGAAAATTATTCTTTTAAACTTTTTATTTGTAATAAATTACAAACTTTTTGCATTGGTTGCCATTTCCTAGTACATAACACTATGATATTGGTTTTAAACATGCCTCAGAATTGAAGAGTGTGGTGCTGGAAAAACATAGCCGGTCAGGCAGCATCTGAGGAGCAGGAGAACTGACATTTCCGGCATAAGCCTTTCATCAGGAATGAGCTCACATCTTGATGGAAGGGCTTATGCCCGAATCGTCAATTCTCCTGCTCCTCGGATGCTGCCTGATCGACTATGCTATTCTAGCACCACACTCTTCGACTCTGATCTCCAGTATCTGCTGTCCTCACTTTCTTTTAGTTGATTTAAACATGCCTCAACCTGAATGGGAAATGCTGGTAACTGAACTGTTGGAAAGAGAAATAGAGTGCTAAATACAATAACTTGAAATGGAAAGGCATGGGCTGGATATTCATGTGTAATGAGCAAGGAAGCATTAAACTTGTTACTGATTCACATTAGAATTTTGAGAATATCCTGATGTACACTACTGCTATAATTCCATGGGAAGTTTAAACTTCTGAAGTGCTGCCCGCTGGAATGGCTCAGTGCTGGAGTCGGGCTAGTTACATGCTACTTACCCAGATACTTGCCTCAGAAATATTAAGATGTTTAATCTTTGGTGTAGCTGAGTGATTAGTAGTGCAAGCCAAGCCATCAACCACAACCCTGACCCAAATGCCCAGCTCCACTGGTTTAACTACCCATTCATCTGACCTCTCAGCCACCTATCTGTCCATCCACTTGTCCGATCATCCATTTATATCCCATTGAATGCTTGAGATCACGAAAAACTGGATTATTTAAAGAGGTGCATCCTTTGCACAACTCTACTTCCTCATTTTTGTCTGGTTGCCCTTAATATCAGAAAACATTTATCAGGATGTTGCTGGGAATGAAGGGTTTGCGTTATAAAGAGATGATGGATAGGCTGGAACTTTTTTCACTGGAGCGTAGGAGATGGAGGGTGACCTTATACGTATTTATATAATCATGAGGGATTTAGACAAGGTGAATGGCAGGTGTCTTTTCCCTAGGATGGGGGTTTCAAGACTAAAAGAGCATATTTTTATGGTGAGAGGAGAATCATTTTAAAAAATACATGAGGGGACAATCTTTTTTTTATTTTAGCACAGAGTGGTTAGTGTGTGAAATGAACATCCAGAGGAAGAGGTGGCTGTAAGTACAGTTACAACATTTAAACAACATTTGGATAAGTATATGAATTTAAAAAAGGCTGAAGGAATATTGGTCGAGCACAGTCAGGTGAGACTAGTTTAGTTTGGGATTATGGTCGGCATAGACTGATTGGACCAAAACGTCTATTTCTGTGCTGTATCACTCTACATTTTGGTAACAGGTATGAGTAAAGTACCTTCCTGCACAATGATTGTAGTCTCTCATCCTTATTTCTAATAATATAGTTTGTTTGCCAGCCCCAAGAATAGCATCAATAAATAAATATATTGGAGGAAAGAACGAGAAAAAATAGAATTGAATCACCAACCAAGTTAATAAGTAGATCAAATTGAAGTCAAATATACTTAAAAATATACTTTTCTTAAAAATGCTGCCTGCCTCACATTAAGCAGACTACTTCAGCAAGCAAGCACATAGGATTCTCACTCAGCTGTCTTTTACGGATGAGGTTTGTGCAACGGGCTAAGCTTCTGACAACTAAAAAAATTGTAGTGTTGAATTTTACCATTCATGTGAGGCTGTGCATGCCTCTTTGCATATAAAATAAACTGCATCAAACCAGGTTGACAAAATATTGCAGATCCTGGAAACCTCAAATTAAAAAAACAAGTGCTCTTCATCTGAAGATTCATATTAGACTTGAAACATTAACTGTTTCTCTCTCCAGTCATCGTCAGACCTTCTAAATTTATTGAAAATTTTCTGTGTTTATTTGGAAAACAGGTCATTTAGCCCAACCAGACTGGCGATATGATGGTCCACTTGAACTTCTGCCCATTCTTCCTAATTCAATTATATCAGCATAATCCTCTGTTCCCTTTTCTTTCATCTAGTTCCCATGTGTCTATGCTATTTCCTTTATCCACACGATGTGAGTATAAATTCCATATCCTTAAGTGTCAGTTAAAGCAGCTTCTTTGGAGTTCTCTATTTAGTTTCTTCATGATTATCTCATATTGATGGCCTGAAACATTGCTTTTTTTTCTACGTGGAAACACTGACTGTTCTACCAGACCCTTTCATAATTTTAAAACCCGTTAGGTAAACCCTTAGCTTTCTTAGTTAAAGGCAAAAGAAGCCCATTCTTTTTCATTCATGCTGACAGTAATAATCTTGAAATGCTTGTACTATACTTCATACCCTCTCCATTGCTTATGTATCCATTTTATAATATGGTGACCTGTACATCAAGTATGGTCTAACAAGATTTGATAGAAGTTTAAAATAATGTCTCTACTTTCAATTCTAATCTCGAAATATTTCAAGTGCAGTTTATCTTTTATAGCCTCATTAACTTGCATCATATATTCATTGTGTGTATTGATATGTGCAGATACCTTTGTCCCTTTACGTTTTTATTTACCAACTAACATTATCTTGTTATTTTTCTTGCCAAACATAATACTTTACACTTATGTTGAAAGTAATTTGCTATTTTAAAAATTCGCTTGTTACAAATCAGTACTGAAAATGGATTTACTCTTTAGCTTCAAGTCAGATGAGAAATGTGGTTCTGACTTTAGCAGAAAGTTCTGATGTGATGGGTCCATTCAATAAGTTCTACAGAATAATTATAGCTGCTTGTCCTTCTGATATAAGCTAATCCATTCCTATTAGGAGAAAACATAATTTTCTTAGCAAAGAAAGAATGAATCTTGTATTGCTCAGGAAAATGATTTTACAATGAATTCACATTTGCACAGTTAACACTGATTCCATAAATAACAAACAGTAAGTGCATATTTATTTAGAAAATCTTTTAAATACTGCAAGGTAATATTCAAAAGCTACAGTTGGACAGCAGTTGAGATGGCTCAAGCCCCCTTCCTTTCAGACTGCACATTCAAAAAGAATAAAATTGTATGGAAACTTTGCAATTTGGAAGTGCTTGAAAATAAATAAACCTGTTCTGAAATGGTGGCCTTTTCATGTCTTCAACTGTTAAGAAGACTAATTTATTGTTGCTTTAGAAATTTCAGCAGCTCATTATTTCATTTTTATAATCAAAGCTGAGAACCTCCCCATAGATGGAGCTCTTACACTAGTAATAACAGCTTAGTATGACAACAGAGAGGGGTTCAATAATTTGTATTGTCTGGTGTTCAGTACATCCATTGATATAGAACAAAAATAATATTCCAAAAAAAAATTTTCTGTGTGAAGCTTTAGAAATGTATTTTCAGAGGTCCTGTAATTTTCTTTTTTTTTTTGAAAAAGTCTCTTATACAGAAATTTTAAATGTACAGAACTCAAAAGACAGGATTCTTTCTCACATTTATTTTAAAATATGGATTTGCACAAAAATAATTGGAAGCTAAGTCAAATAGATATGGATAAAAAGGAAGTCATAGAGAAATCAGGAAAACAATGTAATACATCTGACATATAGGCTGGAAGTGGGTAATGCACCATGCACAATGTCACTAAACTGTTTAGTGACATAACTAGGAAGTGAATGGAAACACAGGTGAAACCATGAAAATGCATCAAAAATATGCTCTTCAAATCATCAGCAAGACAAAGTTATGAAGGGAAACTGAATCATTTGAAAAAGTAATGACCTGTTCGGACTGATCAAGGAAGGGCAGAAAAACATGACACTTATAATATCACAATAGAAAAGCTTTATAAACTTTAGCTAAAGGGGCTTTGGAGCTGGATAATTATCCTCCAGTTGCCATTACTTCACTGATACAGAAATAAGATCCGAGAAATTGTGCAGATTGGTTATTAAAATAACCAAAGTCGAAAAGTGCAACACTGGAAAAACAATGAAGTAGCATTGAAGTAGCAGAAACAAAAAAAAAAATTCGACATTTCGGGCATAAGCCTTTCATCAGGAATGAAGAACAGTTTATGGCCGAAACATTGATTCTCCTGCCCCTCGGATACTACTTGACCTGCTGTGCTTTTCCAGCCTCACACTTTTCAATGCTGATCTCCAGCATCTACAGTCCTCACTCTCTCCTATTAAAATAACCAGTTCTGTATTCCCAGAGAGGAAAATATTGAAGTTGCACATGGACTTGGTGAAAACTGCTTCTGGTTTTCTTATTTTGTTTTATTATTTGCATTATATGAAAGTTGAAAGAATTATTGGATTGAGGTTAAAGGAAGTCAGTGAGACACATTCCTATTTCCGTAACTAGACATATGAGAGAGGAGGAAAAGTTAATATTCTAATTATATTTTTGGATAAGAGAACACAGAATTAGAGTTTAAATTGAGGGGTTGAATAGATAGGAATGGGTGGCTCACTTCCTCCAGAAGAAAAGTTAACTGAGTCAAAGGTCTGGAAGATGTCTGCTGCACAGCCATAAGGTGCTGTAGGCAGGCTAAATTAATGCATTATGGAATTTCCACTTTTCACTGGAATTGATATGATTGAAGGGCAGCTCCTTCAGTCTTCGCAATGCAAACATTTTGTAAGGAGTGCTTCTGGGAATGGCAGACAGGCCCCAAAAGGTGGCCGCCGAAAAGTGTGGCACTGGCAAAGTACAGCACGTCAGGCAGCATCCAACGAGCAGGAGAGTCGACGTTTTGGGAATAAGCCAGTGAGACAGGTTAAAGAACTTTGAGCAGGGAGGGGATTGAGGGGGTGAATGAATATTGTAGTAATAATGGCAGGTAGTTTAGGGCAGGATAGGGGTTATCTCCTGAACAGTGCCCTGGTAGGGCAAACTGCACTTCCTCAAAAGATAGAACCTTCTCTATCCTGCAATTAAACACTTGAAAAGAAAACAAATGCCCACTCTTGCTTTCCTGCCCTTGCCAACTATTTTATGGCATCGACAGTGTAATATCGGGGTGCCTTAATTATTTATAAATGCTGGACAGACTGCCAATCTTGCTGCCTGTCTACCCTCTAGCCAATTGACCTATGTTACATGCCTCCACCAATTCTCCCATCTCGTGCGCTGCCACAACACCCCCCATGCATCTGGGTACATGTGAAGGGATTTCTTAAGTTTTCTACAATAAGCTATCAAGCGGAAAAACAACTAAATTGAAATCTTCTCACCAGGAAGTTAAAAATCACTGATTATATTTCACTTTTAATTAATTTACAAGTAAAATAAATAAATATTTGGGGCATACCTGTGGGATTAAGGTAGAAGCAGAAACATCGTATAAAATCCTCTTTTTAGAAGTTTAAAATGTGAAACTCTTTACTAAACCAAAATTTATATTCTACAAATATAAAATTAGTTTTCCTCAAGACCAGAGATATTTCAATAGTAATCAAAAGCATCGATTGTATTACTGTTAGAAATGCAGATACACCTCATTTAACAAGATGTACCTTTACAAAATGACGTTTACAATGGGGTTGTAGTGTAAAAAAGCATGTTCTCAGCATGCAGAGAATTTTTAACTCATTGCTGTCGGCAGGGGGTTCACTGCCACACTCGACTGGATAGAATCATTGACAGCATTATTACATTTCTGAGCATGTGCGGATTTTAGAAATTGCTGCCAGGTTGAGAGAAACAATGGCAATGAATGTTTGGAGTTTAACTGCTCTTTCTGCAAATGCTCGTTTGTAATTCTCAAAATGTATATCCTCCATTTATGAAAGGTGAATAGTGCTTATGGAATTATACTTATATTTAAGTCCATTTATTTCCAAGAGCATGAGCAAAACATCCCACAATTCTAGGATGTCATAAGAACAGGAATTGACTTAGAATCATAAACTGATATAGCATCAAGTTCAATCCGGCCTATACTGGTCTTTTATAAATGCTATGCAATTAGTCCGACTCCCCTGTTTTTTCCCCACATCCCTGTGAATTTTTCTACTTTGCCAAATTTTCTAATTCCTGTTAGAAAAGTTTTTATTCATTTTACTTCCACCATCTTTGGCAGCAGATTCCACCTCACTGTATAAATAAAATTGCCTTTACTTTGTTTATGGTTCTTCTGCTAATTATCTTAAACTGTATTTTCTCACTATTCGCTATTCTGCCACTAGAAGCAAATTTTTTATTTAAAAATCCTTCAAGATTTGTAACATTTCAACCATTTCTCCCTGGTTTAAAAAGGAAAACACCAGATATTCCTGTCACTGGGTCAAAATTCTGGAATGCTGGATAGCCAGAAATGTCCCACAAGAGAATAAATAAAGTCTACTGATGTAACTGATTTCTTTCTTCCTGATAGCAGTCTTGTAAATCTCCTTTTCAAAGACCATGACATCCACCTGAGGGGTGGTTCTCAGAATTGGCCAAAATACACGTGTGTTCAGCATAATGTCCTTGTTTTTGTATCCCATGTTACTGTTTATAAAGCCAATAATTATACATGCCTTTAAAACAAAAAACTTGCCCTGCTCCCTTACAAGCCACACACCCCTTTAAACCATATACCAGCCAGACTTGGAAGTATATCACTGTTCGCTAACTTTTGCTGTGTCAAATCCTAGAATTTTTCTTTCTTAACAGCACTGTGGGTGCACTTACATTAAATGGACTGCAGTAGTTACATGGGACTTAGGAGCAGGAATAGGCCATTCATCTCTCCAGTCTGCTCTGTTATTCATTACATTGTGGAATAAATTAGGGAATGATAAGATTGTGGTATCAAATCCACTTTTCTGTCTGTCCCCAATACACTGGACTCCCTTGTCTATTAGAGACCTAACTCAGGCTTGAATAAATTCAATGATCTGGCCTTCACTGTTTTCCAGGCAAGAAATTCCACAGAGAAATGACCCTGAGAAAACATTTTTCCTCATTGTCATCTTAAACACAAGACTTCCAATTCTTAAACTGTGTCTTCTAGTCCAGTCTCTCCTAGAAAGTGAAGCACCCTTTCAAAATCCACCTTATCACGTTCCCTGAAGACATTTAAATAAGATCACCTCTCATTCTTTTGAACTTCAATGGATAAATGTGCAATCTGATCAACCTTTCTTTAAGATAAGCTGGTCATCCAGGAAATGAGTTCAGTAAATTTTCTATAAGCTGCTTCTAATATAATTATATCCTTTTTCAAATATGCAGACCAAAGTTATACACCATACCCCTGGTGTGTTTTCGCTTCAGCCATGTGCAGTTCCACTTCAGGAAGGAGGCTCACTCCCACCTTCTCAAATGCAGTTAAGGATGAGCAATAAATGCTGGCTTTGCCAGCAATGTTCACACTGCATGCAAGATTACCAAAAAGACTGGGATACATTCCCAGTTTGTTTTAAAAAACCTCCCATTCAGTTTATGTTACCTTTCCTCATTAATTTTACCTGAATAGATCATTCCGCATTAAATTTTATTTTCTATTTGTTGGAAGATTTAGCCAGTGTGTTATTATCCTGTTCATTGTACGAGGTTGTGTGTCATCTGAAATTTTTTAAATTGTACCTTTTGTAATAAGTTGAAAATCACACAACAGCATGCTATAGTCCAATAGATTTATTTGTAAGTAGCGTGGGTTTCCTCTGGGTGCTCCGGTTTCCTCCCACAGTCCAAAGATGTGCAGGTCAGGTGAATTGGCCATGCTAAATTGCCCGTAGTGTTAGGTAAGGGGTAAATGTAGGGGAATGGGTGGGTTACGCTTCGGCGGGTCGGTGTGGACTTGTTGGGCCGAAGGGCCTATTTCCACACTGTAATGTAATCTAATCTAATCTAATCTACTAGCTTTTGGAGTATTGTTCCTTCATCAGGTGACTCGTTACCTGATGAAGGAGCGGCGCTCTGAAAGCTAGTATATCCAAGTAAACCTGATGGACTATAACTTGGTGTTGTGTGATTTTTAACTTTGTTGGACTGGGGTAGACATCGCCACATCATGACCTTTTGTAATGACATCCAGGTCCTGAAAATATAAAGGAAAAGGATAGTAATCCCAACACTGACCCTTGGAGTCACCACTGTTTAGTTCTCCGCAGTTTGAAAAAAAACAATCATTCACCATTACTTTCAACTTAGTCAATTTTGTATTGATGCTACCACGGTCTACTTAATTCCATGGCTAGAATTTTGTTAACAAGTCTGTGAGACGCAATTCAATTTCGGTAGATATAATATTAGAATAATACAGCACATCTTAAAAGTAACATTAATTGATTCTCAATTGCCCAAGAATATACTAAAATATTAAAGGAAAATCATTTTAGGTTACAATTTGCACATGCCACAGTCAGCAAGTGTTAAGTTGCCACCATTTTGTTTTCTCTTTCATTTTTCTGATTGAAATAATGCTTCTGTTTACAAACGATCTGTGTGTGCACGCGCATGTGGAGAATAACAGAGAATTAGTGAACACAAGATTGGAATCATGTTAGTCTACTTGTTCATTTTTCAACTGTAAACTTTTATCTTTGTTCCTGAAAGTGCTAGAATTCAAATTCACAGCATCAAAATTCTTCATTAGTCTTTCCAAATGCTCATCCTTTATAAAATGTGTAGGTAATATTACAAGGCTATTCAACTGTGGAAGTGGATTGGCTGTAATGCATTATAAATAAGTCAAGCAAATGGAATCATAAGTCTTATAGTGTGGCGCTGGAAGAGCGTAGCAAGTCAGGCAGCATCCAAGGAGGAGTCTCGACGCTTCCGGCATAAGCCCTTCATCAGAAACGTCCGAAACATCAACTCTCCTGCTTGTTAGATGTTGTCTGACTTGTTGTGCTTTGCCAGTGCCACACTATTTGACTCTGATCTCCAGCATCTGCAGTCCTCACTTTCTCCTAGAAGAATTCATAAAATGACCCAAAGAAAATAAATCTATTTTGCCAATGTTGTGTTTCGAATAACATTAACTGTTAAGTGTGGTTAACTGTAATATATTAATGGTGTTCTACCAGGGACAAAACTATCTTCTAAATATTGTAGCTGTCAAATATACTCTATTTTTATCTGTTTATTTAAATTTAAAGTATTTCTCCACTCAGTGTGAAAGGATTAAAAATTGCTAACACTACCAAAAATATGAATCAAAACGGTTAAGATTTCTGCAGAAATATTCAAACCGTCAAGGGAAAGTCTCTACAAATTAACTGATTTCACAAATCACATCAGCTTTCCATAGGATTAACATATTGTCAAACATGCTTGCCTTTCAGTTCCAGGATCTAAGGTAAATTATAATCAGCTGACTTGAATGTATCTTCTTTTTGCTGGCTAAAAGGAATAAGTTACTGATATATTCAGTTTCACAGCATGAAACTCCAAGAATTAACCACAAAATGTTTTAAAAAAGAGGATACTCGGTGCAGGAAGGAGTCACACTGGAAAAGTAACAGGCGTTTTCCTGAAGTGGGGTTAAAACACATTGTGAGATAACGAAGATGAATTTTTTACTTCAGCTTCTTCTTGCAACATTATTCAATGCTAAATACACACAGATGGCTGAAAAGGTTTCATCTCGAGAGAGTATGCTCATGCTGTACTACAAAAATCAAGATTTCAACATAAAAACAAACTACTGAAAATTTAATGCTATTCTAACAATTAATTGTGCATATTGATAATATTGATAATTAGGGAAACACACAAGTTTTTTTAAAAATCTGCACAACATTCACTTGTGAACATGAATATTCACATAGCTTGTGGCTAAAGTAATTGCAGTTCATAATTTTGAATGATTCATTGGTTTACATTCTAACTTCTGTCTGCCCCATTTTTGTCCCTCTAAATATTGAATATTTTAATTTACATACTGGCCTAAAATAGATGATTCGCTAGAAAACCTAGCTTTTAAAAAAAAAACAAATTGCACTACATTGAGATTTTTATATCTGAAATATGTATACTACTGAAAATTACATTCCATGACATCAAGGTGGTGACTATAAAGCTAGTTTGTCATATACATTCTTAGTGTTACGGTTTTTGAATAAAGTCCATGCCGACCAGATATTCCAACCCAATCTTGTTCCACCTGCCAGCACCTGGCCCATATGCCTCAAAACCCCGCCTATTCATATACCCATCCAGATGCCTTTTAAATATTGTAATTGTACCTGCCTCCACCACTTACTCTGGCAGCTCATTCCATGCATGTACCACCCTTTGCGTGAAAACGTTGCCCCTTGGGTCTCTTTTATATCTTTCCCCTCTTTCACAACATCTTTCCGATAGGAAGGAGACCAGAATTGCACGCAATATTCCAACAGTGCCCTAACCAATGTCCTGCACAGTCGCAACATGACCTCCGAACTCAATACTCTGACCAATAAAGGAAAGCATACCAAACACTGCCTTCACTATCCTATCTACCTGCTACTTTACTTTCAAGAAGCAATGAACCTGCACTCCAAGGTCTCTTTATTCAACAACACTCCAGAGGACCCAACCATTAAGTGTACAAGTCCTGCTAAGATTGGCTTTCCCAAAATGGAGCACCTCACAGTTATCTAAATTAAACTCCATCTGCCTCTTCTCAGCCCATTGGCCCATCTGATCAAGATCCTGTTGTATTCTGAGATAACCTTCTTCACTGTCCACTACACCTTCAATTTTGGTGTCATCTGCAAATTTACTAACAATACCTATGCTCACATTCAAATCATTTATATAAATGATGAAAAGTAGTGGACCCAGCACTGATCCTTGTGGCACTGGTCACAGGCCCCCAGTCTGAAAAACAACACTCCACCACCACCACCCTGTCTTCTACCTTTGAGCCAGTTCTGTATGCAAATGGATAGTTCTCCCTGTATTCCATGAGATCTAATCTTGCGAACCAGTCTCCCATGGGGAGACCTTGTTGAACACCTTAGTGAAGTCCATATAGATCACATCTACGGCTCTGCCCTCAATCCTCTTTACTACTTCCTCAAAAAACTCAGTCATGTTTGTGAGACATGATTTCTCACACACAAAGCCATGTTGACTATTCCTAATCAGTCCTTGCCTTTCCAAATACATGTACATCCTGTCCCTCAGGATTCTCTTCAACATAATACAACCTCTTTCTATTATAATACAATTGCTAACTGTAAAAGAAATGCATCAGGCATGCCTAGATAATTCATTCCATTTTGCAACTGACAACACAAGTTTAGAAGTTAGTTTTGTGGTAATTGACACTATGAGCTGTGGAATTGTTCTGCAGTATTTAACTGCAGCAATTTTTTTCTTGGTGGACTCTTAAAAGAAACAAATTGATTGCTTGAAAGCTAAATGAGCAGAAAATCTGTGTCAAGGGGGTGTATTCTACAAAACCATGAGGGGAGCAAGGTAGGGGTCTATTTCACAAGGTGGTACAGCTTGCTACAGGTCCCAGACTGTGGAAAGATCCTGATTGCAGATGGGTCCCAATTATAGTGGAAGAGTCTGAACGTGATTTTAAGAGTTCCAATCCTGGGGTTGGGGGTAGGGGGGATGGGCAACAGGCAGGAGAACAAAGAGGGGTCTGATGATGGTCAGTGGAATGATGATAAATGAGTAGGAGTTCGAGGGGAATAACTGTCCTAACATGGGATCTGATGATGTTTGAGAGAGAAAGCACACAGATTACAATGGATCAAAGAGGAATGGGGTTGAGACATTATAGAGTCACAGAGATGTACAGCTCATCCATGCTGACCAGATAGCCTAGCCTAGCCTTATCTAATCCCATTTGCTAGCACTTTGTTCATATCCCTCTAAATCTTTCCTATTCATACACCCATCCAGATGTCTTTTAAAGTGTTGTTATTGTACCAGCCTCCACCACTTCCTTTGGCAGCTTATTCCTTACATGCACCATGTGAAACGTTACCCCTTCTGTCCCCTTTAAAAAAAATTTCCCCTCTCACCCCAAACTTATGTCCTCTAGTTCTGGACTCCGCCACCACAGGGAGTCTATTTATCCTATCCATGCCCCTCATAATTTTGTAAACCTCTATAAGGTCACTCCTCAGCCTCTGACGCTCCAGGGAAAACAGCCTCAGCTTGTTCACCCTCTCCCCATAGCTCAAATCCTCCAACCCTGGCAACCTCCTTGTAAATCTTTTCTGAACCCTTTCAAGTTTCACAACATTCTGCCAATCGGAAGGAGACCAGAATGGCACATAATATTCCAAAAGTGGCCTAACCAACGTCCCATACAGTCGTAACATGACCTCCCAACTCCTATAAGCCCTGACCACTTCTCTACCTGTGAATTCACTTTGAAGGAACTATGAACCTGCACTCGAAGGTCTCTTTGTTCAGCAACACTCCCCAGGACCTTACCATTAAGTGTATAAGTCCTGCTCTGAATTGCCATTCCAAAATGCAGCACCTCGCATTTATCTAAATTAAACTCTAAATGCCACTAATGGATACTTTTGGGATAATTTGTTGGGCCTGGATAAAACACTCCAACTCTACTTGACACAAAAGTAATGCTAAAAAGCCATGCAATGAAGGATTTTGTCCTTTTTAATCTGTCGGCCAGTAATCTATTTAAGATATAATGACTGAGTTAATCTGAAGGTACATAGTCCTGTCTTAATATTAAAATGACCATCTGAGATCCCATGAGCTGGATCACTGTTAGCCTTTCATTTTGTCCTTGTTAAAATCGGAAATGGGAATGTTTGAAGCAGATCGTTTCTTGTTTGAGGTTGGAACACCCTGTTCAAAACTGACATGAGATTTTAGTGTTTCTCAATTAGGCAAATGGAACATTGGTATAATTTTTTTTAAAATCAGAGGCTCCCTGAGGAAAAGCACTCATCTTCTGTGTCAAATTATACTCTTCCCACTTTCTTACACAATGACTTTTGGAAGATTTGATATGGGAAGGGAAGGTTAATCACATTATAGCCTAATTATGTTCTGAAGCAATATCTTTGTACTTAAATTGCTACTGTTGACTAGCTAAGTTCATTCAAACCACTTAGTTATCAAATGATGTCATACAAAATTTAAAATGAAATAAATTTTACAGCATCTGCAGTTAAGTCGCTGTTGTTTTAATTGTATTGTAAAGAATGCTCTCCAATGCCAATTACAGTATATAATGTCTGCTGAACAATGCGGGTGATGCAGGACCACTCCACTTTTCTGTGTAGCTACACCATGATCTTAAACTGCTGGCTAATACTCGCACTGTACGAAGTCTATGCCACATTAATGTGAAATATGAAGTTTAACTGGGGCAAGTTCTGTACCAATGTGGGCGACAGAAAGATTGCAACTTCCAATTGCAATTTCCAATGTTTTAATTAAATTGCAAAAAGTGTTGTTAAATTAGAATTTATCTAATCATACCAATCCTTGATTTTAAAACTTCACAGTAGTTTTCATACCTCTTCTCTACTTCACTTCAACTTGTTTCCACCCAGATTCAATCAATCATTCTATTTCTGTGAACTGTACACCTGTCATCCCAGTCTTTGCTTTCATTGCAACATCCTAATGACCTCCACTTTAGAATTCTCCTCAAAATCTCCTGCACCTGGCTAAGATATCCCAGTCCCTTCGTTCAAGTACTACCTCTCATTATACTGGATAATATTATGTTGAAATTATTACATTATTCTTGAAGAAAGACAAGCTTTTGATTTTCATATATATACACAATACTACATGCTAGGGGTTGAAAAACAAGGTACAGGTATATACACTTTATTTTTGACAACGTAACTTCTTAGTGAAGAAACATTTGGGATGTAATTGATCTTTGTCAATAATGCAAAATTAGCAAACTTATATTTTGCACCATTGACTTTTACATTGGCAAATTGACAGAAGAACTACTCACTGCGGAAGTATCACTGGACCTAAAACATTAACTCTGGATTTCTCTCCACAGATGCTGCCAGACCTGCTGAGCATTTCCAGACTAATTTATCCTCCCTATTCCCACTGAACTTTTATAGTAAAGGCTCTACTTCAATGGTCAGTTTCAGAAAGAAATTATTATGACTGTTGTTATTTCTTTTCCAGCCAATGTACTCTCCTCTTCCTTTCTGTAGAGAACACATTCCAGGAGCTCAAGTTACCCACTGCTGTATTAAGAAAAAAAGTGGTCATTTAACAAATGAGAGTCTAAATAGCAAACATTGGCAGGAGATTTAATTGCAGACTGAGAAAGGGAGATAACATAACTGTGCTGTAATCTGTCAAACCCTAACGAGGAGCCAATTTAAATCAGGAGTGATTACAGCAATAGTTTTGTGTCTCCTCAGTTATTGGTATTGAAGCACACTTATTGAATGATGCAAAATAAAATATCACCTGTTTTAACTTTTTTGAAAATAATATTTTCCAATGCCTGTAATTACATTGCAGCACTAAGCAACAGTGATGATACAGGATCAGTCCTTTCTTCTGGGTAGCTACACAAATGAATACTAAACTGCAGACTAACAGTAGGTCCATCATCTTTCTTCTACTTGAGATCAGCACAGATTGGGAATGGAACCGAGTCCACTTTGATGCAAAAATAAACTGATCGGTTCTCAAATTCATCCACTATTAAAGCAAAGCCAAACCCAAATCAAATGTAATGTTGGGAAGCCAGGAGTTAGACTGGCGCTACATGCTAGCACACTAAAAACTCACGCACGACTGTCAATAGAAACTATACAAGAAAACAAATGTGGCTTTACCGCCAATTCATTTTTCAACCTAAACCAATTAACACATCTTATAAATTCCACATTCCGTTGAAAACGGAAATAAACTGCAGTGTTAAAGCTTTAGAAAAGCTGGCGAGGGGAAGAGACTTATCGGGACGATCATAACGTGGTACAACACTTATCAACCAGTAAGCAAATCATTGCACCATTTTAAAACATAGACGTTAAAACAAAATGTAAAAATCTTGATTCACGCACAGATTAAGCATCACATATTCACTAAAAAAAACCCTTCCCTCGCGATAGTCATGTTCAGAGTGTACGATGATGTGAATGGAAGTTTCAATCAATTTCAAAGCTCCGTATCGATGACTGAAGTTTAAAAGGTCTCACTCACCCTGAGATTGCGGAGAGTTTCTGATGTGCGTTCTGAGCCATCTCACAACCTTTGGCCCGTGTCCTCTGCATTTCAGCTCGCAGGGAGGGAGAGTCCACCGAGGCGTCCCCAATGGAAATTACCAGTTCGCGGTAGAGGGCCACCTGTGTGTTGAAGTCTTGCACCAGCTGAAAAGATAAACTCTGACGGTCACCGTAAAATAGAGGTACAGGTCCGTTCAAAGAAAGCTAAAAGGTGCGGTGGGATGTGGGTCAGAAAATGAAAGAGCAAGATTTGAGATTTAGACGGATGATGAAAGGAAATTGAAGGTCAATGGAGGGCCAGCCATACTTGTCGGTTATTAAACAGACACACAGTACTCACAACATATCACATTGCCATTTTATCACCACACCAGTAGCATTCTCCTATCATGGCGCAGAATGTTTTAAAATACCATCGGTTATACCTGTCCAGCTTCCATCTGAGCCGCAGATCAGTGCAACCCTGCAAATAAACCTCAACGGAGAGATCAGTAATTCTTGTAAAAGGACAACATACTCGTACTCTTTAGGAGTGACATGCTATCCTCTACTCCGATCTAACACTTTTGTTTTCCCGGACACACAGGCTGTGTCTAGTTCGACGGAGTGAAGGGACTTGTCTCTTCTTGACACAGGAACTTCACTTAGTATTCGGTAAAGCGCTTCAACATGCAGTGAACTCACATGCAGCAGAATAGATAAGCCGTGCCATAAATAGACGCGTCAGAACCAGGCTGAATTTCAGTCATCACTCAGGCCGATGCTCCACATTAACAAATACGGTTGTGCATTTGCACGTGATCAGAATTGAAAGGTGGGCAGGGTGGATTTTTGTGTGTGCGTGTTTTGGGAGTTTGCACTTACCATCTTACACTCCTCGAGTGCCCGGAAGGGTTTAGCAGCGACCTCCAAGCGGTCTGTCCTCCCCGCTTCCCTCTCCAGCTCCCTGCCGAGCTGCACGACGGAGCCTGGCGACTTGCGGCGGGGTATGCGCCCATTCACTGCAGAACTCATGCATACACATCCAAGATCGGCTGCTCTTCGCTTAGGGAGGGGAGTGAGACGTGTTGCGATGAAGCACGAGCTCCAGGAAACGAATATAACCTCGAAACAGAAGAAAATAGATTTTTTATTCCTTCCCCACCCCCCTCCCCTACATAACCTTGAGTCGGTAAAACGGGCGCTGGCTGGCCTCTTTCAACATGCTTCAAAGTCCCCGCTATTTAAGAGCTGCAATCTCCCAGTGTCACCATGTTCCTCGCTGCTAAGGGTGGGGATTTCACCGGGGAGATGTTCACATCTGGATGATTTAGGGGTTTCCATTAAGAATCTGTCGGCTCCAGAAGTCCTAGACCGGAACGATCTCGCCTTTAGTTCTCCCGGGACGAGGGAGGTCACTGTAGCTTTTTAAAAATTTTCACCTCAGGAAACAAAATTAAAGAGCCCCGGTGGGTAGTAAGTGACCGCGGTCGTTTGCTCGAATCTTATAGCTTCCCAATGTTTTTTTGTGTGTGTGGCTGTAACCTTCTGGAAACGCGAGGCGCAGAAATCAGGCAGACTGACGTGAATAGCGACACAACACATTGATAGGACAGAATACTAATGTGAGCCGAATAGCTGGAGCTTGCGAGTTAAGGCACTTAGCTTAGCGCAGGCAATGCAACTATCGACACTGTTTCAACAGTGAAACGTTCAGCCGTTAAAACGGGAAGTGACAGCTTTGAAGAAGATCAATCTCATTGACAATTGGCATTCAGCACCGAGTCATTCCAACAAATCAATCGTTGTCCTCCGATATTTCCGTCATGTTCATCGACGGTCCGGGAGCTGTTTTGAGGAAACTACGAAATCTCGTCATTTCCAAGTAACTCAACAGCAAACGAATGAAACTAGTACCTCACCTCGGTTGTCCGTGGATAATTTTGTAATGCAGTTCTATTCGAATTACGGAGTAAAGCCTATTCCAACACGAACCATGGTAAAAATCCAGATTTTTTAAAAAAACTTCCGAGATGTTTTAGTGTCGATAACAATAAACGCACTTCAGATAGCAGAAACATTCGTAGAAAATACTGTTTGTGATTTTACGGTGCAACTGCTCGAAACACTTGAAAATTTATCCCAGAGGTGTTCATGTATGTTTTAGAAGTTTGGTGGGGATCTGCTGAACCTCGATACAATAACATCGGGACAGAAATTACATTCTTATTATATGTCTGGAGAAACTTCTCAAATCTAGATTCAGTTGACAACTAGAAAAATATTACTGTATTCCCTTCTGAAGTGAGAAACACAAAGATAAGACGGCAATTGCTAAAACTGAAGTTGAGAGAGATAGGTGCTAGACCGATGTTCGAAAAGTTAAGAAAAATTAGGGGAAAAAGGAAATTAGCTACAAATACAGAGGATATGGAGGTGGTGCTAAATGATTATTTTACCTTGACCTTTATTAAGGCAAAAGAAGCTGAGTCATTGAAAGAGAAGGTAGGTGATATTAGATGGACTAACCATCGATAAAGAGGTAAGGTTAAAGTTAGTAAATACCCAGGACTGAAAGGGATGCATCTGAACGTAATGAGAAAATAACGATGGAATTAAACTGTTGGTTTCGTTTCCAAAGAATCACATAATTAGAAATATACATGTTTATAAATGTCCAAAAGGTTGAAATCTTTTTAAAAATTCACAAAACCTAGTTCCAAAATAACTAGAAGGGAAAATGCTGGAAAATCTCAGCAGGTCTGTCAGCATCTGTAAGGAGAGAAAAGAGCTGACGTTTCGAGTCTAACTGACCCTTTGTCAAAGCTTAAAAAAAGGGGAGAAATAGGGAGGTATTTATACGAGGCTGAGAGAAGGTGAGTCATGGCTCCAGAAGCAAAGGTAGAAATAAAGAGATGATAGTGACAGTGCATAGAGAGATTATAGGGAGATTAGGAGCTGTGAATAACCAAGGTTGAAGCCAGTGCTGTATGACAAAATATGTGGGGGATGGAGGGGGGAGGGGTGAAGCAGAGGCAAAATGGAAAACAGGGGAGAAGGGTAGCAAAGGGGGAAGAGGAGAGTAAAAGGTGATGAGAGAGTGGGGAGCGAGAGAAAGAGAGACAATCAAGAAATAAGAGGTACAGAACAGTGAAAAAAAATTTAAAAAAATAAATGAAATAACATTATCTGAAGTTGTTGAATTCAATGTTGAGACCGGCAGGCTGTAACGTGCCTAATCGGAAGATGAGATGCTGTTCCTCCAGTTTGCATTGAGCTTCACTGGAACATTGCAACAGGCCAAGGACAGACATGTGGGCATGGGAGCAGGATTGTGTGTTGAAGTCAAGTTCAGGAAATAAAATAACTACACCTTTTTGATAAGGACTTACCATCACCAGCAGAGATTGTAACAGGAAGGCAAATTAGAACAATCCTGCCAAATCATAACCAGTCCAGGTTTTCAGAGATACAGGAAAAAAATCTCAAATAAATGGGAGAATGCAGATGGCACATGACTGACATAAAGTGCAGAACTATCTAACCTGTGTGTTGGACAGAAAGTCAGAGTCATATATTCTACACAGGGATGGTGGCAGAAATAAATAAAATGTGAAGCTTATAAAGTCACATCAGACAGAACAGCATTAAAGAATACAATAGCTAACTGAGGACTGTAAAAAATATTATAATTGCACACAAAACACAGATTGGAAAATGGAGGTGTGGAAGCACATCAAGGCAACAATTTGCTGGCGATATGCAAAATTTCAAGGCACCTACCAGTTACGAACACCCTAATATGAAGTCTAAATCTCAGGGAGGTTGTATCATAAGGTCTGGATGGATTGTCAAGCCGCTCATACGTTATAGTAATTCTTAGGCTCAAACTTTTTGACGTTGTAATTATAGTTTTTGAATAAATAGTTTTACAACTACCCTCGTGTATACGTGTTTTCTCTCAGTGCAGGTAATTTTATCTTGGAATATGAATATCCTATTATTTCTTGAAGAGCTTAATATGCTAATGAGGCAAAGAACATGATGTAACAACATGACTAACTGCCAAACATGCCAGAAAGAGCATATGTCCATCATTATATGTAAAGACAGGCCATAAATAAATCTATACGACATTGTCAAGCAATTTGAATACTCATTACTTAATCTGTGCTACTTACCAATAACAAAATACTAAGGCACATTTCGACCCCATATGTTAGATTTTTTAGATCAGATTAGATTACAGTGTGGAAACAGGCCCTTCGGCCCAACAAGTCCACACCGACCCGCCGAAGCGAAACCCACCCATACCCCTACATTTACCCCTTACCTAACACTACGGGCAATTTTAGTATGGCCAATTCACCTGACCCTGCACATCTTTGGACTGTGGGAGGAAACCGGAGCACCCGGAGGAAACCCACGCAGACACGGGGAGAACGTACAAACTCCACACAGTCAGTCGCCTGAGGCGGGAATTGAACCCGGGTCTCTGGCGCTGTGAGGCAGCAGTGCTAACCACTGTGCCACCGTGCTGCCCATAATGTAGTTTTGCTCAAACGTGAATTAATATGTTTCCATCAGTTTGCATTTCATGGCCTATAGTATGCATTCTGGTATGAAATTTGCTTCTTCGCACAGTTCGGATTTGGTTTGATGAACAAAAAAGTTAAAGAAAAGGCTTATTTTGTAACTAATTGAATCATCACTGACAACCCATCTCAACAGAAGACGCCATTTCCCCAACGTCACGTGCAAGGCAAGAAACAGCCTCGCTGACATGTGGACAACTTCCATGTTGCCACCACGATGGCTTGGCCTGACGATTACTACATCACAATGAAGTTGCTGACCGGCACGTGAATGGGTTCTCCGTTGCTATTGCGACTGCCTGACAGGCGGTTGGTGCTCGTGATTATTCAAATCAAAGATGGCGGCGTCGAGTGTGAGTGGAGTCGATGTATCGTCTGAAGGAACGGTTCCGTTGCTCACGATTCTCCATTTTAATGATGTTTATGAGATCCAGCCGCGTTCAGAGGAACCTGTGGGAGGCGTGTCCAGGTTACAGTCATTCTTTTAACACAACTGCATTGTATATTGAAACAATGTGACCTAAAATCCATGAGCAGTTGACCGTGAGAGTTACGCATGGTTGGGAATTGATCGAAGAAAGGGGAACACAGTATGCTGCATTTACTATAGATGTAAAATGTTTGACTGATAAAATGGTCAACAATATTAAAATAATATTGATCCTTCAATATCATTTTAATTGGGCAAAGTTAGTGACAACGGGAGTAGTTATTAATCGTGGGTTTTACACCAGATGTTTCACTGCCAGGAATATTTGTAACCAGACGAATTTAACATCAATGGCAAAAGAACCTAGGGAAATATTTAATGAGATTTATAATCAACATTACCTTGCCTGAAATGGTATGGCAGTGTACAGTGGTAAATTTCTAGAGATCTGAATATGAATTTGAAATTAAGATTTTCTATATTGCTATTAAAGCTGCGCACTGCTATCAATATTTCTAACTTTTTTTAAAATCAAGAATCCCTTCTATTTTGGTTCCAGATAACATTGGTTTGCTCAACACACTTCCTTTGCTCCTAATGTTTACAGATACCACTTTTCACTAGTGTGTAGACTTTAATTTTTATTGACTCCCTCTCCCTGTTTCCAAAGGTATTCATTTCAAGAACTGTACATCCTGGATGCCACAATGACAGACCCCAAACTGAAATCAAGATCATTGTTGCTCCTTGTGAGAAACGAAGCTCACTCACTTCAATAATTTCAGTCTGAGACAAGATCTGAAGCAGTAGTATCGTTTATTATGCTCTTGCAAGAGGGGTGTGGTGTCTATTTACAAAATAGTCACACACACACTTTAATGAGTACACAATATTTATGTAATTCGTTCCTCTTTCCTCCTCCCATTGCTCCTCCCCTGTTTACATCTCCCACTTCTCTAAGACCGGCGCCCATTACTCTTGTTTATCTCTTGCCTTGTCTATGACAAAATGCTTATTTCTGGCCTCACAAGGCTGTTTGACCACATCCTGCTGTGGTCCATTGTTAGGTATATCCTCCTTCACTACCATTTGTTTCCCTTACTTGTAACGTTTCCTCCCATTCCTCATCCACATTGAGCCTTATGACCTTTTAATTGTGGTTTGTTCTTGTTTTTGCAGAAGCAGGAAACAGATGCTTATAAACTACTGTTTGTACAGGCATATCTGGCTTAACCTACACCCTCACAGCACCTTATCTATTTGTCTGTAACATCTACCATTGTTTGCAGGCACATTTCATTTTTGTATGCACATTTTAGCTATTACAAAAACAATTATATATTTCCTTCACATAGTTTTCATTCTTGTTAACTCAGCTCTTGGCTGAAACAATTATACACTGGTGTGAGTTCATTTACCTTGCATAAGTAATTAGGATTGCATAAGTAATTAGGATTGCAGAAGTAACACTACTTCACCTATCTCCCACAATTTCCCCCTTTTTCTTTAATTATCATTTATTATCTTCTGCATTTTTCTATTAAGCATCGCCCCCAAAATTCGCAAGCATCATTCTAGAGATTTCATCCATCTTGGTCTCACTCATCCCCTCATTATTTAATAGATAAAGTTCCTCTGCCTGATTCCCTTTTAGGGGCATCTGTTTCATTAAGGCTGTCTCAATTAGTCTTTGGGTGATCCCTCGTATATAGGGTATGATGCAACAGCCAATGGCTACCAATACCCTGGCTACTACTATCATGGAAGTAAGGATGGAAACCATCACCCCCTTCCATTTTCCAAACCATGATTCAAGCCATCCCGTGAGAGATGTGTCTGCTCCTGAATTCTCAGCCAGTTCCTCTGCTAAGGTAGTCAATCCCCTTAAGGAGAAAGTGAGGACTGCAGATGCTGGAGATCAGAGCTGAAAATGTGTTGCTGGAAAAGGCTTAAGGCCCAAGTAATTAAACCATCAGGCGGAGTGTTATTAGGAATAAAGGTACAACAACGTCTTCCTAACATCACTTACACACACCCTTTTTCTACTGGAATCCTATCAAGGGCCATTCTATTTTCCCATGCTATCAAGCTGTTCTGATATTCCTTTAACCGTATCTCTTGTATAATTTATAAATCGCTGTTGATTATAGAAAATGTAATTTATCCAACCTACATTTTTATTAATCGTTACCCACCAGAAGAGAGCTGACTCAAAGCTTGCTGCAATCTGGTTGCGAGCCTTGAATTCATCAGGTTCAATTTCCCACCCCCCACCTCCCCCAGGGGGAGACTATAGAGTCTAGATAAATCCTGTCATCAAAAGAGTGTCTAATAATAATCTTTTACTTCTTCCCTTTTTCTCTACTATCTTTTCCTTCTAAAATGCCAGGGTAAATGGAATTGCCAATTGTACAATTGCACATATCCCTCTCCAATCCGGAGGTAGGGTGGGTCTCAATATTTTGCCTCCACAGTACCACCACAGATCCGCTCGGGGAATCTTTAGTGCTGAGTAGTTCCCTCCCTTGTGAGTTTCGGTGACATTGTTAATCTCTGTACATAATTTCAGCTCCCCCAAATCTCTAGAGTGATTTGTACCTCCTCTACGCATATACGACGTGTGATTTCCAACTGCAGTTGAAAACGTAGGAGGAGGGGGTTGCTTTTAAGTCTTTCTTCTCCAAGGGAGGGAGCATTAGAGATAGGGAGGTACAGTTCCTATCATTCCATGCAGTCTCATCCTGATACAGGGCTATCATACATTTCACGCCCTTCCTGTCTCGCTTCCACCTGAGCGGAAAGGGAACCACTGGTCTACTGGAGGCACATGCATAGTAATTGCTCTTGTTCAGACTTTTTACAGTATACTTTACCCATTCAACCCAGGTATTTGCATCCCCGTATCCAGTTTCTATTTCTATTTCAAGTCCTTCACCTCTATCATTTTTACTACTTAAAGGTCGTTGGGAGGGGTGAAAGGTTGAATCTTATTATCTAGTAGTTCTGTCCGTTTTCCCTTTCCTACGCTAATTTGAAAACAACAGCCTGAGAAATCCTTCCTGTTTGCTTTCATTCCTATCCCAAATGTTTCATTTAATTGTATCTCAGAGGTGCACCCCCCTCCTCCCCCCCAGAATTGCTTCATTTTCTTCGTTGCATGTGGTTTTCTTTATCGTTCGGCAGATTGGTTTACGCTCTTTATCGGGACAATCGAGAGCTGATCAGAAGGCGGCCCGGTGTACTGTGACGAAACGATTATACCAAGTACCATCCCCGAGACCATCCCCAAAGGACTTAAGATGTATGTCTGAGCTGCTGTACTGTCTCTGATTATCTACATCCCCACAAATTACTAAACTACATGCATCAGGTCTATTATTTGTGGATTATCAGACTCAGGGACCGTTAATAACACATATGAAAATAATGTTGACAAAATCCCAATATTAAGAGAGCTAGTATCATAGCCCTAAGCATCCCCAGCATTCTAAAAATCATGCTGAAACACCAAAAGCCTTTAAATACAATCCTACAGAAATAATCCCGTGCTCGCGTCGCCACTGTATAATCGGTTACTCAAAGTCTCTTTAGTCTGAGTTTCAGCAGTTCTTGCGTTGATTCGGCTATCCAGACGTCTTCCTCAACTGGAGATTCCACTGGCCCTTTGATCCGAGTGTAGTGAGTCCAGCCTTTCCCGCCATTCTTATCGCCGTTTCGGTGGTCAAAAGAGCCTGATATGTCCCTGCCCAGTCTGGTTGCAATTTAGTCTCTGTCCATGATTTTACTAAGACCCAATCTCCCGGTCGAATCAGATGAACAGCGAATTCAAGGGGTGGAGTCTGTGCCAATAAACCCTGTTTCCTGAGGAAAAACAAAGAGGAGGACAAGCCTCCTTTAAGAACAAATCTTTAATTTCTGGGATTGGCACTGGCCAGAGATAGGAGCTTCCTGAGGACCTGGGACAGTAGGTATTAAGGAATAAACCACCGCTTCCTGTGGATTCAGGGCTGCTTCTTTAGTTACCTCATCAACCAGTAATGTAGGTAGCTTTCCATTCTTTAATTAACGATGAATTAATGCAGTCATGTTTTAAATTAACCATGAATCAATATGACAGGTCACTGAAAATGTGTGAAGGTATCCTGCCAATTAATATTGATTCAGGCTAACACAATCGACTTACTATAAATATTAATTATATATTATATAAATTATAAAAATCATTATCTGTAATTCAGGATGGAAACGCAACAAATGACTAAAACATTTTAAAAACTGTAATTGCACCATTCTGTTTGTTTACTAGTCACTTGTGACTTCTCATTCTGTTTCTGTAATTGTTTTGCTCAAGCACATTCATTTTTAAGGCCCTCAACAGATTTCATAGCACCAGTCGCAGTTAATTCAATCCCCAATTTGGTGGCAGTATCTTGTCATGAGCGCAAAACTGATTCTTTGTACCTCTCATCACAAAACTGTCGCCATAATCCAATTAACTCTTTTGTTCCCACTGCCGTGGGCTTAAATTTTAAGAATGATTTTACTGCCCGTATCGACTAGGAAAACTACGCCCTCTTTATAAAGTCCCACCTTTAAATTTATCAAAGGTTCCTGGTGGGTCCCCGGGGGCAGGAGCCCCTACACTCCTATTTTTCATCAAGGTTCATAAACGGTACTGCCTTTACTTCCTTTTTCAGATCTGGACACTCTCTTAAAGTGACCTGTCCTTCCACAGTAACAACATCCCACCTGTGGGGATTTCCACTTCGATCCTTGTTCCTGTCCACCAGACCCCTTAACATCTCCTCCCCAACTATTTTGATTTCCTTCTCCTTTTAGTTTTATCTTTTTCTTTATTATGTCATCAACCGTGGCTATCATTATTATTGCCTCTTGTTTCTACTTCTCATGTTACATTGCCAGATCAATTGCTGACCCAATTTAACCAATTGAACAGCTTTAGGGCCACCTAATGGCCGTTCTTCATCACCCAATGTTTTGTTTAGACCTTGAAAAAAAATTTTTTTAAGAGATATTGCAATATTTCTTGCTCCCTATAACTTCAAATACCAATTCATCAATTTATGCTTGTCTAACTTTAAAGCCTGTTCCTAACTTGTAAATATATATTTATATATTATAAATTCATTTATTCAGTATTTAATATTTAAAATGTAAAATGCATATAGTTCCCAACTTTGAAATCCACTATAATTACCCAGTTTTCGTCCCTTAATTTAAATCCAAAATTATGTTTCTTAAGTAGTTCTGACCAATCATTGTTCATTTACAATGCTATAGGTTGTGAAATAATCGGAGCTGCCTTAAAAGGATTTGTCTATCCAAGTTAGAAAAAAACTTCTAATGCATGAAAAATGGCCGAATCCAAGGTCACAGATATTAACCATAGGATTTTTAAAAAATATTATAATCTAATGTTGAACTGACACTTCAACTGTCCTCCATAAATCACTTTTATGTAAGGATAAAAGAAATTAGTTAGAAACTGATAGTAAGGCAGTCATGACCTGTAAAAAGAACAGGAGTTAACATTTTATTTCATAATCACTGTAGAATCCTTAACCTTAAAAAGAAATCATGGTTCCATAATAAAAATCAGATTCAAAACAGTCCAGGATCTCAAGCTCCAGGGAATAAAGCATAAACATTCAATCACCAACAAACAAATGTGCATTCAAACCAAATCACAAAGGGTTAAACTTTCCATTAGCTGTACAGCTCTTTTCTCTCTCTCTCTTTCTCTCTCGCACACTGTATCCCACAGACACTTTCTGAGCTTCTAACAACCACACCTCTAAGGTGCTCCTCGCTTCACTCCTCTATCTTTTGAATATTTTTCTGGATGTCTGGCCATGATTCAGTTACAAAGTATACCCTCAGTAACCCTCCAGCTACTAGTCCTTCCGACACGAAGCATAATCAGATTCCTCCTGACTGTAAGGCTGTTTTTCATTGACGTATAAATTCAAATATTTACAAACCCAGTCTTCGTCCGACCCATACTTTGGCCAGAAGACGGTGGGACGAAGAATGGATTCCTTAGTCCATACAAAGCAACAATATTTAATCATCATTTTCCTATCTTTTTTCCCTTGTACAAGTATTATTTTTCCAATTCCACAATATCCTGCCCACTGGACTTTCTGGAGGTATGTTGTAAGGGACCCAGCCTCCATTTTCATTGCTGCCGCGTTTTGTTTTCCTGAAGGTTTTTTCTTTACCCACGGCACAGCTCATATTGAGTTCCTTTGTTAGTCCCTTATTAACTACTAAAACTCAATCCCGGCAACCAAGGTAGTAATTAAAAGTCAATTTTCTTACCTTGGCCTGTGCACAGAGTTGCCTGGCCCCTTTTTGCTGTATTTTCTATCGACCTCCTTTCACTGTCTGATTCAGATGTCTCTCTTGTGGGATTCGTACCAGTCGCCCAAGGGAACAGACCAAACTGGGGCATGAGACCTCTCCTCAATCAGGAACGGGACATGTCTTCCCAGTGTCCAGGGCCAGCTACTCCCCCCGGCGATGGAAGAATATCCCGGACGGCCCCCAAATTGTGAGAAACGAAGCTCACTTACTTCAATAACTTCAGTCTGAGACAAGATCTGAAGCAGTAGTATCGTTTATTACGCTCTTGCAAGAGGGGTGTGGTGTCTGTTTACAAAATAGTCACACACACACACCGTGTTTAACGAGTACACAATATTTATGTAATTCGTTCCTCTTCCCTCCTCCCATTGCTCCTCCCCTGTTTACATCTCCCAATTCTCTAAGACTGGCGCCCATTACTCTTGTTTATCTCTTGCCTTGTCTGTGACAAAATGCTTATTTCTGGCCTCACAAGGCCGTTTGACCACATCCTGCTGTGGTCCATTGTTAGGTATATCCTCCTTCACTACCATCTGTTTCCCTTGTAACATTTCCTCCCATTCCTCATCCATATTGAGCCTTATGACCTTTTAATTGTGGTTTGTTCTTGTTTTTGCAGAAGCAGGAAACAGATGCTTATAACTACTGTTTGTACAGGCATATCTGGCTTAACCTACACCCTCACAGCACCTTATCTATTTGTCTGTAACATCCACCATTGTTTGCAGGCACATTTCATTCTTGTATGCACATTTTAGCTATTACAAAAACAATTATATATTTCCTTCACATAGTTTTCATTCTTGTTAACTCAGCTCTTGGCTGAAACAATTATACACTGGTGTGAGTTCATTTACCTTGCATAAGTAATTATGATTGCAGAAGTAACACTACCTACATCCCACACTCCTGAAGTACAAAACATTCTCCTAAGCCTAGCTTATACCAAGGGCTTGGGATTCCTGTTTACACTGGTGTCAGATTTTCTGCTGCTTTTGCTCATGCTTTCAGATATTTGTCTCATTCCTACTACAAATTTAGTACTCTGCTTCTCAGTGACCTCTCGCACAGTGATTAGATCTGTGGTTCCATAGTTTCCAAAATCTCCCCTCCAGTGCATCAGGGCTGCAATATGCATAGAATTCACCAAAGCTTCTTTGAAAATACCACTCAAATCCATGACCCCAATTACTTAGAAGGTCAGCAGATACATTGGAATGCCACCATCTCCTGACCTGGAACTATATCACTGTTATTTAAAATTCCTCAACCTACCTATCTGACAGCATTTAGTGTATCTACATCTCACAGACTGCAAGAGTTGAAAAGGATGGCTTTCCATCCCTTTCTTGAGAATTATTAGATATTTGGGCCTTATCCACAATGCAAACTACATCCCATGAGCAAATAGAAAACAAAACAACTTGGAGAAATAATGACCAGACGCAGTTGCATTCAATGCAGGAATATAAAAGGATAACCAGGAGGCAAAGATAGAGTAGCAATTCAGTGAAATGTAAAGGGATTGGGCTCTGTTAATTGGATAGAAAAGTCAGTCACTGGGCAAACAGCAATTCAATGAATTAAAATTGCATGGTTACATGGAGACTGTGATGATTCATGAGTTTAATTTTATATATATATTATATATATGCATTTTTGAGTTTTGTTTTTAAAATAGTGGAATATCGCTATTGGTAACTTTTACAAAGGTTTTTTAAAAAAATAGACTAAATCAGACAGGCATTCCAGAGCAGTAACTTAATCCAGTACGTCTGGAAGAGCAGTGAATACCGGTGTTTTCATGTAAAATTGACCTTAATATGGGTTACGATGGAAACAGTAAGCAGTGAAGGCCACTAACTTGTTCTTTGTTTAGAATAATTGAAGGTTGATTCACATTTAGAAAACTGAGAGATGAAGTTTTTTTTGGGACAGTTTGGAGGAAATCTGACTGGGATCAGAATCAAATATAATCTGCTATTTTCAGAGCAAAAAGGGAATAGGTTCCCTCAGTAGAAAAGTTTAATATATGATAGTTTTAGATTAGGTGTATTTCTTGCTTGAAATCCACAGTTTATCAGATGCTGAGGAAGTGTCTAAGTTGTCTGTTTGGTGAGTATTCATGCAAAAAATGTCACGGTTCATGAAGTGAGGAGAATCAGATAAGTGGAATTTAAGATTTGATATAAAAAGAACAAAGAACAGTACAGTACAGTACAGGGACAGGCCCTTCGGCCTCCAGTTTTTCTGTCTGGAGACCTGTGACCTGTGGTGTACTGCAGGGAATAGTACTTGTACCCCTGTTGTTTGTCATATATACCTGTGAGTGATTTGAGGAGAATGTAGGTGGTCTGATTATTAAGTTTGCAGACAACAGGTTGGGAGTAAGAAGGATTGCCAGAGGATACAGCAGGATGATATATATCGGCTGGAGACTTGGGCAGAGAAATGGCAGATGGAATTTAATCGGACATATAGAAATGTAATTTCTCTGGATTTGTTACTAAATCGATCGCATTGGGGAATAGATTGAAACTTTCGACGTTTCTAAGGTTTTTCTAACTTCTGTAACTTGGTAATTTTTATTTTTGTTTTCCGTGAAAACTTCTGTTGTTAAAGAAACTCTGTAGACTTTTGTAACGAAAGTAAGTGTGTGTGGTCTAGCAGGGTGGATTTCATTCTACGGTCTGACTTGTCTAGTTGAGATATCAGTTGGTGTGATAACAAGTGGGGGCTTTTGTTAATGATTTAAAATAATTGAATTTAAGAACATAACAGTGTTGTATAGAAGTTTTTTGCGTAGATTGAACTTTCAATATGGCTTCAAATGTTGCTAAGTGTGTTCTGATGGTAGAAGATATAATACTGGATTACTTGAAATTTTTGAATAAGGCTAAACTGAAAGGAGCAGCAGATAAATTGAAGGTAGAATTAAAAGCAGATCTGGTCACAAGGAGATGCTGGAAGTAGTTATAACTGGAAAAGGGAAAGCTGTAATTTGAACCCTGTAGAATTTCAGTTTTCTTGGAGTTTAAAAGGATTTAACTTTTAAGTATTTATATAGTCATGATAATATCTTAAAACATAGGTTGGAGAAAGACTTTCTGAGAATAATGGGTTTTTGTTTACTGTGGAAAGATTTTACTAATGAAGGGAAATAGAATCATAAGAGCTATATAGCACAGAAATAGCCTTTAGGCCTAACTCATCCATGCCGACCAGGTTTCCGAAACTGAACTAGTCCCATTTGGTCCATATCTCTCTAAACCATTCCCATCCATGTACTCTTCCAAATGTCTTTTAAATATTGTAATTGTACCTAACACTACCATTTTCTCTGGCAACTTGTTCCATATATGGACAACCCTCTGTGTAAAATGTTTGCCCCTCAGGTTCCTTTTAAATCTTTGTGGTCTCACTTTAAACTCATGCCGTCTAGATTTGGACTTCCCCATTCTGAGGAAAAAACCCTTGGCAGTTCAGCTTATCTATGTCCCTCATGACGTCCCTATAAACCTCTGTAAGATCACCTCTGTGAAGGGTGACCTTACAGAGGAAAATGTCTCAGCCAATTCAGCTTCTCCTCAGAACTCAAATCCTTCAGTCTTGATAACATCCTTTTTTGCATTCTTTCCACTTTAATAACCAGGTGGAATTGTATGCAGTACTCCAAATATGGCCTCACCAATGTCTTGTACAGCTATAACATGACATCTCAACTCCTGTACTTAATGTCTGACCAATGAACACAAGTGTGCCAAATACCTCCTTCATCCCGTCCACCTGTGACACCACTTTTAGGGGACTTTGTACATGCACCCCTAGGCCTCTCTGTTCAAAACACTCCTCAGGGCCCTACTGTTAAGTCCTACAACAGACCCTCACCACCAGAGAGTTATTTCCTCCCCACCCCATTTGCATTCTGTAAAGACCTATCCTTCTGCGACTCTGTTGTCAGGTCCATGCCCCCGCCAATCCACCATCCCCACCTGGCACCTTCTCCTGCCACTGCAAGAATTGCAAAACCTGCACCCACACCTACCCCCTCACCTCCGTTTAAGACCCCAAAGGAGCCTTCCATATCCATCATAGATTTACCTGCACTTCCACCTGCACCTGCACTTGTGGGGGGCACGGTGGTACAGTGGTTAGCACTGCTGCCTCGCAGCGCCAGAGACCCGGGTTCAATTCCCGCCTCAGGCGACTGACTGTGTGGAGTTTGCACGTTCTCCCCGTGTCTGCGTGGGTTTCCTCCGGGTGCTCCGGTTTCCTCCCACAGTCCAAAGATGTGCAGGTCAGGTGAATTGGCCATGCTAAATTGCCCGTAGTGTTAGGTAAGGGGTAAATGTAGGGGTATGGGTGGGTTACGCTTCGGCAGGTCGGTGTGGACTTGTTGGGCCGAAGGGCCTGTTTCCACACAGTAAGTAATCTAATCCACACGTCATTTATTGTATCCATCGCTCCCAATGCGGTCGCCTGTACACTGGGAAGACAGAACATCTACTTGCAGACGCTTCAGAGAACATCTCTGGGACACACGCATGATGCAACCCCACCGCCGAGCACTTTAACTCCCCCTTCCACTCAGCCAAGGAAATGCAGGTGCTGGGCCTCCATCACCAAACCCCAATCACCCGATGCCTGGAGGAGGAATGCCTCGTCTTCTGCCTTGGGATCCTCCAACCACATCGGGTTAATGTGGACTTCACCAGTTTCCTCATTTCCCCTCACCCCACCTTATCCCAGATCCAACCTTCTAACTTGGCACTGCCTCCATGACCTGTCCTACCTGTCCATCTTCCTTCCCACCTATCCGCGCCATGCTCCTCTCTAACTATCACCATTACCCCCACCTTCATCTACAAATTGCACTCTCAGCTACCTTGCCCAGCCCCACACTCCTTCCTTTTATCTGTCTACCCCATTGGCTCACAAGCCTCATTCCTGATGAAGGGCTTATGTCCGAAACGTCGATTCTCCTGCTCCTCAGATGCTGCCTGACCTGCTGTGCTTTTCCAACACCACATTCTCGAATCTGATCTCCAGCATCTGCAGTCCTCCCTTTTTTTCTCCTGTATAGTTTCTGTCTTGCCAAAATGCAATACGATGCATTTATCTCAATTAAACTCCATCTGCCATTCCTTAGCCCACTGGCCCAACTTGATCAAGTTGTATTCTTAGCTAATCATCTTCAAAGTTCACTATACCACTAATTTTGGTTAAAAATCACATAACAGCAGGTTATAGTCCAACAGGTTTAATTGGAAGCACTAGCTTTCAGAGCGCTGCTCCTTCATCACCAACTGATGGACTATAACCTGACGTTGTGAGATTTTTAACTTTGTCCACCCCAGTCCAACATCATGACCAATTTTGGTGTCAACTGCAAACTTACTGATCATGACTCCTATATTCTCATCCAAATAATTTGTGTAAATGTTGAACAACAGTGGACCTAGCATCAAGCTTTGCGACATACAGCTGGTTATAGGCCTCCGGTCTGAAAAACAATCCCCGGTCGTCATCTTCTGTTTCCTGACATCAAGTCAATTTTGTATCTCGTTGGCTGGCTCTCCCTGGGTCGAACGTGATCTAACTTTAATGACCGATCTACATGTAGTACCTTGTCGAAGGCTTTGCTAAAGGCAATGTCTATCACACGTCCCTCAATCTATCTTCTTGGTTACCTATTCAAAAAACTCAGTCAAGTGTGAGAGACATGATTTCCCATGCACAGAGCCATATGGACTACCCCAGTCAGTCCTTTCCTTTTCCAAACATATGTGGATCCTGTGTTTCCGAATCCCCTTCAACAACTTAACCACCACTAATATTAGGCTTACCGGTCTACTGCTTTTGAAAGTACTGATTAGCATATGGTGGGTAACCTCAAAGATATTATAACAAAACAACAATAGTTGGTCAGTTGGCTGTACAATTCACAGCACAAACATGCAGCTGTGACCACCAGTCCCAACAAAGCCTTTCACAAACTGAGATCCTTCTTGTGACTTGTCAGTCACGATCTCCAGATTAGCTCCAAGTCTTTTGTAGTTACTGCCGGATCACTCCAGGAGGGCTATGCTTTCTATTAGTTCATATTCCTCTCCAGTCTACATTTTTGTTTTAAATAGAAATATTTGTATATTAGACACTTGTTTTGAAAATCAGGGATTGATTTTTTTTGGATGTAGGTTTGCTCGCTGAGCTGGAAGGTTCATTTCCAGATGTTTTGTCACGCTACTAGGTAACATCCTCAGGGAAAGCACTGCTGAAAATTCCTGCTTTCTATTTGTGTTTGGGTTTTTTTGGGTGGTGATGTCATTTCCTGTGGTGAAGTCACTTCCTGTTCCTTTCCTCAGGGGTGGTAGATGGGATCTAAGTCGATGTGTTTGTTGATAGAGTTCCGGTTGGAATGCCATGCTTCTAGGAATTCTCGTGCATGACTTTGTTTGGCTTGTCCTAGGATGGATGCGTTGTCCCAGTTGAAGTGGCGTCCTTCCTCATCCGTATGTGAGGATACTAGTGAGAGAGGGTTATGTCTTTTTGTGGTTAGTTGGTGTTCATGTAACCTGGTGGCTGGTTTTCTGCCTGTTTGTCCAATGTAGTGTTTGTTACAGTCCTTGCACGGTATTTTGTAAATGATATTAATTTTGTTTGTTTTCTGTATAGGGTCTTTCAAATTCATTAGCGAACACAGTCTGCCGATTTCTCCGCAATAAACCCAAATAAGCAGACCAAACACGTCTGGAAATCCTAGCCACTCTCCCGTACATCAAAGACACCTCGGGAATGACTGCCAAACTACTCAGAACCCTTGGCATCATGGTAGCCCACAAACACACCAACACACTGAAACAGCAGCTAATGAACTTGAAAGACCCTTTACAGACAACAAGCAAAACTAATGTCATTTACAAAATACCGTGCAAGGACTGTAACAAACACTACATTGGACGAACAGGCAGAAAACTAGCCACCAGGATACATGAACACCAACTAGCCACAAAAAGACCATGACCCTCTCTCACTAGTATCCTCACATACGGATGAGGAAGGTCACCACTTCAACTGGGACAACACATCCATCCAAGGACAAGCCAAACAAAGACATGCACGAGAATTCCTAGAAGCATGGCATTCCAACTGGAATTCTATCAACAAACACACCGAGTTAGACCCCATCTATCACCCCCTGATAAAAAGATCAGGAAGTGAATTCACCACAGGAAATGACATCACCAACCCAAAGAAACCCAAACATATAAATAGAAAGCAGGAATTTTCAGCAGTGCTTCACCTGAGGCCCACTGAAGATGTTACCTAGTAGGGTGACGAGATGTCTGGAAATGAACCTTCAAGCTTAGCAAGCAAATCTACATCCAAAATCTGAACCTGAGCTATAAATCTTCTCAAAACTCAATTTTTTTTCATTTGCGTAAGGGCAACACCCATAACTTGGGAAAAAGTTTGTCTTTTAGTTTTAGTTTGGGCAATTCTGCAAGGTCTTGGTGAAAGCTGGATGTATAAAGCAATTCTTGAGAAAAGGAGAAGATATTTTAGAATTGTTAAAAATACGATATGTCACTGTAATGGGTTTAGTAAAAATTCCACAGCAGACATGTTTGTTTAAACACTGAAGGAATTATTTAAAACATGGAATGAGCCTGCCAGAGGATGTGGTGGAGGCTGGTATAATTGCAACATTTAAGAGGCATTTGGATGGGTATATGAATAGGAAGGGTTTGGAGGGATATGGACCGGGTGCTGGCAGGTGGGACTAGATTGGGTTGGGATATCTGGTCAGCATGGACGGGTTGGACCGAAGTGTATGTTTCCATGCTGTACCTCTCTATGACTCTATGTGTGAAGGCTTCTGGAAAAGGCTGTTAGATTCACAAGACTGGGATTTGAATTCAGAGTTATTTTAAACACTACAGAGATGATGGTAAAGGAAGTTTTCTTTGGTTATGCAAATTGCCTCATGAGCCAACGGAACGCTGTTATTCAAGAAGGGGAAGATGTTTAAACTGTGTAACTGGAGACAAGAAATGCCATGTATGAATTTTTGTGCTAGCCTGGTTGAGTGGTTGTATGTACAATGATTGGCTATTCCTCTTGCAGTTCGTTTTAGGCAGTGTATAGCTCATACTCATTTAGTCCACACTTGCAAAATCCAAAACAAAATGTCAACTCTTAGATGAGATTCTGCAATTGGACTGAAATTAAGTTGCAACATACCCATGGTAGCAAATAACTTAAGATAATCAGTCGAGTTGGTAATGCAGTTCATTTGCTTTCGTTAGAAGTGACATTCGTTTGTACATGGGGACATACAAAAGAATATGTTCAAGGCTTGTGCTTTTTTTGAAACTACCCAGGAACATGGGTAGATTATAGTTCCTGGTTCCTTTCCCCATAACAATGTGTCAACCAATCAGAATTGTCTTACTAACTAATCATAACCCCATAAATTTAATTGTTTTTCTTTGAAATTTGGCACTTTTACATCTCTCCTGATGAATGCAAGACTAAAAGCTTCAACACATCTTTAATGGTGAAAAAAGAAACAAGTTAATACAACATCAGCTGTGAGAAATCTTTGAATCCATTTTTCAAGATAAAATTAGGAAGCCTTTGGAAATTCATGGGTTAATCAAAGACAATCAAAATATATGAAACGTAGGGAATGTTTGACAAGTCAGTCACATTTGAATGCTACTTGTTTCTCGAGGAAGTTAATATTTACCCATGATGTTAGTGGCAAGCCATTATTTGTTCCATCTCAAATTGCCTTGAACTAAGTGGCTTCCTGCATCATTTTAGAGGGCAGCAAAGAGTTAATTATATTGCTGTGGGCTTGGAATTGTATATAAATTAGACAAGATAAGGATGGCAGATTGCCTTCCTGATGGGATGTTATAGAATCATTTTATAACTTAGGAATGAAGTTTTCATGGCATTGTTACTGAGACTAGTTTTATATTCCAGATTTCCAGATTTATTAATTGAATTTTCAAAATTTCATTAGCTTCTATGGTGGAATGCAAACCCAGGTCTCCAGAGCATTAGCAGAGTATTCTGGATTATTTAATCCGATTACTTTACTACCATGTCGCCACACCAAGTTACTTGCTCAATTTACTGCTTGACAATAATAATAGTTTGATCACCACTTCCCTCCTTGTATTCTTTTATTTATTAATGTCGTTAAAATTATTTGAGTCACTTTCATTTGTGTAATGATTAATCTCTTTGTGACATTGTATTAGTGTGAAAAAGTGTCCGATAACCATGGCACATAATTTGTGATTAGCTTCAAAGCATTTTGATTGCTTCTGAACTTGAAGAAGCTGTGCAGAAACATCTGTGAATCTTTATTGCCGTCAACATGCAAATGATTGTAATGTTGTTTAAGGGAGACTCTGTGTTGAAGTTTAGTCATATCATTAAATTGTTTAAGCAATTATTCATGAAAAAGGATGATCGCAGCCAACAAACCAAGAAAGGAAAAGCATGAAAAATCAATATGCTTTTAAAACGTTTATATTAGGAATAAGCACAGATTTGGACATATCCAGGGGGTTAATGTTGAAGCTGAAATATCATGAAAAATATTTTTGAAAATTCTAGTTTTGAAAATGCCAGGCTGATTTTTTTCCTACTAACAACGGTCAGGCTTAGATCTTGAGCTTGCCCGCTTTCGTCTGCCTTTTTTTCTTTTACTTTTGCTTTTATTTTCTCCCTTTTTGGCGGGAGAGGACCCCTTCTCGGGAGTGTCGGTAGCAGTGGGAGCATTCTCATTCCCGGGAGCGTCAGCAGAGACAGGAGAGGTCCCATTCCTGGGAGAGTCAGCAACAGGGGTAGTATCCCGTAGAGTGTCAGCAGTGGCGGGTGGGTGCAGTTCCTTCCCAGGGGTTGGCAGTGGTGGTTTTCTTTGCTGAAATGGCTGTCTTAGGAGGTAGTAGCATCAGTAACGTAAACCAAAGATGGCGCAGGTTGCTTCAATGTGGAGGGTCCAGTTCGGGACCCAGCTTTTTCAGCAGCAGTTGCATTGCCCATATTGGCCCAGAGCAGACTCATGCAATTTCAGTGAAGGCAAGCTGGCGCTAGGTGACATGATTCCTGTAGTGACAGTATGGCACAAAAAAAGTTAGCATCATCATGCATGCATGTGCTGCTCTTGCTTTTGCTTGTCATATCCTTGCACAATCTTTTTATCCAAATACTTAGCCAAAACCTTTGTGAATGCCTCAATTAAACCTGCCTCTACCAACCTCAACCTTGCTTCTTTTGCACATCCTTTTTAAGGCTATGTTCTTTTGCTCTTGTTCATTTTCTGAGTGGAAACAGCTTCTTATCGCCTCTAGTCAATTCATCAAATGTACTTTCTGCCTTCTGCTCTCCAAGGAGAACTGTCCCAACATCTTCAGTTTATCCTTGGAACTGAAATTTCTTATTACTGGGATCATTTTGGTAAATCTTTTATGTATTCTGTCCAGTGTAATCACATTTTTCCTATAATGTGACACCCACAACTACACACTATACTCCAATAAGGGTCTAACAATTGTCTTGTACAAGTTCAACATCACCTCCATGCTCTTTTTAAGTTCTAAATAGGAGAAAGGCCAATTTTGATGGTATTAGGCAAGAACTTTCAAAAGCTGATTGGGGGCAGATGTTCGCAGGTAAAGGGACAGCTGGAAAATGGGAAGTCTTCAGAAATGAGATAACGAGAGTCCAGCAAAAGTATATTCCTGTCAGGGTGAAAGGAAAAGCTGATAGGTATAGGGAATGCTGGATGAATAAAGAAATTTGATGGTTTGGTCAAGAAAAAGAAGGAAGCATATGTCAGGTATAGACAGGATAGATTGAATTAATCCTTAGAGTATAAAGGCAGTAGGTGTATACTTAAGAGGGAAATCAGGAGGGCAAAAAGGGGACTTAAGATAGCTTTGGCAAATACTGTTAAGGAGAATCCAAAGGGTTTTTACAAATACATTAAGGACAAAAGGGTAACTAGGGAGAGAGAGGGGCCCCTCAAAGATCAGCAAGGCGGCCTTTGTCTGGAGCCGCAGAAGATGAGGGAGATATTAAACGAGTATTTTGCATCAGTATTTACTGTGGAAAAGGACATGTAAGATATAGAATGTAGGGTGTAAGATATAAAATGTCCACATTATAGAGGAGGAAGTGCTGGATGTCTTGAAATGCGTAAAGGTGGATAAATCCCCAGGACCTGAATAGGTGTACCCTAGAACTCTGTAGGAAATTAGGGAAGTGATTGCTGGGCCTCTTGCTGAGATATTTGTGTCATTAATAGTCACAGGTGAGGTGCCGGAAGACTGGATGTTGGCTAACATGTTGCCACTGTTTATGAAAGGTGGCAAGGATGAGCCAGGGAACTACAGACCAGTCGGTGTTGGGCAAATTGTTGGAGGGTATCCTGAGGGACAGATTTGCATTTATTTGGAAAGGCAAGGACTGATTAGGGGTTGTCAGCATGGCTTTGTGCGTGGGAAGTCATGTCTCACAAACTTGATTGAGTTTTTTGAGGAAGTGACAAAGAGGATTGATGAGGGCAGAGTGGTAGATATGATCTATATGAACCTCAGTAAGGCATTCAACAAGGTTCCCCATGGGAGACTAGTAAGCAAGGTTAGATCTCATGGAATGCAGAGAGAATTAGCCATTTGGATACAGAACTGGCTCAAAGGTAGAAGACAGAGAGTGGTGGTGGAGGGTTGTTTTTCAGACTGGAGGCGTGATCAGTGGAGTGCCACAAAGATCGGTGCTGGGTCCACTACTTTTCATCATTTCTATACAGAGGAACCTCTATTATCCGAACAAGATGGGCGGGCACTATTTCGTTTGGAAAATTGATTATTCAGTTTAATTGATTTCCTCTGGGGCTTGGAGTTTTCTGTGAAGTCTGCTCCCTGTTCAGGAGACTAGGCAAAAGCATGCTGTGTGCGAGACCCTGCCCCCGTCCACTCCCACCCCAACCCTGTCTAATCTACCCCCAATCCCGTCCGCTCGCAACCCGCGACCCCCACATGCCAGCAATCCAGTCCAACACTGCCCCCCCACCTGCCCCCAATCCAGCAACTCTCTTCATCCCCACCCACCTCTGACCTCCGTCCGCAAACCCCATCCCCCATCCAGCTCACCCTTCCATCTGCTCCCCCCTCCGGGCAGCCGGACTGTACACCAACAGTAAGACTACTGCTGCCTTTGTGGGGTAAATCTTCAAATAGAGCGCGCGCGCACACACACAAACACACAACCTTTTGACAGACTCCACCTCTGCCTTATACAGGATAATGTTGGAGAGATTATCTGGGGAAGGGGTGAGTTTAGGGATTACCTCTGTGTAGAACTTCAAGAAAAGTGTAGGGGAGAGAGAGGGCAGGAGGTCAGACATTTCGAGGCGGTGCTTGGACTGTTCTCGGCAGCATTTCAGCGAGCTGAGTTTGTTTTTAGTCATTGTACCTGTAAACAAAAGATGTGATCAGGGTTGAAACAGCTCTTTGACATAATGTTTCTACCAGATCCTTGAGATCCCCTTCGGAAAATTCGATATTCGGATAATCGAGGTTCCTCTGTAAATGATTTGGATGTGAGATTAAGAGGTATAGTTAGTAAGTTTGTGGATGACACCAAATTTGGAGATGTAGTGGACAGTGAAGAGGGTTATCTCAGATTACAATGGGATCTTGATCAGATGAGCCAATAGGCTGAAAAGTGGCAGATGGAGTGAGGTGCTGTATTTTGGGAAAGCAAATCTTAGTAGGACTTATACACTTAATGGTAAGGTCCTAGGGAGTGTTGCTGAACAAAGAGACCTCAGAGTGCAGGTTCATAGCTCCTTGAAAGTGGAGTTGCAGGTAGATAGGATAGTGAAGAAGGCGTTTGGTATGCTTTCCTTTATTGGTCAGAGCATTGAGTACAGGAGTTGGGAGGTCATGTTGCGGCTGTACAGAACATTGGTTAGGCCACTGTTGGAATATTGTGTGCAGTTCTGGTCTCCTTCCCATCGGAAGGATGTTGTGAAACTTGAAAAGGTTCAGAAAAGATTTGCAAGGATGTTGCCAGGCTTGGAGGATTTGAGCTACAGGGAGAGGCTGATAGGCTGGGGCTGTTTTCCCTGGAGCATAGGAGGCTGAGGGGTGACCTTATAGAGGTTTACAAAATTATGAGAGGTGTTGATAGGGTAAATAGACTAAGTCTTTTCCCTGGGGTGGTGGAGTCCAGAACTAGAAGGCATAGGTTTAGGGTGAGAGAGGAAAGATATAAAAGAGACCCAAGGGGCAACGTTTTCATGCATAGAGTGGTACATGTATGGAATGAGCTGCCAGAGGAAGTGGTGGAGGCTGGTACAATTGCAACACTTAAAAGGCATCTGGTTGGGTATATGAATAGAAAGTGTTTGGAGGGATATGTGCTGAGTGCTGGCAGGTGGGACTAGATTGGGTTGGGATACTAGTCAGCATGGATGAGTTGGACCAAAGGGTCTGTTTCCGTGCTGTACATATCTATGACTCTCTGACTCTGCCCCTATTAATTAAGCCAAGAGCATTTTATTAACTGCTTGATTTGATTTATTATTGTCATGTACTGAGATAGTGAAGAGTACTGTATTGTATGCTAACCAACCAAATCATGTCTTGCATAAATACATCATGGTAATAGAACAGAATGCAAAGTGTCATGTTTAGAGCTACAGAGAAGGTGCAGAGAAAGATCAATTCTAATGTATGAGAGGACCATTCATAAGTTTGATAACAGTGGAGAAGAAGCTGTTCTTGAATCTTAGGTATGTGTTTTCAAACTTTTGTAGCTGCTGCCCGACAGAAGAGGGTGGAAGAGAGTATAACTGGGGTCGGAAGGGAATTGATTATATTGGTTGCTTTCACTAGGCAATGGGAAAAATAGTCAATAGATGGAAGACTAGTTTTCATGATGTACTGGTCTGCGTTCACTTCGCTGTATAACATCTTGTGGTCTTGGGCAGAGAAGTCGCCATACCAAGCTGTGATGCATCTGGATAAGATGCTTTCTGTGGTTCATCTATAAACATTGGTTAGATTCACTGTGGACATAACAAGTTTCCTGAGCCTTCTGAGGAAGTAGAGGTGTTGATGTGCTTTTTTTTTGATTGTTGCATCAATGTGAATGGACCAGGATAGATCGTTGGTGAAACTTACTCCTAGGGACTTGCAGATCTTGACCACCTCTGCCTCAGCATCATTGATGTAGGGACATATCCTCCACTTTGCGTCCTGAAGTTGATGACCAGATCTTTTGTTTTGGTGACATTGATGGAGAGATTAATGCCTTTAAACCGTACCACTAGCACTCGATCTCTATCCTGTACTCTATCTTGTCGTTGTTTGAGATCCGACCCACAGTGGTGGCAACAGCAAATTTGTAAATGGGGTTCGAGCTAAATTTGTCCACACTGTCGTGCTTGTATAAGATGTATAGTAAGGGGCTGTAATTTTATTGGTATTATGGTGTTGAAGGTAGAGCTAAAGTCAATAAATAGAAGTCTAACATAGGTGTCCTTGTTATTTTTATGATCCAGGGATGAGTGTTAGGCCAGGGAGGTGGCATCTGGCTTGAATGCGTGTATATCCTATTGTGATTATAGGTAAATTGTAGCAGGTCGAGGCAATCTGGGAGGCTGAAGTTGATATGTGCTTTTTGAAGCAATCCATAATGATGGATATCGGAGCCACTGGACGGTAGTTATTAAGGCATGTTGTCTGATTTTTTCATTGGCACTGGGATGATAGTGATATTCTTGAACCAGGTGGAAACCTCACCTTGCAAAAGGGGATGTTAAATATGTCAATTAATACTTGTGCTGGATGGTCCAAGCAGGGTTTGAGTGCATGGCTGGGTACTCCAACAGGGCCAGTCACATTCCATGGGTTCACCCTCAAGAAGGCTGATCTGACGTCTGTGGGTATGGGTGCACCTGAGGCTGTCAGGGCAGGTGACATCATTTTACTGACCTTCTGTTCAAAACAAGCATAAAATGAATTGAGCTCATTGTGGTGGAATGCATTGTTGCCAGCAATTCTGCTTTTATCATGTTGACTGTGGCAAGGCTTACATGTGGTTAGTTTGGGACTCTAGCTTAGTCTGGTATTGTCTGTTGGCATCCCTAATGGCTTTGCAAAGATCATACCTTGATTTCCTACATAAGTCAGGGTCACCTGACTTGAACACCTCCAGACCTGGATTTCAGTAGGGAGTGGATCTTCCGGTTCATCTGTAATGTTTGGTTGGGGAACATTCTGATTAACTTAGCATGCAGTTATCTACACACTTACTGATGAAGTCTGTGACAGTAGTGGCATACTCATTTAGGTTGGCTGCTGAGTTCTTGAATATGGAGCAGTCCACTGACTCCAAGCAGTAGGAGCTCATCTGTCACCTCAGACCAGCAATGTATGACTTTCTGTACTGGATCCTCATGCATCAGTTTCTGTTGTAAGCCAGAAGAAGGATCACAGCCTAATGGTTTGATTTACCAAAATGTGGGTGGGGAATGGAGCAATAGGCATCTTTGAATGTGTAGCAATAGTCCATCATGTTTGGGTCTCTGGTGGAACAGGAGATATGCCTGTTGTATCTTGGTAGCACACTTTTGAGGTTGGACTGGTTGAAGTCACCGGCTACAATGAACAAAACCTCGGGATATTTCGTCTTAAGGCTATTTGTAGCAATGGTGATTTCATGAAGTGTGCTCTTCACTTTCATATGGGTTAGGATCTAAACTGCTGTCAGGATAGCAGAGGTAAACACCCCCAGCAGGTAGTACACTTTATTGTTTCATATTCAAGGTCCAGGAAGCAATAACTTGTCAGGGTTATCACGTCTGATGCTCTCACATCTCGTCCCACCAACATCAGTGAACTGTGTACACTTACACCCAGGTACCTTTTGGACTTGCTGTTTAGAAATGTCTTTCAGTGTTCTTCTGACAAAATTGAATCACTTCACACTTTTCTGCATTGAACCTTATCTGCTACTAACTCTACCAACTTGTTAGTGTTCTTTCAGATTTCCACACTCTGTTCCTCACTGTTTATAATTCATCCAAGTTTTGTGTCATCTGCTTTGAAATTGTCCCTTGCATATCAACATCCAAATCATTCATCCAAATCAGGGAAAGCAAGGGTCCCAATACTGACCCCAGGAAACTCTGCTACAAAAGTTCTCCTAGCCATAAAAATATCCGTTGATCATTGCTCTCTGTTTCTTGTTGTTCACCCAGTTTTATATCCACATTACTACTGTCTCTTTTATATCACAATCTATCTGTTTCCTCTCGTCTGTTGTGTGGCACTATATCAAATGTCTTCTTCAAGTCTATATACCACAACAATGTTACCCTCATCATGACTTTCTACTGTTGCTTCCAAAACTTAAAAGAGCAGTTGATAAGGGCAGTTTGGTAGATGTGACCCTATATGGTATTTGTCAAGGTTCTCCATGGGATACTGGTTAACAAGAAGAACTAGCCATTTGGATACAGAATTGGCTCAAAGGTAGAAGACAGAGGATGGTGGTGGTGGAGTGTTGTTTTTCGGACAGGAGGCCTGTGACCAGTGGAGTGCCACAAGGATTGGTGCTGGGTCTACCACTTTTCGTTATTTATATTAATGATTTGGATGTGAGCATAAGAGGTATAGTTAGTAAGTTTGGTAATGACACCAAAATTGGAGGTGTAGTGGACAGTGAAGAAGGTTATTCTCCGATTACAATGAGATCTTGATCAGATGAGCTAATGGGAGTGGCAGATGGAGTTTAATTTAGATAAATGAGAGGTGCTGCATTTTGGATGAGCAAATCTTAGCAGAACTTGTACAATTGATGGTAAGGGAGTGTTGCTGAACAAAGAGACCTTGGAGTGCAGGTTCATTGCTTCTTGAAAGTAAAGTAGCAGGTAGATAGGATAGTGAAGGCAGTGTTTGGTATGCTTTCCTTTATTGGTCACTATATTGAGTACAGGAGTTCAGAGGTCATGTTTTGGCTGTACAGGACATTGGTTAGGCAACTTCTGGAATATTGCGTGCAATTCTGGTCTCCTTCCTATCGGAAGGATGTTGTGAAACTTGAAAGGGTTCAGAAAAGATTTACAAGGATGTTGCCAGGGTTGGAGGATTTGACCTGTAGGGAGAGGTGGAATACGCTGGGGCTGTTTTCCCTGGAGCGTCAGAGGCTGAGGGGTGACCTTATAGAGGTTTATAAAATCATGAGGGTCATGGATAGGATAAATAGATAAGGTCTTTTCCCTGGGTTGGGGCAGTCCAGAATTAGAGGGTATAGGTTTAGGGTGAGAGGGGAAAGATATAAAAGAGACATCAAGGCAACTTTTCACGTAGAGGGTGGTGTGTTTGTGAAATGAGTTGCCAGAGGAAGTGGTGAAGGCTGGTACAATTGCAACATTTACTAGCCATTTGGTTGGGTATATGAATAGGAAGGGTTTGGAGGGATATGGGCTGGGTGCTGGCAGGTGGAACTAGATTGTATTGGGATATCTGATTGGCATGGCTGAGTTGGACCGAAGGGTCTGTTTTCATGCTGTACATCTCTATGACTCTAAGTTAGTTAAACATGATTTCTCTTATAGAAATCTATGCTCAGACTAATCAATCCACCTTTCTCCATGTGCTGACTAATTCTACCCTGAATAATCTTTTCTAGAAGCTACCCCACCACAGAAATTAAACTGACTGACTGATCTATAATTACTAGGATAATCTTTCCAGACTTCCTTGAACAAAGCAATGATATTTGCACTTCTCCACTCTTCTGGCACCTCCCAAGTCCAGGGAAAAAGTCTGCAAATTAAAGATCGAATGTTGCATTTTTGTTGAGCTGCATAATGCAATGTTGCTTTTTGAAGTAGTGAGTGAGAGTATTTGAGACTGAAGGTTAAAGAAGATCTTTTAGAGTTAAAAGTTCTGTCTGACAACAGCACACTAGTTGAACTGCAAAACACCAGGCATTTATTAGCACAAGCTATTAGTGCCAAGAGCAGCCGATTTGAAGAAACAGCCAGTGCTGCAGATTGAAAAGCTCTATCACTCTATCCATGTGGGGAAAAGACTCAAGTTCACCTGATCAACAATTGAACTGAAGAATGATTGTGACCCTACAGACAACAGTGTCATCATTGCAAAAATCGAAAGAACTATGATGATAGTAATTTTTTTCACCTTGTGGTCTGGCCTTTTTGATATCTGGAATTTTGTTTTCCATGTCTGTATTCTTTTTTGCAGTCATACTATGTGTTAAACCAGTTGTCAATTGTGATTGAATGTATATTTTTGAGATTTTGAAGGGGTATGAATTAAGTTGCATAAACAATAAGAAATTTATTTTCACTGCTTTTGTGTGCTACAATAAATAGTCTTTTTTTTTCCTGTTATTGAAGAAACCTGGTATGAATTGCTTTTGTGCCGAACAGAAGCTGGTAAGGCATGGTTGTCACTTTGGTAGTCTCATTGTGATTTTATATATTTCATGATGATTTGTATAACACTGGGGCACAATTATTGGGCTTTTCTTTTAAGTCATGACACATGCAGCATCCTTCCTTAATATCTTTCACTCACCCACTTCCCCACATTACTAACCCTGCATACTGTCTGCGCTGCTTACTCACTCTGGACATTTCACCTTCATCTGCATCATCACTAATAGCTCTGCCTTCCACTTTCATCTTGCTCAATCCTTGCCTTTGTCTCATTCCAGGTGACGACAATCCACAATAGAGCAGAGAAAGACTTATGTTGGGTAACTGACGGACATCTGCTCTCATCCCCTGAGAGGAGAGAAACCTTTCGTTAGAGAGAGAGGAACTTGACTGCTCATGGAGGCCTTGTTATTACCACACATCTCAGCAACAAAATAAGATTCAGTGCTGCTCATTTGCAACACTGTGAATGCGTTCTTAGCATGCACAAGTTTTCACTCCTGTTGTGCAACATACAGTCAGTACTTCTGTAACGTGATGGTTGCGTTCTTGTGCAACCCCGCGTTAGAGAAAAATTGTACTTTGCCAACACTTTAAGCACTGTTTCTAATGTAATCATGTTACAGCCAACGCATGTTTTAAAAGTTCACGCTTTAGAAACAATATCCCCAATTCATCATTTGCATTACAGCGAATTCACATTGATGAAATGCACTTTATAGCAGAACAACCTGTATTCTCTCTCTTGACTTCTGGAAGCACAGGTAATACCTTCATCACTTGAGGGCGAAAACAGAAATCGCTCAGAAAACATTGACAAGGCCTTCTCCTGCACCTTCTACCAACTTCGAAACTGACCTCTCCGTGATTATAGTTGGAAGCTTATTCTGGTGAGTACATCACTGACACATTTCCGCATCTGGTTGGAGAAGTAATATCCCAGGTCACCAGCTCTCGGACTGATTAGATAGATGCCCCACAGTATGGAAACAGGCCATTTGGCCTAACATGTCCACACTGACCCTCCGAACAACAACCCACCCAGACCCATTCCCCTATCCTATATTTATCCCTGACAAATGCACCTAACACTGTGTGGCACAGTGGCTCCTGCTGTAGCCCAAGCACCTGCTTGTCCCCAGGTAGAGGAAAATCTTATGGTGTAGTCCTTTAATAACTTTGTGAAATGTACTAAAAGCTAAAGGAGCAACTAACAGATTTGTCAGAGATACTTGTTAAACTGGATCAAAAGTTTGAAACTGGTGCAGTCCTAGCTCAAACCTTCACCTTCACCATCACATTGCCTGTGACTGTCAATTCTGTGGAAATTCAAACCAGGAAGGGGGATCCTGCGTCTGATCAGGAAATTCAGAATGTCCAGTCCCTAGCACAAATACTTCTCAAAACTCTAAGGCCAACAGATTGCATTGGAAGGCAGTTCCCTTTGCTCCAGCTGCGGACCTAGCTGAAGGATAAAGGAAACGAATATCTGTTGAGGACACATGGCTGGCACGGCTGACACTTCATTGTAAATAGAAACTCATGTTTGTAGATATGTTTCATGTTACATTACCTGTCTGGTCGACTGTCGTTTTAGTTGCAACTAAATAAGGTTTGTTTGGTATGATATGGTGAGAAAGCTGGCTGGGAATTGCATAGAGAAGCCCTTCATGAAACATGGTGAAACCGACACTTAATCAAAAAAATGTAAGATTCCTGGTGGAAGGGCTTATGCCTGAAACATTAATTCTTCTCCTCGGATGCTGCCTGACCCGCTGTGCCTTTCCAGCACCACACTTTTGAGTAAGGTTCAGTCTGGTGAGTTGGTGTGTTTTTTTTTCCAATGCATGTTTCAATTAATAATGGAAGCAGATTCATAAGTAACATTGAAAAGGGAATTGTATAAATTCTTGAAGATAATTAATTTACAGTTATGAAGAAAGAGTGAAATGTAATTAATTGGAAAATTCCACCAAACAGTTAGCAAGGGGTTGAAATAACTTCATTTACTGAATCTATGATTCTATGATTAGACATTCTCTTGCGCTAGACAATCATATTTAGCAAGATCTTCTATTGCCATATTATGTTCTCCTAGTGCCCTTTGAGCCTAATTGCTCTGAGGGTTAAAGGAGGGGAGTGTGGGCAGAACAGAAACACTCCAGATTTTCATTAATGCTCTCCTAATATTGTGTGGACACTGCAGCAGTCATATTGGATCCTTCTACAATTGATTATTTTCCTTTTGAACATTTTGTTCAAAAATGGGTAGTATATTTGTTAAAATAGTGGACAGAGGATTTTGAAATGACTGTGTCAGTATGTGATATTGCAAGACATAATTTACAATTACGTTGCACATCAGGTTGTTTCCCTGACGGGTGTGTAAGAGGACAGGTTCTTAGTCTTTGGATAAGGGGATAATCGTTTAGAACTGGGATGAGAATTTTCTGCATTTAAAGGATTGTGAATCTTTGCAGTCCTCTACTCAGAAATTATGGAGGTTCAGTAATTGACTATATTTTAAGCTGAAGTTGACACATTTGCTCTTCCAGGTAATCTAAGGATGCAAGGATGGATGGGAAAGCAGAAGTTCATCATTGAATGGTGGACCAGGCTCAATAGAACATTTAGTCTACTCTTGTTTCTATTTCTTGTGTTCTAATCTGAATTAACACACAGAAAACCTATGTTTACTTCAAACTCTCTCAGCATTTTATTGTATTTATTATCTGTATGTACAAGCTCAGGTGGCTGTGACAGGAGATGATTGTTGAACTGTTTCAAATGTTAAATGTTTGAAAATATGTGATATATTGCAAGCAAACGTTGAACATATTTCATTCTCCTTAAATGTGCATAGTTTTGAGTATACCTTCAAATAATTTGCTCATTTCTGCTTGAATTTTACTTATTTCACAAATAACTTTTTAACAGATTTTCCACTGCATTAAAACAGTATAAAGCACTTAATCCCCTGATCCTTTTTAGTGGTGATTGTTTAAATCCTTCACTCTTAAGTACCACCACAAAAGGACGGCACATGATACCAATTCTTAATGCTTTTGGAGTACAGTGTGCAGTATTTGGTGAGTACATTTTTAATGTCACACATCATTAATTACTGTTTTCATTTGTCTTTCTTGTACCACTTATACTATTAAATCATTAAGAACTCTGACCCTGTGATATTTATCTGAATAGTTAAAAGTTTTATTTGTTCTTTTTCTTCTTCCATAAATTGGTGTGATTTTAACCAGACTGTATTACAGATACCATGAATAAAAGATGATGGGGTAGTAAGTTCATGGAAATGTGATGGTATGAAATGGTTAAATAAGAACTTAAGGCCTAAATGGAGAAAAATTCCACATGGGCATAGATGAATGTGGTTGGTCAGTCATAACAGATAAGACCATAAGACAAAGGAGATTTAAGCCATTCAATCATGGCTGATATATTTCTCAGGAGAAAGTGAGGACCGCAGATGCTGGAGATCAGAGCTGAAAAATGTGTTGCTGGAAAAGCGCAGCAGGTCAGGCGGCATCCAAGGAGCAGGAGAATTGACGTTTCAGGCATAAGCCCTTCTTCAGAAATGAGAAAGGTGTGCCAAGCAGGCGAAGATAAAAGATAGGGAGGAGGGACTTGGGGGAGGGGCGTTGGGAATGCGATAGGTGGAAGGAGGTTAAGGTGAG
>NC_057710.1:75713521-75739629 GCF_004010195.1 Chiloscyllium plagiosum | reverse complement strand
CCTTAACCTCCTTCCACCTATCGCATTCCCAATGCCCCTCCCCCAAGTCCCTCCTCTCTACCTTTTATCTTAGCCTGCTTGGCACACCTTCCTCATTCCTGAAGAAGGGCTTATGCCTGAAATGTCAATTCTCCTGCCCCTTGGATGCCGCCTGACCTGCTGCGCTTTTCCAGCAACACATTTTTCAGCTCTGATATATTTCTCAACCCCATTCTCCTGCCTTCTCCCTGTAAGCTTTGATCCCTTAAATACACTCAAAGACGGCCTCCACAGCCATCTGCAGCAATGTGTTCCACAGAATAACCACCCTCTGGCTGAAGACATTCCTTCTCATCTTAGTTCTAAAGGGTGTTCACTCTGAGATTGTGCACTCAGGACCTCCTCTCTCTTACTGGTGGAAACATCTATCCAGACCTCTCAGTATTCTGTAAGTTTCAATGAGATTTCCCCCTCATCCTTCGAAACCCCATTAAGTGCAGACCTGGGGTCCTCAACCATTTTTCATAATGGCAAGCCCTTCATTCCTGGGATCATTCTTGTAAACTTCCTCTGTAGCCCGTGTAAAGACAGCAATTCTTCCTTAAATGTGGGGTTCAAAACTGCTCTCGATATTCCAAATGTTATCTGACAAGGGCCTTATACAGTCTCAGCACTACATCTCTGCACTTTTATTCCAATCCTCTTGAAATGAATGCTAACATTGAATTTGCCTTTTTAAATGCCAACTGAACCTACATATTAACCTTAAGAGAATCCTGAACTAGGACTCCAAAGACTCTTTTTCCAAAGCCTTTCACTTTTTAGAAAATATTCTATGCTTCTATTCTTCCCAGCAAATTGCATAACTTTCCCATATTGTGTTCCGTCTGCCACTTTGCCAACTCTTATAATTTGTTCAAGTGCTTCTGCAGCCTCCCCACTTTCTCAACACCGCCTGTCCATCCACCTGTCTTTGTGTCACCTGAAAACTTAGCAACAGTGCCCTCAGTTTCTTTGTACAGACAGTTAATATATAATGTGAATATTTATCATCCCAGTACAGACCTCTGCAGAACTCCGTTAGCCTCCCACAGAAGACACATTCATCCCTATTCTCTACCTTCTGCCAGTCAGCTAATCTTCTGTCCATGCCAGTACCTTGACCTAATGCCAAGGATGCATTCTTATTTTATTTAGCAGTCTCCTATGCGACACCTTGTTAAAGTACTTCTGGAAATTCAAACAGATCACATACACTGGCATCTTTGTCTAACCCGCTTGTTACCATCTCAATGAATTCAACCAGAGTTGTCAGGCATGACCTCCCCTTGACAAAACTGTGCTGCTTCAACCTTATTTGATCATACACTTCCAAGTAATCTTATCCTTGATAATGTACTCTTAATATTTTAACCAATGATCAGTGAGGCGAATATATTTTCCTGTCTTCTGTCTCCATCCCTTTTTAATCAGGGGTGTTATATTAGCCATTTTTCAGTCCTTTGGAACCTGTCTGACTTCAGTGATTCCTGAAATATTGCCACCAATGTATCTACAGTCTCCTGAGCTACCTCCTTCAGAATTCTGGGGTGCAGTCCATCTGATCTAAGTGATTTATTCACTGTGGACCTTTCAGCTTTCCCAGCACACACTCCTTAATGATGGCCACTACACTCACTACTGCCCAACTCAGTCTTGAAGTTTTATTATGCTCTGGTATCTTTCACTGTGAAAACTGATGCAAAGTACCCATTCAGTTCCTTTGTTCTTTCAGTGCCTCTTGCCTCTCTTACCTTTTATATATTTTAAGAACTGTTGCAATCTCCTTTTATATTACTAGCTCTCTTACTCTCAAATTTCATCATCTTTCCTTTACTGGTTTTTTAGTTATCCCGTGCTAGTTTTTAAAGGCTTCACAATCATCTGGTTTTTCACTAATGTTCAACACATTGTACGCCTATTCGTTTACTTGTCCGCTGCCCCTGAATTTCCTTGTCAGCCATGGTTGCCTCATCCTTCCCTTAGAATGTTTCTTCTTCCTTTGGATAAATTTCTGCCACCCAAGTTATCTCAGAAACCTCTGCCATTGTTGCTCACCTTCTTCCCTGCTAGTCTCCCCTTTCAATCAAATCTGGCTAGCTTTTCCCTCAATTTCTTTTTAATCACCTTTACTCAATTGTGATCGGTTGCATTTGATTCCAGCTTCTCCCAATCGAACTGCAGGTTGAATGATCATATTATGGTCACTGTCTCCTAGTGGTTCCTTTACTTTAAGCTCCTTAATCAAGTCTGTCTCGTTACACATCACCAAATCCAGAATTCCCTGTTCCCTTGTCTGTTCTACCACAAACTGCTCTTTTAAAAAAAAACCATCTCACAGACATTCCAAAATTCCTTCACTTGACACCTGCCATCAATCTGATTTTCCCAGTAGAAATGCATCCCCCATGACTACAGTAATACTGCTTTTCTTACATGTCTATTCTTTCTACTAATTTATTTTATTGCCCACATTCTAATTACTGCTAGAAGGCCTGTACAGAACTCCAGTCAGGGTTCTTTTTTTCTCCTTTGCAGTTCCTTAACACACTCCATACAGATTGTATGCTTTCTGACTATATATCACTTACAGAGTTAGAGTTATACAGAACGGAAATAGACCCTTCGGTCCAACTTATCAGCGCCGGCTAGATATCCTAAACTGATCTAGTCCCATGTGCTAGCATTTAACCCATATCCCTCTAAACCCTTCCTATTAATGTACCCATCCAGATGTCTTTTAAAAGATGTAATTGTATGCATCTCCACCACCACCTCTGGCAGCTTATTCCATATGCGCATCTGTATATAGATTTTCCTCTCTCACCTTAAACCTATGCCCTCTAGTTTTGGATCCTCTACCTTGGGGAAACAAGACCTTGGCTGTCCAACCTATCCATGCCCCTCATGATTTTATAAACCTCTGTAAGGTCAACCCTCAGCCTCCAACATGCTAGAGAAAAATACCCCACACTCTTACTATCGATTTAATTTAATTTCTTCCTAATAAGGCAAACCCATCTCTCTGCCCATGTATCCTTTGGTCCTTTTGGTAGATCATGTATCGTTGGATATTTGATCCCATTGCAGCCCACGTCTATGCAATACTTATGACATTGGCCTTGGCAACTTCAATCTATGTTACAAGCTCACATGCCTTGTTTCATATACTGCGAGCATTTAAGTATTGTAATATGACTTTGTTAATGGCCTGAATAAAAGCAAAGGGATAATCGTTGTGATGAAATTATTTATCATAAAATTGATGAGACTGGGGCCTCTTCTCACATCCATCCAATCAGGGAATATTTCCTTTGGCCCTATTCTTCATACCAAGCACTTAGCCATGTCCCAAAATTATGTTAAATTCTGCATCTTTTAATGTTCCTAATTTCTCTATTGAGTAGATCCTTCTGAAACATGCTTTGGGGTTATAACATGCTTTTCTTTCTGACATTTCTAACTTTGCCCCGGGCTATAGGTGTTTGAGTTTTAAAAGCAGATGCCAATCTATATCGTGTGATTGAAACGAGGATTGTTTTATTTATAGCACTTTCCACTGCAAGCACCTCAGTACTTAAAAAGGACAGAGCAAATTTTAGCCAGCAGCATTCCAGCACTATTACTTTGCTCCATGATTATTGTACGAGTTTCATTGCCAGAAAAGTCCATTCAAAATATGTCATTGAAAAGTTAAGGCAATTAGGTGGGCTGAACATTTTAAATAGAGCAATAGTGTTGGAATTACTTTTCACGAATTGGTAACTTTTAATTTGTAATGATAGCCATTTTATCATCCACAAACAAAATCACTTTGATCTCTGATGCTAAACAGTTCTGATTTTTGCTATTTTAGAATATTTTTAGGAAGGGAAAATATGAGAATGAAACAATTTAAAATTTGTTGATAATCAGTTGAAAGCATATAAAGTAAATTAAATTTAATTTTAAGTTGGTAGCCTTTAACTTCTCCTGAACATTTTGTTGAAATTAGCATTTATACATTTTATTCAATGTAATGTAATAACTATTGTCACTGCATTTTTATTTACCTTACATGAGTAATGAGGGGAATTATTTGCAAGATTTTATAAGTTATCTGGTTATTGAATCTAATATTCTTGATAAATCTGAGTATCTGACAATATCAGAAATACATCAATATATTCTGCTTACAGGAAATCATGAATTTGACTTTGGAGTTGACCTACTGGAGGAAGTTATATCTGAGATGAATTTTCCTTGGTTGCTCAGCAATGTCTATGATTCATTTACTTCTGAGCCACTAGGGCATGGCATACAAAGCAAGATAATAGAATGGAATGGTGTAAAAATTGGCTTAATGGGCTTAGTGGAGGAAGAATGGATTGATACTTTGGCTACTATTGATAAGTCAAGTGTGAACTTTATTGATTATGTCATTGTTGCTGACCAACTTTCTCAAGAACTTCGAGCCAAAGGTGCAGAACTTCTAATTGCTTTGACACATATGAAATGGAGTAATGATATTAGACTTGCAAGGAGTGCTGATGGATTGAACCTGATTTTAGGAGGGCATGATCATGACTATGGCACCAAAGAAGTTAATGGTACTCTTATTATCAAAAGTGGATCAGATTTTCGAAGCTTAAGTAAAGTTGATATTACAAGCACTGGTGAGAATAATTACCAGTGTACCACTCAGAAGATAGAAATTACAAAAGAATTGGAGGAAGACATCCTTGTAAACAACATTGTCCAAGAGTTTACTTTTAATCTGGAGGTATGTTAGCCAGTGTAATTATCTTATGAACCGCTTCCATCTATTTAGCTGGTATACGTATGTTACAACTGTCTTTAGTGTTCAGATAATGGATCAGTATTAGTTACAGATAATGGATCAGTATTAGTTAATGATATTCTTGCACAGAACATCTACATGCTTAACTACAAAGTGAAAGTAGTATTTTATCAGACAAAGCTAAAGACTATTTCGTCAATAAAATTTCCTTCTGGATGATGCCAAAATATAGAAAATTCAATGAAAGCATTAAAAAGTGTTACAGACAGAAAAATTGGAAGGATAGAAATTTGTTTGATGGGAAGCAAAGGGTTAATTCTGGTTTGCTTGTATTGAAGAAAGTTTAGAAATGGATGCCATGGACCCTTGGAGTCAGTGTTGGGAGCATTGATTTTCCAGAGATTTCAGTAGATTTATATCAGTGCATTATTAAAAATCTTGCATAAGGTGTACATTGATGTTGAATTTTGTCAGGGTAGGTGATGCATTGCTTTTGGTTATGCTGGGAATGATCCATAAAGCTAGGGCAAACTCCATTGCATCCAATCTTTCACCCTAGCATTGAGAATGGAGGAGGAGTGGAGACTGCAATCTGTGGATATGGATAGGTATAAGGACCACCTCTGTACACTGGTGCTGTATACTGCTTCATAAGAATTAACAAAACCCCTCCAACCTTCACCACTCGCATCACTCCATGCCACCTCATATACTGCCTCTCGATCTAACCCACATGGACCATGAAGTCAGTATCCTCTATGCCAGTCTATGACTCCCCATGTCCCTTCATACTCCTTAATGCACCCTATTTCCCTCTATCTCCACTCTAGACCTTCTTGGAAATTGTGCTTACCTGTACCCATATTCCCACTACCCAGTCCCTTTACGGCCCAAAGCCAACTTTCCCTTCCACTATCATGCTAACTCAGCAGCTGTCCACAATGTATAAACAAGACGAAGCCATGCTGATGACATAAAATAATGCAATTCTTTAAAAACAAAACTCTAATTGGCCAAAAAAATCAATACATTAAAATTTCTTGAGCAAATCTCTTAGGAAAACAAATATTTATATTTAATATTCTTTGACAATTCCCAGTGAGTTTATGCAGTCTTTGGGCAAATTCATATACACTTTTAACAATTCTAAAGGACAACTAGTCCCACAACTTAAAAATGCACCCCAACACTCAGCTCTCCAAAGGTACCCTGGTTATCCAAAATAACTTCATTAAAACAATTGCCACCCAGAGATCATATACAGACTAAGAAATTACAGCAATTTTACATTGCTCTTCGCATTCCAGGTTTCAAACTGTTGAATTATCACAGTAGACTTTCAAAGACATAATTGATCATTTAAATTGTTACCTGTCTCTGCGAATTGCACACATTAAACTGGTGCTGTCCTAAACCTGCTCCCACAGAAATCCGAAGTGGCAGGATAATACTTTTTTGATGCTTTTCACCATGCTAAATTGGGTTTCTCTTGCAGCAATACACTGGCTTGTACATTTGCTTTATAACTTCTTGATTTGTAGCTTCAGAATCTTATGGACAACTTTTCTTATGTAATATTTGTCTTGGCTTGGAAAATTAATAAGGTTCAGGTAGACAACGTGATTGTGTTGAGGGTGTTGGTTGTTCTTAGACCATGCAATAGGTTTCTTTTCCAAACTTCTTAACAAAACCAGGAACTCAATTTTCCTTCAATTTTGCAGTAGGGACTCAGCAGTTGGAAGGCCATTCAACCCATCATGTTTGTATTAGCTCCTGAAAGCTATCCATTAGTCCCATTCTCCAGCTCCATCTCTATAGCCCTCTAAATTAATCACTTTTAAATATACATCTAGCTCTGTCTTTTGAAACCTCCAATGCTATCCACCTCCATCATTCTCCTAGGTAGTACATTCCAAATCCTAACAAACCTCCCCATTTCATTCCTAGCTCTCCTGATGACAGCCTTGAAAAAGTGATCCATAATTACTGACATCCCAGCTAGTGGAAACAGAATATCCCCCTTTACCCTGTCAAAATTGTTCAGAATTTTGAACACCTCAGTAAGGTCACCTCTTAGTATTCTCTACACCAAGAAGAATAAACCAAATTTCTATCATCTTTCCTTAAATCTAACATCCCTTAGTCCTGGTATCATTTTCATATATCTGCTTTGCACTCTACATTCATTTATTTAACATTCATCCTTAACTGAACACAGAGTCCAAAGATGGCATGATTGTTTTTTGTAGAGATTTAGCAATACTTCCTTACATTTATACTCTGTGCCTCTATTTATAAATCCTATCAACCTTCTTACCAATTGTTTCAACTTGCCTGGCCACTAGAATTATGCATATGAACCCTAAAGTTCCCCTGCCTTTGAATCCCCTCAAAGTTGTACCGTTAAGTCTGAATTGTCTCTCCACATTTCTTCTATGATGCATGATGTCACATATTTGTCTGCATTGAGATTCATTGTCAATTTGCTAACTTGTCAGCGTACCTCTGATGTCACCCAGCATCATCGTCACAATTCACTATTCTCTCGAGCTTGGTGTCATCTGCAAATTTAGAGAATTTTCCTTCAACCCACCTCCAAATCATTTCCATAAATCAGAAAAAGCAAGAATCTTGACACTAGTCCCTGGGAAACACCATTTTCAACTTGTGTCCAGTCTGAAAAATGATCGTTTATACCTCCCTCTGTTTACTGTCTTTTGGCCAACGTCAAATCCATGCTGCCAAGGATCCATTAATCTTAAGCATTTCAGATTTGCCACTGTGTCAAATGCCTTCTGAAAATTCAAATATACAACTTACACAGCAGTCATTATAATTTTGGTTCAAACATGGACAAAAGAGGTGAATTCCATAAGTGATGTGAGAGTGACAGCTCTTGACATCAAAGCTGCATTCGACTGAGTGTGGCATCAAGGAAGCCCAGCAAAACTGGAATCAATGGGTATCAGGGGCAAACTCTCCAGTGGTCTGAGTCATACCTGGCACATAGGAAGATGGTTCTGGTTGTCGGAGGTCAGTCATCTCAGCTCCAGGGCATCTCTGCAGGAGTTCCGAAGGTTGGTGTCCTTGGCCCAACCATCTTCAGCTGCTTCATCAATGACCTTGCCTCAATAATAAGGTCAGAGTAGAGATGTTCACTAATGATTGCACAATGTTCTGCACCATTTGGGACTGTTCAGGTATTAAAGCAGTCATGTTCAAATGAAACAATATGGACAATGTTGTTTGGACAATATCCAGGCCTGGTCTGACAAGTGGCAACAACATTTGCACTGCCAAAGTCCAGGTAATAGCCAACTCCAATAAAAGACAATCTAATCATTACCCCTTGACATTCAATGATGTTACCATCACTGAATTCTCCCAGTATCAACATCCTTGGGCTTACCATTCACCAAGAAACTCGACTGGACCCGTCACACAAACATAGTGGCTACAAGAGCATGTCCGAGGCTACAAATACTGCGATGAGTAACTCACCACATGACTCCCCAAAGCCTGTCCACTATCTACAAGGTACAAGTTAGGAGTGTAATGGAATACTTCCCCACTTGCCTAGATGTGTGTCCCTCCAACAACGTAAGAAACTTGACACTATCCAGAAAACACAGTTCGCTTGATTGGCATCACATCCACAAACATCTAATTTCTTCTCCACTGATGCACACTAGCAGCAGTGTGTATTATCTACAAGATGCACTGCAGAAATCCACCAAAGACCCCTGGGACAGCACCTTGCAATCTGTTGACCACTTGCATCGAGAAGTGTAAGGGCAGTAAATACATGGGAACATCACCTGCAGGTTCCCCTCCAAGCTACTCTCCACACTTACTTGGAAATAAACTGCAGTTTTTCACTGGCGTTGGATCAAAATCCTGGAATTCCCTCCCTTAAAGGCATTCCCTCCCTTTGGCACTTGGACTGCAGTAATTCAAGAAGGCAGCTCACCAGCACCCTCTCAAGGGCAACTAGGGATAGGTCATAAAAATGCTGGCCAGCCAAAGAATAAAGAAAACCATCACATCCACTGCCTGTGCCACCTCATCAAAGAATTCAATTAAATTTGTCAGACATAACCTACTCTTGACCGAGCCATGTTGATCGTCAAGTATTCATTTATTTTTGTTGTAGGGAGTAGCTTGGAGGGGAACCCGCAGGTGGTGATGTTCCCATGTATTTACTGCCCTTGTACGTCTCGATGTAAATGGTCAATGGATTGGTAGGTGCTGTCTCAGGGTCTTTGGATTTCTGCAGTGCATCTTGTGCGTCAGTGGAAGAGAAATTGGATGTTTGTGGATGTGATGCCAATCAAGCGAATTGTGTTGTCCTGGATAGTGTCAAGTTTCTTATGTTGTTGGAGGGACACCTATCCATATTTTTGTTGTAAAGTGTATGTTTACCTTGTCCCATTTAAGGCCTCCAGTTTTCTCAATATTAACATTATGCTGACCGGTCTATAGTTTCCTGGGTTATCCTTTTGCCACTTTCATTAACAGCGGTGTCACATTTGCAATCCTTCGTCTTCCTCTGGACTAAACTTTCTGCCAATAGCCCTGCAAATTGCTTTTTTACCCCTCTCACTGATCGAGGATGTATCCCATCCAGTTCTGATTACTTCTTTATGTGGAGTGCTACCCGGCTTTTTAGCACCTCTTCTCTGTCCATCACTATACTGCTCAGTTGCTTAACACCCACATTTTAACTGGACCATTGTCACCATTTTCTAATTTGGTAAAGACAAAGCAAATATCCTGTGCTTCAATGGACAGCTTACCCTGTTTATTCTTTATGGACCCCACTCTTTCACTAATCGTTTACCATTTACATATTTGAAGAATATTTTACTATTTGATTTAGTGCAGCCTGCTGTTATTTCCTCATGTTTCTCTTAACCTTCCTTATTCCAGCCTTAGCCTCTCTCCTGCATTTTTGAAATTCTTCCTGATTTCTATAGCTATTAACATGCTAGTATACATCATCTGCTGCTGTTTTATTCCTTATTTTCTTATCACTATCTTCATTATCTGGGGTACTCTACCTTTGGATACCACATACTTATTTCCCATGGCTGTGTACTTAGCTTGCACCCTATTCATCATTTAAAAAAAAAAAAATCCCATTTTTCATTTATTGTTTCATCTACCAAACTGCATTTCCAATCAACCTGCTCCAGCTCAACCTTTTGACCCTAAAATCTGCCCTTTTGCTGGTAGGAAACATTCATTTAAGGGTCATTTTGCTTGGTGAGTTAGTGCCTTATTGGCTTCCCTTGTGAGTATGCTAAAGTTGATAGTACCGGAAAGAAGCAATCTTCAGTATGGTCACCTTTTTTCAAACATGGCTTTAATAAAATCAGAATGAAGGATTGATGTAATGCAAAGCGTGACATTTCCATTCTTTTATGTCTGCCGGCCCAGTTTTTGCTATGGTGGAGATATTCTCTCTTTCTGATTCTGCAGGTTTGGGGATGGCCAGGACTTTGTGCATATTTTATTCGTAGACAGAGCCGACCAGTTAAATGCTCAGTTATGTCAATTGAAATCCCACTTCGGTGTTTCCTCTGTTTCACACCTGGTATGCAGAAAGCAGCCCAAGGCAACTTTTGAATTCATTGTTTGAATAATATTTTTTAAAATTGCTCTCCCCATCCCCATAGTCCTTTTTACTTTTCTGAACATGTTGATGATAATGGTATATAATTTGCCTAAATAACCATTATTCTGAACTTGACGGTGAAAGTGTATGGCCAGGCTGATTTCTACTTCCTAGCTCAAAGGAGCTGAAGACAATTATCAGGCCCTTGGTGCAATCCTGGCTGTGGTAAAATTATTCAAAAAGAGTCAGCATACTCTTGGACTTCCTGCTGTATGTAGGGATATTATGTTTATAGAAGAATAGCTTTTGTAGAATGTTTTGCATCAAATAGGTGCATGTGTCTATACTAATATAATTTTGAAAATATGGTAGATGTTAAAACAATTAAGTATCATGCTCCATTTTCATATTATTGGAATTATTTTAGGTATGCTAGACATGGACCAATATTAAAATATTCTTGCAGGAACTTAAATGAATATTAGTGCTTTAGTCTCATAGCTGAGGATGAACTTGGCTCTATTATTGTCAGCCCAAACACTGAGGTTGTCTCTCTGGAACCAGTAGGACTTCATTACAGTATGTAGAGGATGATGTGTGAACGTGAAACACGGCATACCTGATTAGGCAATTTTTGAGTGAAGGACTTTTTTGTGAAATCTAAAAGACCACCTATTGTTATTGGTATCGTAAATGGTTATGCATTGTTTTACCAAATTTCTTGGTAAACCTGTCTTTAAGGTGTATATTGCTCGTTTGTGGAGCTTTTTGCCATTGTTAGCATCTTACTAATAGAAAGCTGTAATTAATTTACGGATGGTTTGATTTTGTCTATGATTTACATTTTGAACGTCTGAAATTAATTGTTTCTTAATTTACAATTATTAGAATTAATGCATATGTTGATATAAACTGAGATTTGCTTCAATGCAGGTGCTACTTATAATTTACTAGAGGATTAGTTACGTACAAAACAAATAAGAAATCTTAATTTGCATGTTTTCTTTACCTGTTCAGCACCTATTAGGAGAAGTGCTATGTCAGATAGAGGTAGAACTGGATGGACGTTTTACTACAGTAAGAAAATCAGAGAGCAGTCTAGGGAATCTTGTTACCAATGCCATGCTTGAAGCCACTCATGCTGATGTGGCATTACTTAATTCAGGTATATAGCTTTATAACTATCATTATTTAAAATAATATAGTAGAAACAATTGAGCTCTTGCTTTAAGTTGGCTTGAAAAGCTGAGATCTGCATGGCCAGCAGTCTTATCCCAGCTACTTAGCATCAGTAATGCCAGTTTATAAGGTTATGAAACAACTTGTATGCTGAGTTTGCTAAATTTTCAAATTTTAAATAGAAATAAAGACACCTATTCTTTTATGGTTTTCAGGGACTGAGTGAAGTCAAGAAGATTATGAGCAACCTTTTATATTAGTCTGAATTAGCTACGTACATTACAGAAACATGCATCCAATGTGAAATTGCATTTCCAAGTCCATTTTTCAATATATTAAGTGTTGCTACCTTTTCCAACCTTTTTATCAGTAGGTTTTTGACCCCAGCATCCTCTTGGTGAGAAAAAAAGTTCAATTTTCCTCTGATCAATTTCTTCTTCATTTCTTCTTACTGAGTTGTTGATCACTCTATTAATGGAAATAGGTCCTGCCTAGCCACTCTAATGCTTCAAGTCCATTATGACTCTTCTTCAGTCTTGAAATACTGGAAGATTAACCTTGAAGGTGGATAAATACCCAGGCCCAGATGAATTATATCCTGGGCTATCGAATGAAGCCAGGGAGGAAGTAGCAATTGCTCTGAGGATTGTTTTCTGGTCCTCACTAGATAGATAAAGGCAAAGTACCAGATGATCAGAGGTCTGTGAATGCTGCACTTCTATTCAAAATGGGTGAGGGATAAGCCAAATAATTTTAGTCCTTTTGGTAGACAATCTAAATAATCATTATTGAGAGATGGGATTAACTGTTACTTCGAAAAGTGCGTTTCTGGAGTTCACTGCTCAGTTTAGTGATTGAAGTGGAAACCCTCAATTCATTTGAAAGGAGTCAGGATTTGCATTTAAATCCTTGTAATCTGCAAGGCAATAGGCCAAGTGCTAGAATGTGGGATTAAAATGTGGATAAATGTGAGGTGATCCAATTTGCTAACAAAAACAGGAAGATGGTATCGAATGGTGTTGGGAAAGGGGGGAGGCACAACAAGATCTGAGTGTTCTTATACACCAGTTGCTGAAACTAAGCATGCAGATACAGCAGACAGTAAATAAAGCAAATGATATGTAGGCCTTCATGGTGAGATTCTAGAGAGGAATGCTGCAATTGTACAGGGCCTTTGTGAGTCCACACGTGTAAAGTACTGGGTGTAGTTTTGTTCTCCTTTTACCTGAGGAAGATGTTCTGGTAGTGGAGGGATTGCAACAAAGGTTCACCAGACTGATTCCTGGGAAGGCAGATCAGATATACGAGGAGAGTCTGGATTGGTTACGACATTATTCACCGGAGTTTAGAAGAATGAGGGGGGAATCTCCTAGAAATCTGTAAAATTTGTACAGCACTAGAGAGGATAAGGATCTTCCCAATGACCGGCCAGTCCAGAATCAGGAATCACAGTCTAATGATACATGGAGTGGGCCATTCAGGATAAAATGAGGAGAAAAGCCTTCACCCAGAGAGTGGTAACCTATGCAATTCTCTGCTACAGAAGCCAAATCATTGGATGTTTTCAAGAAGAAATTATATATAATTCTTAGGGCTAAAAGGATCAAAGCATATGGGGAGAAAATAGGAACAGATTATTGTGTTAGATAATCAGCCATGGTCATATTGAATGAAGGAGTGAGCTCCAAAGGCTGAATGGCCTATTCTTACTCCTATTTTCTATGTTTCAATGCATATTTGACATCCATTCGACCTCCCAAGCATTCTTTTGTACAACATTCTTTTGGCTAACAAACCTTGGAGTTTTATGCATTCCTTTCTCTCCCTACTCCTCATATCTCCAGCTGAACAGTTAACAATATTCATTGTCATGCCATTTACATCCTGTAATGATCGCCATTCCCCCATCCCATCCATGTTCTCCATTCCCAACACATACTCTACTTCTCACATTTAAATTTCTCTGATTTATGTTACTGCAGGGAATGATAGTGCATAATTCCAGGGAGAGAATTGAGGTTGGACCTGCATAGCAAATTTTGGAGGTCAGCAAGTTGGCACATAACTAAGGCATCAGCAATGGAGAAATAAGGGTGACTCATATACCTAATGGCAGAGTTGGATTTTACATTGTCACTTGACACTTAACTCTCACTCGTATTGAAATGATGTTAGCACTAAGTTGGCAAATCATGATATCTCAATATCATGAATGCATTCCTTATTTCAGCAATATCTCATTTCTTTGATCTTCCACATGACCTTTAGAAGGAATGGAGGTTCTGATTAGGGAACATGCTAAGGAGTTCTCAGAGCAAGGTGAACACTGAGGATGCACTGACACACAACTTATGCACCCTCTAAGAGTTCAGATACTCATACCTTTGTGGGTTTGTAGCAGAGATAACTACAGTAATAAGGCACTAATCTCAAATAGCAAGAGTAGGTATTGTAGATATGGATGGTATTGAAAAGGTCCCATTGTAAGATGCAGAACTAACTTCACACAGCTGAACATTCATGCTGAGTTTCAGAAATCATCGTGAAAAGGGAAATGTGTGTATTTTTGTCACAATTTCCAGAGATAGATAGTACATGCCCTTAGAAAGTGACTGACTGACTGAGTCTGTCTCAAGCATGGGTGCACCGAAATCCACCTCTGTTGAAAGCGTAGAGATGGAGAAGCAGACACGAAGGCCACTGGGTGCATGCTGGCCCGTGATTTGCAAACTCTGCTAGCAACTTGACATTAGATGATATAAAGGAGAAAGTGAGGACTGCAAATGCTGGAGAACAGAGTAGAAAAGTATAGTGCTGGAAAAGCACAGCCGGTCAGGCAGCATCCAAGGAGCAGGAGAATCGTTGTTTCAGGTGTAAGCCCTTCATCAGGAATGATGAAGGACTTATGTCCTAAACATCGATTCTCCTGCTCCTTGGATGCTGCCTGACCTGCTGTGCTTTTCCAGCACCACACCTTTCGACATAAAGGTTTGCTTTATTAAGATGTGAACCTCACTGCCATGCAGCCAACTGCTCTCTATCTCTCTTAGAAAGGGAAAGTACATATAGATTATAACAAGGAAAATTTGGAAAGAGTACATGACAGCAGGATCTGTCTAAAGGTACTGCCACCCAACCAACATTACCCCACACCACCCTGTCAACAGAACCACACATTTTGCAGAACCGTGCATTTTGCCTGCAACCTGATGTCTGGGTTTGTTTTTGTAGAGGTGCAGACAAATTGGTTGGGTTGGGTGGGGTGATTAGGTAGGGAACTGCTTTCTGTGCTCTAAAACCCAGAGGAATTCCACCAAGAGCATCTCCCTTTTTCAAAGAAGGAAATGATTAAACTTTCTTTCAGTTCTACTGAAACAGCTGAGGTTACACCACAAAGAAGCAATAGAAAGTGGATGAGAAAGATCTATTAGTTGTATTAGTTGGATTTGCTTGGGTGTGCAAACAATGTTTTTGTATTCATGTTCATGTCGTGTTCATGTTTATATCGATGAGCGAACCACTTTACTTGTACTCCTCCTTTATTGCATTACTCATTTGCCATGGAAAGTGGTCTTAAGGTCAATAGTATGGCAATTATTAAAAGTAGGAAATGGTGTGAATACAGCATTGGATTCTGACAGTTGAAGGAGGTGACAGGATTTCTGATCACTCTGTATTTAAACATTATTTTTTTTTCCTCTTTGGGTGAAGATTATTCTGCACTTGTCACTTTGTGTAGCCCCACTCCTTTGTGCAGCGAGATGTGATGAGCACAGCAGTCTACAACCTTAATGGAGACCCTTGGAATGGCATCAATAATGCCTCCAGATCTGTCAAGTTTCCTGAAGTGTGCATTTCTATGTGACTGGTTCTATGGTCACCTTCATGGTTATTTGGCTCCTGTTATATCCTGCTTCTCATTTACAGATAACTCCTGCATGGAATGCTATCAACCATGCCTTCAAAGGGCAATCCTTGGCTTTAAGGTTGAATAAAGTAGCTACCCATTCAAAGCCCACTTTCTAGCAGTTGGTCTGCAACCATTCAAGTTGCAGTGCTTTGTTTCAGGTTGAGGTCCAGATTCCTTTTAAATGAGTTGAGGATTTCTATCTCAACCACCAACTGGGCGGCAAATTCCGGACCCCTCTCGCTTTCTGGATAAATGTTTTTTCCTCATGTCCCCTCTAAACCTTCTACCAATCAGCTTAAATTTGTGTTTCCTAATGACTAGTCACTCTATCCTAAGAGAGACAGTGGCATAGTAATAATGTTGCTGGACAGGTAATTCAGAACCCCATGTTAATATTTTGGGAACCTTGGTTTAAATCCCACAATTGCAGGTGGTGAAATTTGAATTCAATAATAAAAAAACTAGCATAATGGTGACCATTAACTAGTGTTATTTGTCATAGAACTCATCAGTTTCCTAAATACCCTTTAATGAAGAAGATCTTTATCATCCTACAATGTGACTGATTCTTGTGGTTGACTGTTAACTGCTCTCAGGGCAGTTGGGGATGGGCAGTTCACATCCCCTTATCCAGCGAAATCCACCCATGAAAAATGTCTGTATTTTAAACACCTCAACTAAATCACCTCTCAGGCTCCTAAGGGGAACATAGCTGCAATTTTCAAGCTTTCAAAACACTCTTGAAAGTTCAGATTCTTTGGAACACTCTTCCTAGAAAGTTGATGGAAGTGGAATTTTTGAATATTTTAAAGATAGAAGTTGATTGATCTTTGATAAACAAGGGAGTGAAAGTTTATTGGGATTCAGAGGGATTGTGGAATTAACTAATAAACCATGATGATGTTAAGGGTGTAGAGAATATTCCAAGTCACCTATTTCAACTCCTTCAAACTGCAGCTCTTTGCCCATTCCTTTATGAAGTGCATATGGCTTTGAAGAAGTCAGTTGCTGTTAGTATTGCTGCTCCTGGTGCTGCTGAATTGCCGGCCACTTTTGTTCCTCATCAGAGGTTCATGCTACTGTTGTGTAAGTTGCTCTCCTGATGCAATCAAGGCTGACCACAGGGAATTTAGATTAAAGTAGTTGAAAGTACTTCAAAAGAAAAGATAGAAATGACTCAAAGCAGTTAATTTAGGCTGTCATGAGAGGATCCTGGAAGCATAAACCTTTATTGAGGCTTGTCACAAGCTTTTCAATTTCATTCTTAAAGGCTTCTCAGCAAGTTGGTTTAACTGCTGAATCTCCTACCCTGCCTTGTTGACTCTGACGAGTTCCACACATCTTGGGAACACTGGTAAAGTCAGAATGCTCTGTAAATTCACACTTTGTGAATTACCTCTCTGAATATTTTACTTAATATTCCTGACATGGGCTCCAAATTTACCTCCAAATTTACCTGGGTCAGATCAGAAGTGGGCAGGATTATGCTAGGTTCACAGCCCAATACCATTTTCTGGAGCTTTAACTTGGATTGCACATGAAACCACTTCTCCTTGGCAGTTAAAATTTTATAGAATATTTTAGTTAGCAATCCTACTCCTAATATCTGTTTTTTGTTGTGTACTTGAAACTGTACTTGAGTTGTTAAGAGCATGATTAGTTATAAACTATTTTGCTTGCATGATCATTGATCTGCTGGCATTCATTACCTGCCCTCAGGTTGGGAAAGGAAAGCACTTAATGTGGTACTAACGTTTACAGATAGCTTTGGGGCCATACTGCCCCACATGCCATTGCCTTCAGAGAGGACAAAGGGGAAAGAACTAGCAAGACAACCTTATCCTGCATGAGGCCTATTATTCATAGCTGACAGTTTTCCACATCATGTCAATTTTGAAAGGCTTAGCCTTACTAATCTATGGAGTAATCCAAGATGGAGGACAGGAAACATTTGTAGTAGAACAGCTACTACTTTTATGAGATATTTTAGGTGTTGGATTTCCTCTATCTCCAGGAGTAGCAATTGCTGTTGTATGTGCTGTCGCAATTGCTTTGGAACTTCGGAAAACAATGGCACTTTCAAAAGGGAGAAAGACAGACAAAGGCAGTGAGCACGTGATCTGTAAGGGGGAGAGAGAAAGAAACCTACACTGCTAACTGACACAGCAGTGAATCTGCGCAGTTACTGCCTTTGCTGTTTGAATTCATGTATCGCTGGACATCGGAGTGTGTCTAGGAAAACTTACCAAACAGCAAAATTCACGACTGATCTTGGAGGAACCTGTTTAGGAGAGGTCACAGCACAGAAACAGGTGATTAGTTTTAAGTATAGTCTTGATGTAAATCTACAATAGTGAGTAGAGTGGGTTTTTTTCTTGATTATATGTTTTAATTGGGAGCTATCTCTAGATTTAAATTTTAAGAATATAAGACATAAGTATTAAGTTAGCCTGAAGCAGTGTTTTGTAGAGCAATAAGACGGTGCTATTTTCTGGGTCTGTAGATTGGAAGGAGCAAAATGGCCTTTAGTAGAGTGACATGCTCTTGTTGGATGTAGGAGTTTCGAGAGAGAGTACGGGTTACTGAGGATTGAAGCTGCAATAAATGTCATTAGTTGCAAATACTGTTAGATCGAATGGATCGGTTGGAGCGACACTTAGAGGCAATGAGGAATTTACAAAACCTATGGGGTGTGATGGATGGCAGTTATAGGAAGGGAGAAAAGCCGCAGGTAGTGCAAGAGTCTTCTGTAGTTATCCCCATTTCAAACAAGTATGCTGTTTTAGGAAATGGGGTGATGGATTTTCAGGGGAATGTAGCATGAACAGCCAAGTTTCTGCTATCAAGACAGGCTTGAAGCGATTGATTGTGTTAGAGACACAGACGGACGTTTCTGTGGCCAGCATGGAACAATCAGAATGGTGTGTTGCCTCCCTGGTGCCAGGATCAAGGATGTCTTAGAGTGGGTGCAGAATGCTCTCAAAGGGGAGAGGGACCAGCAGGAGGTCGTTGTACATATTGGTACCAATGACGTAGGGAGGGAAAAGGATGAAATTCTGAAGGGAGAATACAGAAAATTAGGCAGGAATTTAAAAAGGAGGATTTTGAGGGTAGTAATATCTGGATTACTGCTGGTGCTATGAGCTAGTGAGGGTATGAATAGGAGGATAGAGCAGATGAATGCGTGGCTGAGGAGCTGGTGTATGGGAGAAGGATTCACATTTTTGGATCATTGAAATCTCTTCTAGGGTACAAAAAGTACGGATTGCACCTGAATTGGAAGGGGACTAATATACTGGCAGGGAGATTTGAGAAAGCAAGGGAGATAGCGAGGAAAGAGATCAATTCGTGACTGGTACAGTTCAGAAAAAAAGTGACTCAAACAGTCCGGGCAGGCAGGAACAAAGCAGAGAACAAGGTAGAACTGATTAATTAAACTGCATTTATTTCAATGCAAGAGGCCTAACAGGGAAGGCAGATGAACTCAGGACATATTGGGAAAATCAGACTGGGATATCATAGCAATTACAGAAATGTGTCTCAGGGATGTACAGGACTGTTCCACGAAAAGATAGAAAGGGAGGCAAGAGAGGAAGGAGAGTGGTATTTTTGATATGGGATAGCATTATAGCTTTAATGAGGATATTCCCAGAAATACGTCCATGGAAGTTATTTGGGTGGAACTGAGAAATAAGAAAGGGATGATCACTTTATTGGGATTGCATTATAGACCCCCTAATAGTCAGTGGGAAATTGAGAAACAAATTTGTAAGGAGATCTTAATTATGTGTAAGAATAATAGGATGATAATGGTAGGGGATTTTAACTTTCCAAACATAGACTGGGACTGCCATAGTGTTAGGGGTTTAGATGGAGAGGAATTTGAGAGTGTACAATGAAATTTCCTGAGTCAGTATGTGGATCTACCTACTAGAGAAGGTGCAAAACCTGACCAACTCTTGGGAAATAAGGAAGGGCAGGTGACTGAGGTGTCAGTGGGGGAGCACTTTGGGGACAGTGACCATAATTCTTTTAGTTTTAAAATAGTGATGGAAAAGGATAGACCAGATCGAAAAGTTGAAGTTCTAAATTGGAGAAAGACCAATTTTGACGGTATCAGTAAGAACTTTCAAAGGCTGATTGGGTGCAGATGTTCGCAGGTAAAGGGACAGCTGGAAAATGGGAAGCCTTCAGAAATGAGGTAACAAGTGTCCAGAGACAGTATATTCCTGTTGGGGTGAAAGGAAAGGCTGGTGACTGTAGGGAATGCTGGATGACTAGAGAAATTGAGGGTTTGGTTAAGAAAAAGAAGGAAGCATATGTCAGGTATAGACAGGAGAGATTGAGTGAATCCTTAGAGTATAAAGGTAGTAGGAGTTTACTTAAGAAGGAAATCAGGAGGGCAAAAAGAGGACATGAGATAGCTTTGGCAAATAGGGTTAAGGAGAATCCAAAGGGTTTTTACAAATACATTAAGGGCAAAAGTGTAACTAGGGAGTGAATAGGGCCCCTCGATCAGCAAGGCAGTCTGTGTGTGGATCCGCAGGAGATGGGGGAGATACTAAACAAGTAGTTTGTATCAGTGTTTACTGTGGAGAAAGACATGGATGATATAGAATATGGGGAAATAGATGGTGACATCTTGAAAAATATTACAGAGGAGGAAGTGCTGGATGTCTTGAAATGCATAAAAGTGAATAAATCCCCAAGACCTGATCAGGTATACCCTAGGACTCTGTGGGAAGCTAGAGAAGTGATTGCTGGGCCCCTTGCTGAGATATTTGTATCATCGATAGTCACAGGTGAGGTGCCAGAAGACTGGAGGTTGGCTAATGTGGTACTCTTATTTAAGAAGGGTAGTGGTAAGGGCAAGCCAAGGAACTATAGACCAGTGTTGAGATTAGAGTGGTGCTGGAAAAGCACAGCAGGTCAGGCAGCATCTGAGGAGCAGGAAAATTGACATTTCGGGCAAAAGCCCTTCATCAGGAATAGAGGCAAGGTGCCTGCAGAGTGGAGAGATAAATGAGTGGGGATTGGGGGTGGGGAGAAAGTAGCATAAGAGTACAATAGGTGAATGGTGGTGGGGATGGAGCTGATAGGTCAGAGAGGAGGGTGGAATGGATAGGTGGAAAGGAAGATAGGCAGGTAGGACAGATCATGAGGGCAGTACTGACCTGGAAGTTTGGAGCTGGGGTGAATTGGAGGAAGGGGAAATGAGGAAACTGGTGAAATCCACATTGATGCCATGGAGTTGAAGTGTTCCGAGGTGGAAGATGAGGTGTTCTTCCTCCAGGCATCGGGTGGTGAGGGAGTGGCGGTGGAGAAGGCCTAGGACCTGCATGTCCTCAGCAGAGTGGGAGGGTGAGTTGAAATGTTGGGCCACAGGGCGGTGGGGTTGATTGGTACGGGAGATTGTCCCGGAGATGTTCCCTAAAGCGCTCTGCTAGGAGGCGTCCAGTCTCCCCAATGTAGAGGAGACCACATCAGGAGCAACGGATACAATAAATGATATTGGTGGATGTGCAGGTAAAGCTTTGGTGGATGTGGAAGGCTCCTTTGGGGCCTTGGATGGAGGTGAGGGAGGAGGTGTAGGCGCAGGTTTTGCAATTCCTGCGGGGGCAGGGGAGGGTGCCAGGAAGGGCGGGTGGGTTGTTGGGGGGTGTGGACCTGACCAGGTAGTCACAGAGGGAAAGGTCTTTGTGGAAAGCGGAAATGGGTGGGGAGGGAAATATATCCCTGTTGGCGGGGTCCGTTTGGAGGTGGCGGAAATGTCGGATGATGTGGTTTATGCGAAGGTTGGTAGGGTGTAAGGTGAGCACCGGGGGGTTCTGTCCTTGTTACGGTTGGAGGAGTGGGGTTTGAGAGCGGAGGGGGCGGGATGTGGACGAGATGCGTTGGAGGGCATCTTTAACCACGTGGGAAGGGCAATTGCGGTCTTTAAAGAAGGAGGCCATCTGGTGTGTTCTGTGGTCGAACTGGTCCTCCTGGGAGCAGATACGGTGGAGGCGGAGGAATTGGGAATATGGGATGGCATTTTTGCAGGAAGTAGGGTGGGAAGATGTGTAATCCAGGTAGCTGTGGGAGTCGGTGGGTTTGTAAAAAAAAAAAAATGTCAGTGTCAAATCAATCGTCATTAATGGAGATGGAGAGGTCCAGGAAGGGGAGGGAGGTGTCCGAGATGGTCCAGGTGAATTTAAGGTCGGGGTGGAATGCGTTGGTGAAGTTGATGAATTACTCAACCTCCTCGCAGGAGCAAAAGGTGGTGTCAATGCAGTCATCAATGTAGCAGAGGAAGAGGTGGTGAGTGGTGCCGGTGTAACTACGGAAGATGGACTGTTCTATGTAGCTACCAAAGAGACAGGCATAGCTGGGGCCCATACAGGTGCCCATGGCTACCTCTTTGGTCCGAGGAAGTGGGAGGATTCAAAGGAGAAATTAAGGGCGAGGACCAGTTCGGCCAAATGAATGAGTGTGTCGGTAGAAGGTACTTTTGGGGACGTTGGGAGAGGAAGAAACGGAGGGCTTAGAGGCCCTGGTCATTGCTGATGGAGGTGTAGAGGGATTGGATATCCATGGTGAAGATGAGGCATTGGGGCCGGGGAAACGGAAGTCTGGGAGGAGGTGGAAGGTGTGGGTGGTGTCTTGACCGTATGTGGGGAGTTCCTGGACTAGAGGGGATAGGTCGGTGGAGATTTTACCTTTACGATAGACCGGTGGGCAAGTTGTTGGAGGGAATCCTGAGGGACAGGATGTACATGTATTTGGAAAGGCAAGGACTGATTAGGGATAGTCAACATGGCTTTGTGCGTGGGAAATCGTGTCTCACAAACATGATTGAGCTTTTTGAAGAAGTAACAAAGGAGGTTGATGAGGGCAGAGCGGTGGTTGTGATCTATATGGACTTCAGTAATGCGTTCGACAAGGTTCCCTATGGGAGTCTGGTTAGCAAGGTTAAATCTCATGGAATACAGGGAGACCTAGCCATTTGGAAATAGAACTGGCTTGAAGATAGAAGACAACAGATGGTGGTCGAAAGTTGTTTTTTAGACTGAGCGACCTGTGGCCAGTGGAGTGCCACAAGGATTGGTGCTGGGTCCACTACTTTTCGTCATTTATATAAATGATTTGGGTATGAACAAAGGAGGTTTAGTTAGTAAGTTTGCAGATGACACCAAAATTGGAGGTGTAGTGGACAGTGAAGGAGGTTACCTCTGATTGCAACTGGATCTTGATCAGATGGGCCAATGGGCTGAGGATTGGCAGATGGAGTTTAATTTTTAACATTTGTAGCTCAGGTTGAGGTTCTGGATGTAGGTTTGCTCGCTGAGCTGGAAGGTTCATTTTTAGAAGTTTCGTCACCATACTAGGTAACATCTTCATTCTCGTGTGTGTCTTTGTTTGGCTTGTCCTAGGTTCGATGTGTTGTCCCAGTCAAAGTGGTATCTTTCCTTATCTGTATGTATCACGAGAATTCCTAGAAGCATGTCGTTCTAACCGGAACTCGAACAACAAGCACATTGAGTTGGACCCCATTGACCACCCCCTGAGAAAAATAACAGGAAATGACATCACCAACCATCACCAAACATATAACTAGAAATCAGGAATCATCAGCAGTGCTTTGTCTGGTGGCTCACTGATGATGTTACCTAGTACGGTGACAAAATGTCTGAAAATGCACCTTCCATCTCAGCGAGCAAACCTACATCCAGGAGTTTAATTTGGATAAATATGAGGTGCTGCATTTTGGGACAGCAAATTTTAGCAGGACTTATACACTTAATGGTAAGGTCCTAGGGAGTGTTGCTGAACAGAGACCTTGGAGTGCAGGTTCATAGTCCTTATGGTTAGCACTGCTGCCTCACAGTACCAGGGTCCCAGGTTCGATTCCAGCCTTGGGTGACTGCCTGTGTGGAGATTGCGCATTCTCCCAGTGTCTGCGTGGGTTTTCTCCGGGTGCTCTGGTTTCCTCCCACAGTCCAAAGATGTGCAATTCAGGTGAATTGGTCATGCTAAATTGCCCATAGTGTTAGGTGCATTAGTCAGAGGGAAATGGGTCTGGGTGGGTTACTCTTTGGAGGGTTGGTTGGGCTGAAGGGCCTGTTTCCACACTGTAGAGAATCTAATCTAATCTTATAAGGTAGATAAGATCATGAAGAAGGCGTTTGGTATGCTTTACTTTATTGGTCAGAGCATTGAGTATAGGAGTTGGGAGGTCATGCAGCGGCTGTACAGGACACTGGTTAGGCCTTTTTGGAATATTGTGTGGAATATCGGAAGGATGCTGTGAAACTTGAAAGGGTTCAGAAAAGATGTACAAGGATGTTGCCAGGGTTGGAGGATCTGAGCTACAGGGAGAGGCTGAACAGGCTGGCGCTGTTTTCCCTGGACCGCGGGGGCTGAGGGGTGACCATTATAGAGTTTTACAAAATTATGAGGGGCATGGATAGGATAAATAGACAAAGTCTTTTCCCTGGGGTCGGGGAGTCCAGAACTAGAGGGCATAGGTTTAGGGTGAGAGGGGAAAGATATAAAAGAGACCTAAGGGGCAACTTTTTCATGCAGAGGGTTGTACGTGTATGGAATGAGCTGCCAGAGGATGTGGTGGAGGCTGGTACAATTGCAACATTTAAGAGGCATTTAGATGGGTATATGAATAGGAAGGATTTAAAGGGATATGGGCCAAGTGCTGGCAAATGGGACGAGATTGGGTTGGGATATCTGGTCAGCATGGACGAGTTGGACCGAAGGATCTGTTCCGTGCTGTACATCTATATGACTCAATGACTGTATGAGTGATTAGCCTTCCAATCAAGGGTAGCGTAGAGTAGTGGTAATACAGGTAGTTCTCGGATAACGCACGTTCTGGCAGTGTGATTTTAGCTATGACATCGCTGAAGATTTAGGGAACAGTGTTTTGGAGAACTTTGGCAATAGCGCGATTACAGCATTCTGTGAATGCGCCGATGCGCGCGCTGAAATGTCCGTGCCGTTTTGCACATATGCGAATGTTCTTACCATTCTGTGCATGCGCCAGTGTCCGCAAGTGCTTGACGTTTGTGCCAGTCTTGGTGCTGTTCTGTGTATGCACTGATATTTGTGCCCGCGTCTCTGCACTGTTCTGTGCATGTGGGATGTCAGCACCAAAGTCTCTACGATGTCTTGCGCATGCACGATGTAGGTGCCGGTCTTCGTGCTTTTCTGCACCTGCTCCAATATCAGCTGCCGACAGAGCAACTTTCTGTGAGAGGTACTGTACAGAGAGCAGCTTTCTTGCATTTTTAAAATGTATTGTGTTAAATTTACTTTTGTTTCATTTTATAAAAATGATTTCAACCTTCATTCAGGCTGTGTTATATTTTCCATTTGACGTTTGGGTGAATTTTGAGCAATTGTGAGTGATTCTTTTTGCTGGTCTGCTCCTAACCTCGCTTTTCCCAAAGGCCCCATTATTTCTATTAAGCGAAGTTTTGCTGGAATGCAACTACAGCATTATAGGCAAACTACATGTATCTCTGGACTAATATTCCAGAACACCGGCCAAAGTTCTGGGGACATGGGTTCAAATTCTGTGAAGAGAGATGGTTAAATTTGAATTCAATAAAACATCATTGCCTAATGGTAGCTGTTTAACTGCTATCAATTGTTGTAATATCAGACTCACTTAGGAAGACATTCCATTACCAGCATGGCCTCCCCGTTTCTTTCTTTACCATCTATATGATACTTCCCATCATTCTATTATCCTGTCCAAAGTCTTGTGATGAAAGCCACCATGATTAACCTTGAGTCATAGCCATTGAGATCTACAGCACAGACAAAAAAAGTCCTTTTGGCCCATCAAGTCTGTGCAAGGTAGAAAAATACCTAATGTTTTATCTAAAAACAAATAACTTAAAATAATGATTTGTAAAATTCTTGTGTATTTCCTAAGTGCATATATTGGAAGTGTGTTGCATGCCTTAGTCTACTAGACATTATCCCAGTGACGAGGAGAAAGTGAGGACTGCAGATGCTGGACATCAGAGCTGAACATGTGTTGCTGGAACAGCGCAGCAGGTCAGGCAGCATCCAAGGAACAGGAGAATCGACGTTTCGGGCATCAGCCCTTCTTCAGGAATGAGGAAAGTGTGTCCAGAAGGCTAAGATACATTTACTATAAACCGACCGACTCCCACCCTAGACTACACCTAGACTACACCTCCTCCCACCCTGCCCCCTGTAAAAACGCCATCCCATATTCCCAATTCCTTCGTCTCCGCCGCATCTGCTCCCAGGAGGACCAGTTCCAAATCCGTACAACCCAGATGGCCTCCTCCTTCAAGGACCGCAATTTCCCCCCAGACGTGGTCGACGATGCCCTCCACCACATCTCTTCCACTTCCCGCTCCTCTGCCCTTGAGCCCCACCCTTCCAACCACCACCAGGACAGAAACCCACTGGTCCTCACCTACCACCCCACCAACCTCCATGTACAGCATATCATCCGCTGTCATTTCCGCCACCTCCAAACGGACCCCACCACCAGGGATATATTTCCCTCCCCTCCCCTATCAGTGTTCCGAAAAGACCACTCCCTCCGTGACTCCCTCGTCAGGTCCACA
>NC_057710.1:75649834-75713224 GCF_004010195.1 Chiloscyllium plagiosum | reverse complement strand
TCTTCCTGACCTCTCCGCCCCCACCCCACTCCGGCCTATCACCCTCACCTTAACCTCCTTCCACCTATTGCATTTCCAATGCCCCTCCCCCAAGTCCCTTCTCCCTACCTTTTATCTTAGCCTGCTGGACACACTTTCCTCATTCCTGAAGAAGGGCTGATGCCCGAAACGTCGATTCTCCTGTTCCTTGGATGCTGCCTGACCTGCGCTGTTCCAGCAACACATTTTCAGCATTATCCCAGTGACTGCAATGCGACTGGTGGAAATCTGTTTACTCAAGTGAAAGTCTGCAGACAGCATTGGAAAATATCCTCAAATGTCTGGTCCTAAAATGCCTAACTTTGGAGTGCGTTATCTCTGTATGGAGGCACCTGTTTGGGATGGCTGGCTGAGAGCAACGGCTTTGGCAATGGGAGCATGATTGCTGTCTAATAGAGGGCAGCAGATTTGTGCTCAATACTGCCACTCTTGGAAATTTCTGTTCAAAGAGACCAAGTTTAGTAATCTGTTGGAGCGTAGATTGTTGGACTGCATCAAGAACCTGGATTTATCTTTTAAGCAGTAATCTGCAGCTATGTTGGCAACAGTCTGAATCAGACCTTGGGCAAGCAGCTATGAACTTGAGAACATCAGATTGAGCATCCACTAAAATACTGGGTAACTTGCACCTGTGCAGACAGCAACCAGCAAGTGCTGCATTTCAGATGGGTCACAAGTGCTTTCATATAGTTGTTCCTCACTACTGTTCTTGATTGGATGGGATCCAAGCTCTGCACAAGCCAATGTACCACATTGGAATCAGACCCCTTTGTGCTCCTTGACAGTGACAGGTGGTTGTAGTCAGGCTTGTCAATTCACTAAATGTCTCTGCACCCTCATCAGTGTTCTCCTGTAGTCCTCAGCTGAGCATTGAAGTCCTCAGCTGAGATCCCTGCTTCAGGACTCATTTGCATTTGCACCCTCCTGTCACCTGGCACCTAAGCTATTCTTTCTCCCTGCAGTCTTCTTCCATGTGACTCACCATATACTAATATTAATTCTGCACTAATTTTATAATGACAGCAACTTGAACTAATGACTGAAAATGTCACATCAAGTAATGCTGCTTCCTTATTAGAGGTCTGCTATTTCTCTCATCTTCCAGACAACAGTGGTTGGTTGGGTTGTGCCCTTAGGTATCTGAAAACAGGAAAATTCAAGGGTTGCATAGCAATACACCTGTTATTTCATGTGCAGTTTAACCATGCCAGATATCAGGATGAGTGTGAGGTGGGAGTTGAGATAAGATGAAGTCTAACAAACTGCCATCCTCAATGTTCTTGATGATACTGGATGATAGGTACACTGATGCTGCAGATTAGATTAGATTAGATTAGATTAGATTACAGTGTGGAAACAGGCCCTTCGGCCCAACAAGTCCACACCGACCCGCCGAAGCGAAACCCATCCATACCCCTACATTTACCCCTTACCTAACACTACAGGCAATTTAGTATGGCCAATTCACCTGACCCTGCACATCTTTGGACTGTGGGAGGAAACCGGAGCACCCGGAGGAAACCCACGCAGACACGGGGAGAACGTGCAAACTCCACACAGTCAGTCGCCTGAGGCGGGAATTGAACCCGGGTCTGAGGCGTTCTTGACTCCTGCAGCCTCTGCTTTGTTCCCTTCAACTTTATTTCATTTTGACTTGCAAAGAGAAATTTGAATCTCAGTGATTCTGTTGCTCAAAGTGATTTGACTATCATGGCTGAAAATTTGAAGGTATTTGGAAGCAGCAAAAGCTAAGTGTGAAGATGAGCAGGCATATCTGGCATATCTTAAGATCTTAGTGGTAGGGATTGTTAATGGGTAAATGATGATCAATATGGTTCATTTTAGCAGCATGAGAGGTTGGTGATGCTCTAGGCAGATGTTATGTGAGGATGCATTCACCTCCCAGCCCATGACCACCCATGTGATCTCACTGAACTTTCCCTAATACAGCTGCTGGATTCTCAGCACCCAAACTCTTGCTCCAGATGACCTCCTCCAACATACCTCTCAGAGGGCATACCTTGATGGCCTCTGGACACCCTTTGAAAACTTGACCCTCTTCTCCAGTTAGTCATCATCACTGTTTTACATCTGTGCACCCTCTCTGCCCTTATACTGTTTTCCTTGTTGCCAATTGCAGTCAGTTACTGGCAGTCAATGACTGTATTTCCTGTTGAATCCTGCATACAGAATGTACAGCCGGTCAGCAGCACAGGACATGTCCCTCTGCATGTTACATTTAGACAAATAAGGAAATAGCATGAAGTTTCAATGCAAAAACACATGCAAAATTTTTAGTCTGGCATAACTATAGAAACACCTTGGACTTCCCTAGAATGAATCTACAAATCAATCATTGTTTTCAAATTTCTAGGTACATTACGTTCAGATCGCCTACATCCACCAGGTGACTTCACCATGCATGATCTTTTGTTGGTTCTGCCTATTGTGGATCCACTATTGGTTGTTCAAGTGACTGCAGAACAGCTGTTGGATGCTTTAGAAAATGGAGTCAGCATGTATCCAGAACTTGATGGAAGGCAAGTATTTCTGAAATTTTTGTGGTCTTGGCGTCATCTAGCACGGAAACAGGCCCTTTGGTCCAACTCGACCATGCCGACCAGGTTTCCTAAACTGAGCTAGTCCCATTTGCCTGCTTTTGACTCATATCCCTGTAAACCTTTAGTATCCATGTACCTGCTCAAATTCTTTTAAATGTTGTAATTGTACCCACCTCTACCACGTCCTCATTCCATGTACGCACTACCTTTTTTGTGTTAAAAATTTTCCCCGAGGTCCTTTTTAAATCTTTCCTCTCTCACCTTAAACCACCTAGTTTTGCACTCTCCTACCCTGTGGAAAAAACCTTGGCTATTCACCTTATCAATGCTCCTCATAATTTTAGAAACCTCTATAAGGTCCCCCTCAGCCTCTTAGGCTGGGACTTTTTCCCTGGAGCATATCTTCATGACTCAAATGTTCCAGTCTCAGTGACATCCTTGTGCACTCCTTCCAGTTTAGTAACATGCTTTCTGCAGCAGGGCGATCAGAACTCCAAATGTGGCCTTGCTGATGTCTTGTACAACTGTAAAATAACGTCCCAACTCCTATAATCAATGCTTTGACCGATAAAGGCCAGCGCGGCAAATGCTTTCTTCACTTGCAATGAATTATGTACCTGTGTTCTTGGTCTCTCTGTTCAACAACACTCCTCAGGGTCTGACTATTAACTGTGTAATTCGCACCCTGGTGTGTCTTACCAAAATGCAATACCTCACATTTATCTGTATTAAACTCCATCTGCCATTCCTCGGCCTATTGACCCAGTTGATCAAGAACCTGTTGTACTCTTAAGAAATCTTCCTCACTGTCCACTATACCATCAATTTTGGTGTCTTCTGTAAATGTACTAACCATGCCTCCGACATTCTCCTCCAAATCGTTTATATAACTGACTAACATCAAGAATGTGTTGGCTCTGAACACTCGTTATCTCACTTTTGAAAGCCTCCCAATTGCCAGACATCCCCTTGCCTGCGAACGGCTTTCAACTTGTGAAAGTTCCTGTTTAATACCATCAAAATCGCCCCAATTTAGAACTTTAACTTGTGGACGATGACTATTTTAAAACTAATAGAGTTAGAGTCACTGATCCCAAAGTACTCAATTGTATGGTGGATTTCATACAAAGATTTACTAAATGAAGCAGTGTATTTCTATACAAAGATACAAAGCGGAATGTAAAGTGCTATATATTGCATAACAACAATCTTATAGCACGTTTGTGATGTAGTTGACTCCCAGTTAGGAACGTTAATGGTAATATTGAACCTAGTAAACATGTTTCAGAAGTTTGTTAAACCAGGAAATCATAGAGTCATAGAGATGTACAGCATGGAAACAGACCCTTCGGTCCAACCCGTCCATGCTGACCAGATATCCCAACCCAATCTAGTCCCACCTGCCAGCACCTGACCCATATCCCTCCAAACCCTTCCTATTCATATACCCATCCAAATGCCTCTTAAATGTTGCAATTGTTCCAGCCTCCACCACATCCTCTGGCAGCTCATTCCATACACGTACCACCCTCGCGTGAAAAAGTTGCCCCTTAGTCTCTTTTATATCTTTCCCCTCTCACTCTAAACCTATACCCTCTCGTTCTGGACTCCCCGAACCCCAGGGAAAAGACTTTGCCTATTTATCCTAACCATGCCCTCATAATTTTGTAAAACTCTATAAGGACACCTCTCAGCCTCCGACGGTCCAGGGAAAACAGCCCCAGCATGTTCAGCCTCTCCCTGTAGCTCAGATCCTCCAACCCTGGCAACGTCCTTGCAAATCTTTTCTAAACCCTTTCAAGTTTCACAACATCTTTCCGATAGGAAGGAGACCAGAATTGCATGCAATATTCCAACAGTGGCCTAACCAATGTCCTGTACAGCCGTAACCTCCCAACTCCTGTACTCAATACTCTGACCAATAAAGGAAAGCATACCAAACGCCGCCTTCACTATCCTATCTACCTGCAACTCCACTTTCACGGAGCTATGAACCTGCACTCCAAGGTCTCTTTGTTCAGCAACACTCCCTAGGACCTTACCATTAAGTGTATAAGTCCTGCTAAGATTTGCTTTTCCAAAATGCAGCACCTCGCATTTATCTGAATTGAACTCCATCTGCCACTTCTCAGCCCATTGGCCCATCTGGTCCAGATCCTGTTGTAATCTGAGGTAACCCTCTTCGCTGTCCACTGCATGTTCAATTTTGGTGTCATCTGCAAACTTACTAACTGTACCTCTTATGCTCACATCCAAATCATTTATATAAATGACAAAAAGTAGAAATCATTAATGTATTTTTCACAGTAAGTTCTTTAATACTTTTAGATATTACAACAAAGAAAACTTTTGATGGAGGAATTTGCAGTTATATCAAAAAATGGTTTATATTCTCTAAATTGGATGGATTGCACCTAAGTAGGGCTGCAGCCAATATCGTCATATGGAGATTTTCTGGTGGATAAGGTTAAAAGTAGTTGGCAATGGACGTGAATCTGAGTATAAGTTTAAAAGGGCAAGAAGCAAATTTGGAAATTAGGTATACACGTTTTGAAGAGAGAGGAAATAAAAACGAGAAGATAGACAAAAGAGGAATTTGTGCCCTTAATAGAATATGCTTCAAGAATAAGGCACATGAAGGGTGCACGAAACATGTGGAAGTATATCATAGCATCAAACTTACTGAATTTTGTTTCCATTTGGACCATTTTTCGGCTGGAAAGTTGTGGAGACCCCAGGCCTGTAGGACAGGTGTGGTTTGGAATGTCAATGAGAGGAGGAGGGCTGTTTAATTCACAGAGCTTTTAAGGTAAAACCCTATAAGGTCAGGCAAATAGGCGAAGTCTAATTTCTACTTTGCATTTTCACAAAATATGGGAGATTTAAAGGACCTCGCGGCTGATAGCCCATGTTTGGAGCTCCACAGTAGCCATTGCTGCATCAAAGCCCTGACCCCAACATTTTAATTGTAATTCTACTGGGCTCAGACACCACAAGTTAGGAAGCCATACTTAACAGTTGCTGACAAATGACTTCACAAAGAGAAGGTATGTTATATTCTCTCTGAACTGGGCTTGCCAATCAATGTGACAGTGTTCCCTTCGTGGTTTCTTTCACTTGCTGCTGTGCATGGATCTCTGCACAACATTGGTGAAATGAGAGCAAATGTAGTAGATATGGCAACTTAGCATTCCTGGCGAGATTTTATCAGGATGTGGTATATGGCTGTACCTGCAGGGATCACTTGGTGACTTCTAAACCAGTTGACTTATAAAGATCCTACTGCACAGTGATAACCTGTTCGCTTGTGGATCTCAGCTGAAGATTGGACCTCTCTCAGTGGACAAGAAGAACCATCTCTGAGAACTGCTGGCCAGTGTGATTGGCTGACAGCTCCTGTAGTATCAGAGTTCCAGAACTCAGTACTGAATACTACAGTCTCAATTGGGAGAATCTTGAGTTGAGCATTTGGCTTTCAGTATGGGGTGGGTTGGGATCCCCAGGGGGCTGGAAAGTGGGCTGCATTGAAGTCTGGTGCAAATATTGGAGGCCAGTCAGAAACATATAACTCAAAATTTTCATTCTGTCCCACTAGCTACCTGACTAAGGAGCAGCACTCCAAAAGCTTGCACTTCCAGATAAACCTGTTGGACTATGACCTGATGGTGTTTGATTTTTAAATTTGTCCACCCCAGTCCAACACTCGCTCCTGCACATCATACCTCCCATCCAGTTAGCTTGACATCCATGGTGTGGCAAATGTTGGAATCTATTGTAAAGGATGTGATAACCTGAATATTTAGAAAAGATTGGCAAAATTGGGTAGATCAGCATAGACTTATGAAAGGGAAATCAAGATATAGTCATAGAGATGTATAGCATGGAAACAGACCCCTCTGTCCAACTCATCCATGCCGACCAGATATCCCAACCCAATCTACTGCCACCTGTCAGCCCCTGGCCCATATCCCTCCAAACACCCAAACACTTCCTATTCATATACCCATCCTGATGCCTTTTAAATGTTGCATATGTACTAGCCTCCACCACTTCCTCTGGTAGTTCATCCAATACCAGTACCACCCTCTGCGTGAAAAGATTGCCCCTGAGGTCTCTTTTATATCTTTCCCCCCTCGCCCTAAACCTATGCCCTCCAATTCTGAACTCCCCCGCCCCAGCGAAACCCTCGTGATTTTATAAACCTCTATAAGGTCACCCCTCAGCTTCCGACACTCCAGAGAAAACAACCCGAGCCTATTCAACCTCTCCCTATACCTCAGATCCTCCAAAACTGGCAACATTTTTGTAAATCTTTTCTGAACCCTTTCAAGTTTCACAAAATCTTTCCAATAGGAAGGAGACCAGAATTGCACTCAATATTCCAACAGTGGCCTTACCAATGTCCTGTACAGCCGCAACATGACCTCCCAACAAGGAAAGCATACCACTATCCTATCTACCTGTGACTCCACTTTCAAGGAGCTATGAACCTGCATTCTAAGATCTCTTTGTTCAGCAACACTCCCTAGGACTTTACCATTAAGTATATGTCCTTGCTAAGATTTGCTTTCCCAAAATGCAGTACCTCATGTTTATCTAAATTAAACTCCACTTGCCACTTCTCAGCCCATCTAATCAAGATCCTGTTGTAATCTGAGGTAACTCTCTTTGCTGTCCACTACACCTCCAAATTTGGTGACATCTGCAAAGTTACTAACTGTACCTCTTATGCTCACATCCAAATTATTTATGTAAGTAACAAAAAATAGAGGATCCAGCACTGAACCTTGTGGCACTCCACTTGTCACAGGCCTCCATTTTGAAAAACAACCCTTCACCACCACCCTCTGTAATCTACCTTTGAGCCAGTTCTGTATCCAAATGGAGAGTTCTCCCTGTATTCCATGAGATCTAACCTTGCTCACCAGTCTCCCATGTGGAACCTTGTCGAACGTCTTACTGAAGTCCATATAGATCACATCTACCGCTCTGCCCTCATCAGTCCTCTTTGTTACTTCTTCAAAAAACTTAATCAAACTTGTGAGACATGATTTCCCACACATAAAGCCATGTTGACTATCCCAGTCAGTCCTTGTCTTTCCAAATACATGTACATCCTGTCCCTCAGGATTCCCTCCAACAACTTGCCCACCACTGACATCAGGGTCACTGCTCTATAGTTCCTTGGCTTGTGCTTACCACCTTTCTTAAGCAGTGGCACCACATTAGCCAACCTCCAGTCTTCCCGAACCTCACCTGTGATGATCGATGATACAAATATTTCAAAATCACTTCCCCAGCTTCCCACAGAGTTCAAGGGCACACCTGATCAGGTCTTGGGTATTTATCCACTTTTATGCATTTCAAGACATCCAGCACTTCCTCCTCTGTAATATGGACACTTTTCAACATGTCACCGTCTATTTCCCTACATTCTATATCTTCCATGTCCTTTTCCACAGTAAATACTGATGCAAAATAGTCGTTTAGTATCTGCCCCATCTCCGCGGCTCCACACAAAGACCACCTTGCTGATCTTTGAGGGGCCCTATTCTGTCCCTAGTTAACCTTTTTTTTTCCTTAATGTATTTGTAAAAACTGTTTGGATTCTCCTTGACTCTATTTGCCAAAGCTATCTCATGACCCTTCCTGATTTCTCTCTTAAGTATATCCCTACTGCCTTTATACTCTTCTAAGGGTTCACTTGATTTATCCTGTCTATACCTGACATATGTTGCCTCCCTTTTCTTAACCAAACCCTCAATTTCTTTCATCATCCAGCATTCCCTATACTACCAGCCTTTCCTTTCAACCTAACAAGAATGTACTGTCTCTGGATTCTCATTATCTCATTCCTGAAGGCTTTCCATTTGCCAGCCGTCCCTTTACCTGCGAACATCTGCCCCCAATCAGCTTTTGAAAGTTCTTGCCTAATACCGTCAAAATTAGCCTTTCTCCAATTTAGAACTTCAACGTTTATATCTGGTCTATCCTTTTCCATCACTATTTTAAATTTAATGGAATTATGGTCGCTGGCCCCAAAGTGCTCCCCCGCTGACACCTCAGTCACCTGCCCTGCCTTATTTCCCAAGAATAGGTCAAGTTTTGCACCTTCTCTAGTAGGTACGTCCACATACTGAGTCAGAAAATTTTCTTCTACACACTTAACAAATTTGTCTCCACATGGTGGCACAGTGGTTAGCACTGCTGCCTCACAGCGCCAGAGACTCTGGTTCAGTTCCCACCTCAGGCGACTGTCTGTGTGGATTTTGCACATTCTCCCCGTGTCTGCGTGGGTTTCCTCCGGGTGCTCCGGTTTCTTCCCACAGTCCAAAAATGTGCAGGTTAGGTAAATTGGCCATGCTAAATTGCCCATAGTGTTAGGTGAAGGGGTAAATGTAGGGGAATGGGTCTGGGTGGGTTGCGCTTTGGCAGGTCAGTGTGGACTTGTTGGGCCGAAGGGCCTGTTTCCACACTAAGTAATGTAATCTAATCTAAACCCTTAACAATATGGCAGTCCCATTCCATGTTTGGAAAGTTAAAATCCCCTACCATAACTATCCTATTATTCTGAGATCTCCTTACAAGTTTGTTTTTCAATTTCCCTCTGACTATTAGGGGGTCTATAATACAATTCCAATAAGGTTATCATCCCTTTCTTATTTCTCAGTTCCACCCAAGTAACTTCCCTGGATGTATTTCAGGGAATATCCTCCCTCAGTATAGCTGTAATGCTATCCCTTATCAAAAATGCCACTCCCCCTCCTCTCTTGCCTCCCTTTCTAGCCTTCCTGTAGCATTTGTATCCTGGAACATTAAGTTGCTAGTCCTGTCCATCCTCGAGCCACGTTTCTGTAATTGTTATGATATCCCAGTCCTATACCCTGAGTTCATCTGCCTTCCCTGTTAGGCCTCTTGCATTGAAATAAATGCAGTTTAATTTATCAGTCCTATCTTGTTCTCTGTTTGACCCGCCCTTGTTCTCAACTGTACCAGTCTCAATTGAAATCTTTTCTCATTATCTCTCTGGGATCCCATCCACCTTACTCGTTTAAATCCTCCTGAACACCTCTAGCAAATCTCCCTGCCAATATATTAGTGCCCTTTCAATTCAGGTGCAATCCGTCTTTCTTGTACAGGTCACTTCTACCCCAAAACAGCTCCCAATGATCCAAAAATGTGAATCCTTCTCCTATACACCAGGTCTTCAGCCATGCATTCACGTGCTCTATCCTCCAATTCCTGCCCTCACTAGCTCCTTGCACCGGGAGTAATCCAAGTATTATTACACTCAAGGACCTCCTTTTTAAATTCCTGCCTAACTCTCTGTAATCTCCCTTCAAAATCTCAACCTTTTTCCTTTGTATGTCATTGGTTCCAATGTGTACAATTACCTCCTGATGGCCCCACTCCCCCTTGAGAACATTCTGTACCCTTTCTCAGACATGCTTGATCCTGGCACCAGGGAAGCAACACAGCATTCTGATTTTTTGCCGCTGGCCACAGAAACGTCTGTGTGTACCTTGGACTAGAGAGTCCCCTAACACAATTGATTGCTTGGAATCCGACATACCTCTCATTACATTAAAGACAGTTCTCAATACCAGAAACCTGGCTATTCGTGCTATGTTCCCCCGACAATCCATCACCCCCTACATTTTCCAAAGCAGTGTACTTGTTTGAAATAGGGATAGCCACAGAAGACTGCTGCACTACTTATCTACCTCTCTTTCCTTTCCTGGAGTTAACCCATTTATGTGACTGTATCTGCGACTTTTCCCCCTTCCTATAACTGCCATCCAACACACCCCCTTGCTCTTGTAAATTCCTCATTGCCTCTAACTGCCTCTTCAACCGATCCATTCAATCTGATAGGATTCGCAACCAACGGCATTTATTGCAGATATAATCATCAGTAACCCGTAAACTCTCCCTAAACTCCCACATCCGAGAAGAAGAGCATATCACTCTATTATGGGCCATTTTTGCTTCTTTCAATCTACAGACCCAGAAAATAGCACTGTCTTATTCTTCTACAAAACACTGCTCCAGGTTAAATTAATACTTATGGCTTACATTTTAAGTTTAATCAAGAGACATAGCTCAATAAAACATAGAATCAAGAAAGATCCCACTCTACGCACGATTGCAGACTTATTTTAAGGCCACACTTAAAATCGACTTATGTGCTTCTGTGCTATGACCTCTCCCAGACAGGTTCTGCAAAGATCAGTTATGAATTTCAGTTTTTTAAATTTTCCCAGACGCACTCTGATGTGAATTCAACAGCAAAGGCAGTAACTGCTAACTCTGTCAGTTAGCAATGTGGGTTTCTTTCTTTCTCTCTTTCTCCTGCACTGACCTCACCATGTGCTTCCTTTGTCTGTTCTTCCCTCTTTTAAAAGTGCTGTTGTTTTGACCTTTTTTTTCCCCCCAAAATTCCAAAACAATGCAACAGCATATAAAACAGTAATTGCTGCTCCTGGAATTCAAGGAAATCGCCTCCAACACCTAAAATATCTCAAAAAAAAAAGGAGCAGATGTTACAGCCAGAAATTTTTCCCGTCCTCCATTTTGGATTACTTAGGATCCAATGGAAAGATTTGTTGCGTTTTCTGAGGATATTACTTGCAGCATTGTCAATGAAGAACGAGTGGATGTGAATTTTGATTTTCAGAAGGCTTTTCATAAATTCTGACAAAAGTACTTGGTAAATAAAATTAAAGTGCATGGGTAGGTTGAGAAATAGTTAGTAGACTGAAAGCAGAGGCATAAACAGATCATTCTTAGGATGGGGCATGTTACTAATGGGGTTGCTGCAAAGGATGATGCGAGGCTTATAACAATTATATGTGGGAACAAATTATAATATTTTCACATTTGCTGATGACACCAAATTGGGTGGGAAATGCTACTTGTGAGGAAGAGGCAAGGAAGGCTTCAAGAGCACTTGGATAGGCTAAGTGAATGGGCTAGAACATGGCAGATAGGATATAATATGTGAATTTATTCACTTTAGTAGAAAACACAGAAAGGCAGAGAAATTCTTTAAATGGAAAGAGCTAGGGAATGGATCTGGTTGTCCTTGTCTATAAAGCACTAACAGGTAGCACCCAGGAGCGGCAAGCAATTACAAAGGCAAAAGGTATATTGGCCCAGCTGGTGATGCTCACATTCCACGAGTGAATAAAAAATTAAAAATAAAATTCATTTCAAAAGGATTTGACTACTGAAATAAAATGTTTTGGTGACACCTCACTTATATGTGTACAGCTTTCATCTCCTTATCTAATCAATAGAGAGTCTGCACTAAAGTTCACCAGATTATTCCCTGAGATGGTGGGGATTGTTTGAGGAAAGATTGAGGCAACTGGGTATAGAGTTTAAGAATGAGAACTGATCTCATTGAAAGTTACAAAATTCTTATAGGGCATGATAGGGTGGATATAGTTAAGATATTTCCTTTGACTGGTGACGAGACCAGGGGACATAGCCTCAGGTTAAGGGAAGTTCATTTAACACAGTGATGAATCTTTGGAAGGCTCCACACCAGTCGAGTGTGGAAGCTCAATATTGAGCCAGTTCAATCACAGATTGATAGATTTCTGAAGAATAATGACATTAAGGGATATGGAGATAATGTGGGAAAGTGATATTGAGGAGATGATCTGGAGGTTTAATGGGCTGAACATTGTTTTATGTTCTAATATTGAAGAATGAGAAGCCAAAAGAACAATTGAATTGTTCCCGGTATGACAAAGCCATGGACATTGAGGTCATCAATCTGATTCTGAGATTGGGGTTGTATTAATTTCAAAGTTATGAATCATCCAGTTAATTTTCAGTTATTTCAATTATTCTGAATGACTAGAAAGGACTTTGTAGTAACTGACAGTTGGTTGTCTTGATGTTTGGCTGGAGAAAATCCAACTCTACACTGCCCCCTTGACCTGTCCATCTTCCTTCCCACATATCTGTCCAACCCTCCTCTCCGACCTACCACTTCCACCCCCACCTTTATCTACCTATCGCACTCCCAGCTACCTTCCACCAGCCCCACCCCCCTCCCATTTATCTCTCCGCCACCTTGGCCCACATGCCTCCATCCTGATGAGCTTATATCCGAAACGTCGATTTTCCTGTTTCTCAGATGCTGCCTGACCGGCTGTGCTTTGCCAGTGTCACACTCTTAGACTGGAGAAAATTACGTTTCGTCCGTGAGTTGATGTTAGCCTGGTAATTGGTTAGTATGGAGTTAATAAAAAAATTGAGAAAGGTGATGGAGAGTGCTGTCATATAGGCATGCAAAAAAAAAGCTGACCGCATCTCTGCAGTAGCTATTACAAAGGCAACATGTAAATGAGGACAAAGAATTAACAAAGAGGTAATCAGTGGAGGACTGCCAAAGTGACAGTGGGGAGATTAGATGAGAGGCTATGCTAGAGATGCATTGTATATACTTTGGATGAGACTGGAACTAGTTTCCCTTTGCATAGTCACTTAATGAAATTTGACACCAGTTCTTGTGGATTTATGAGAATAGGGTGGGGACTCTGTCTGGATGGTCTTTGGAGGGTTGCTGCAGACTCAATAGGTCAAATGGCTTCTTTCTGCGCTGTAGGGATTCAATGATTCTTGCCACTGTATCACTGTCAACCAAATTGTCAGCATTGTTCCAGGGAGCAGGCCAAAGACAATTTTGTAAGGCCCTGCAGGTCTGATACACAGCCACAAGGCCTACAGCTCTGTTAAATTGTACGGCTGGTTTTGTAGGATTGTGTTGGATGCCCCAGGTTGAGTTGAACACTTGAGATGAGAAACAGTGACACACCTGAGGTGGAGAGGTTCAGCGTGCACCAAATGCCTAAATTCTACCCAGGGCAAAGGAAAAGAATGAGACTTTGCTCCTGTAATTGTCTATACAGTGCAGTGAATATAAGGATCTATTTATTTCCTGCCACAGTTAATTTGACATATTTCAGTCATCACAATTTACCACAATTCCTGTTCTACCATCAAATATGCAGAAAGTTAAATAAATTTATAAATGGTATACCAATTATAATCTGACTCCATTCTAATATTTGATTTTAAAATATTTATCCCCTTCATTATAGAACTGCATCAGCCTGCATTAAATACACATTTTCATTTGAGTAAATTCCTTTAAAATAAAATCAAAGATAATGTGAATTGAATTTATGTAGAATCCTTTGTTCAGTCAATCAAGAATGGTTTGAACTAAGTTGAATATTGAATAGAACATAAAAATGAATAATTTAATATTAAATTGACCATATACTTGCCTTTATTGGTCAGTGCACTAAGTATAGGAGTTGCGACGTCATTTTGTGGCTGTACAAAAGATTGATTCAGCCACTTCTGGAATTTTGCTTTCAGTCCTGGTCTCCCTGCTATCGGAATGATATTGTGAAACTTGAAAGGTTCAGAAAAGATGCGCAAAAATGTTGCCAGGATTGAGGGTTTGAGCTATAGGGAGAGGCTTGAATAGGCTGGAGCTGTTTTATCTGGAGCATCAGATGCTGAGAGGTGACCTTAGTGCTTGATAGAATCGCAAGGGGCATGAATAGGGTGAACAACCAGGATCTTATTCCCAGGTTAGGTGAGTCCAAAACTAGGGGGCATAGGCTTAAGGTGTGTGGAAAAAGATTTAAAGGGGATCTAAGAGGCCATGTTTTCAAACTGAATGTGGTATGTGTATGGAATGAGCTGCCAGAGAAAATGTGGAGGCTGGTACAATTACCCAATTATGCCTTTGAAATGTTATATGTGATTAGGAGAGGTTTCGAAGGATATGGGCCAACTGCTGGCATATGGAACGAGATTAATTTAGGATATCTGTTTGGCATAGACAAGTTGGACCGAAGAGTCTGTTTCTGTGCTGTACATCTTTATGACACTATGACACTAATAAACAATTAAACATGTTAAGAGTAGCTAAATATCTCCATAAACTTCACTCAATATTTGAAACGTCATTTAGGTTTCATATTTTAAAGGTTCCCTCAAGTGGCAGGATTAGAGTTTGGATTTGATCCAAGTGGAGAACCAGGGCACAGAATTGTTGTAGACTCGGTGAAGGTACAGGGACAGTACTTGGACAGGAATAGAACATACTTACTTGCAATCAAGGAATATCTGGCAAAAGTAAGTAGTAATACTGTACCTTTTATACTGTTGCTTTAAAAGAAAGCAAAATTATTTTGTGTATAACACATGCATTAGTTGTGTGTTAAAATATAAGCTTCACTCTCAATTATTATTTATGGCATTAACATGCAAATGTTAATGTTTTTAAATTAGATCATGTCACTTTATTGTTTGTCGCTGAAGCATTGACCTGTCAAGTAATTTCCAGCTGTCCATTTTCTTTTCCTTATCCCTTGTTAGATTATAAGACGTTTATTGAAACAGCAAAATTTCATAATCATGCTGGTCTTCTGCTATAATTTCAGCAGGTGACTGACTGACCTCTCTGGAAAATGACACAGATCTCCAACAAATAGTGTATGCAATAAAGTATATGTTGAGGTATTAGAGGTTACTGGCCTTCAATTCTGCTTTCAGTCTTTATCCCTTCACCCCAAAAGTTTGGACAAATTAATGGTAATACACTTATTAAGAACGTAGGTTACTTGACATTGTGAGGATTAGTGAAGTTGTAAGTTATACAAAGTTGCACCTTGATTTTCTAAGACCTCATGATACTGATGGGTGTTTCACGTGAACTTATGAGCAGGTGTCAGCCATTTGGCTTCTTCAGCCTGCTGTGCCAGTCAATAAGATCGTGGCTGATCTGATTAGTTCCTGCCTATCCTCAATGTTTCAATCCCTTGTTTGTCAAGACTTTATCTAACTCTGTATTAAAAATATTCAAGGACTCTATTCCTCAAAAGGCAGTGTAAGTAGTGTTCCAAAGACACATGACTTTTGGTGAGAAAATAATTCTCCTTATCTTTGTATTAAATGGGTAAGTGACCCCCTAGTTCTGGATTCTCCCACAAGAGGAAATATCTTTTCTATATCCACCTTGTCAAGACCCTTCGGGATCTTCTATACTTCATTCAGGTTGCCTCACAGTCAACTTAAAAAAAAATACAAACCTGGCCTGTCCAATCTCTCCTCATAAGATAACTCATCCATTTCAAGTATTACTATAGTAATCCATCTCCAAACTGCTTTCAATGCATTTATATCTTTTGTTATGGACCAGGCCAGACCACCTCCTCAAAACATTTCAAGAATGTAGCCCAGACCCAAATATTTCTAGTTGTTTTAGACAGATGTAAGGTGGAAATTCCAGGAGTGATGCAGTGGATCAAACCACTTACATACCACCAAATGAAATACAAGCAAAAGAAAACAGAATTTAGAATAACACCTTTATGAAAACCCAACTGACACAATATCCCTGCAATTTAACAAACAGCTTTCTAATTTCCTGCAACATCCTCATAAATAAACCCCTGGGCTTATTAAAAGTTAAATTCAAACACAGGTTCTTACAGGAGAGATGTTAGAGAGAGAGTCAGCCAGCAACATCTATTGAATCAGGGAACCTTTTTTCCCAGCAGCTTTTCTTGACCAACAGCTTTGAGAACAGACTGCTTGCTAAAACCAAACCAAACCAGGAAAAAAACACTGAACCCGGATAACTGGCTACTCCCTTTTCATTGTACAAGTGTTCTTAAAAAAAAACTTAAAAGCCTTTTGCCTGATTGTTGCGTTAAGCAGTATCTGTTAACCATTAGCTAAGTCCCAAATAGGAACCCCTGCCAGGGACAACTCGCCATTTGGATACAGAACTGGCTTGAGGGTAGAAGACAGAGGGTGGTGGTGAAGGGTTGTTTTTCAGACTGGAGGCCTGTGACCATTGGAGTGCCAAAAGGATCGATGCTGGGACCACTACCTTTTGTCATTTATATTAATGATTTGGATGTGAACAGAGGAGATAAAGTAAGTTTGCAGATGACACCAAAATTGGAGGTGTAGTGGATAGTGAAAAAGGTTACCTCAGATTACAACAGGATCTTGATCAGACGGGCCAACGGGCTGAGGAGTGGCAGATTTAAAGTTTAATTTACATCAGTGCGAGGTGCTGCATTTTGGAAAAGCAAATCAGAGTAGGAACTAGATACCTTAATGGTAAGATCCTAGAGAGTGTTGCTGAATGAAGACCTTGGAGTTCAGGTTCATAGCTCCTTGAAAGTGGAGTTGCAGGTAGATAGGATAGTGAAGAAGGTGTTTGGTATGCTTTCCTTTATTGGTCAAAGTTTGAGTATAGGAGTTGGGAGGTCATATTGTGGCTGTACAGGACGTTGGTTAGGCCACTTTTGGAATATTGCGTGCAATTCTGGTCTCCTTCTTATTGGAAGGATTGAACTTGAGTTCAGAAAAGATTTACAAGGATGTTGCCAGGTTTGGAGGATTTGAGCTACAGGGAGAGGCTGTATAGGCTAGGGCTATTTTCCCTGGAGCGTCTGAGGCTGAGGGGTGACCTTTTATAGAGGTTTATAAAATCATGAGGGGCATGGATAGGGTAAATAGACCTTGGGGTGGTGGTGTTGGGGGGGTCCAGAACTAGCAGGCATGGGTTTAGGGTAAGAGGAGAAAGATATAAAGGGTACCTAAGGGGCAACTTTTTCATGCAGAGGGTGGTGAGTGTATGGAATGAGCTGCCAGAGGAAGTGGTGGAGGCTGGTACAATTGCAACATTTAAAAAGCATCTCAATGCGTATATGAATAGAAAGGGTTTAGATAGATGTGGGCCAAGTGCTGGCAAATGGGACTAGATTAGGTTGGGATATCTGGTAGTCATGCACGAGTTGGACCGAAGGGCTTGTTTCCATGTTGTACATCTCTATGACTCTTGGGGGGAAAAAAAATACCAAGGACAACATAACCTTGTTAAAGGAGCAGCATCATTACACTTTAAAAAAGAACAATATTGTGCACAAATACTCCAGATGTGTTCTCACATCAAGGCACCTCATTTGACTTAAGCATAACCCAACTTTGTATTTGATTCACCTCACACCAAACAATGATATTATTATGGGCTTTCCTAAATATCTGTTGTACCAGCACATTAACCTTTTGTGATTCGTATGCTGGGACACCCAATTTCAGCTGCATTTCAAAGAATCTTTTTTTTTATTTATTAATTCTGTGGGATGTGGGCATCACTGGTTGGGCCAGCATTCATTGCCCATCCCTAGTTGCCCTTGAGAAGGTGGTGGTAAGCTGCCTTCTTGAACTGCGGCATTCCATTGCTGAGGTTGACCCACAATACCATTAGGGAGGGAATTTCAGGATTGTGACCTAGTGACGGTGAAGGAATGGTAAGTGACTTGGAGGGGAACTTGAAGGTGTTGATGTTCCCATGTACCTGCTGCCCTTGATGGAAGTTTTGAAGGATCTTTGATGAATTTCTGCAGTGCAATGCTGCTACTAGTGTCTGTGGTGGGGGGAGTGGATGTGGTGCCAGTCAAGCAGGCTGCTTTGTTCTGGATGATGCCAAGCGTCTTGGGGTGCACTTGTCCAAGCAAGTTGGGAATATTCCATCACATTCCGACGTACCTTGGAGATGGTGGACAGGCTTTGGGGAGTCAGGTGGTGAGGCATTTGTCACTGTATTCCTCATCACTGACCTGCTGTTGTAGCCACTGTGTTTATGTAGTGATCCCAGTTGTGTTTCTGATCGGTGATAACTCTGTAAGACACAGGAGCGGAACTAAGGCCATTTGGCCCATTGAATCCACTCTGCAATCAATCATGGCTGATGCGCATTTCAACGCCACTCACCCACATTCTCCCTGTAGCCTTTAATTCGTTTCAAGATCAAGAATCTGCCTTGAAGACATTTAGCATCCCGGCCTCCATTGCACTCCATGGCAATGAATTCCATAGGCCCATTAGTCTCTGGCTGAAGAAATGTCATCACATTCCCATTCTAAATTGACCCCTTCTAATTTCTAAGGCTGTGCCCACGGGTCCTAGTCTCCCCACTTAACGGAAACAAATTCCCAGTGTCCACCCTTTCTAATCCGTGCATTATCTTGTAAGTTTCTATTAGATCTCTTCTCAACCTTCTAAACTCCAATGAATACAATCCCAGGATCCTCAGCCATTCATCATATGGCCTACCATTAGGCCTACCATTCCAGGGATCATTTGTGTGAATCTCCGCTGGACATGCTCCAGTGTCAGTGTACACTTACTGAGGTGTAGGGCCCAGAATTGGACACAATATTCTAAATGGGGCGTAACTAGAGCTTTATAAAGTGTCAGTAGCACGTCGCTGCTTTTACCATCCAACCCTCTTGAGATAAATGACGACATTACATTTGCTTTCTTAACCACAGACTCAACCTGCAAGTCAACCTTTAGAGAATCCTGGACTAGCACTCCCAGATCCGTTGTACTTTGGCTTTATGAATTTTCTCACAATTTAGAAAATAGCCCATGCCTGTATTTTTTTTCCAAAATACAAGGCGTCACATTTGCTCAGTTGAATCTCCTCAGCCACTCTCCTAAACTGTCTAAATCTTTCTGCAGCTTCCCCACCTCCTCAGAACTACCTGCCTGTCCACCTAACTTTGTATCATCGTCTAACTTCGCCAGAATGCCCGCAGTCCTCTCATCCAGAACATTAATATATAAAGTGAACAGCTGCAGCCTCAACACTGAACTCTGCGGTACACCACTTGTCACTAGCTGCCATCCAAAAAAGAACCTTTATCCCAACTCTACCTTCTTTCACACAGCCAATCCTCAATCCATACCAGTAGCTCACCTTGAACACCATGGGCCTTCACCTTACTCAGCAGCCTCCCATGAGGCACCTTATCAAAGGCTTTTTAGAAATCTAGGTAGATAACATCCACTGGGTTTCCCTGGTCAAACCTACTTGTTACCTCTTCAAAGAATTCTAACAGGTTTGTCAGGCACAATCTCCCCTTACTAAATCCATGCTGACTTGTTCTAATCCAAAAAATAATCTGACTTTGCACTTCCAAGAATTTAGAAATCTCATCCTTAACGATAGATTCTAGAATTGTACCTACAAACAAGGTTAGGCTAATTGGTTTATAATTTTCCATCTTTTGTCTTGATCCATTCTTGGTAAAAACAATGACTGCAGATGCTGGAAACCAGAGTCTAGATTAGAGTGGTGCTGGAAAAGCACAGCAGTTCTTGCAGAATCCGAGGAGCAGTAAAATCGACGTTTCGGACAAAAGCCCTTCATCAGGAATTTGAACAAGGGGGTTACAACAGCGATTTTCTAATCATCTGGGACTTTTGAAAGATTACAACAGCACCTCCGCTATTTCTTCAGCCACCTCCCTCAGAACTCTAGGACGTAGCCCATCCGGACCAAGAGATTGATCAATTTTTAGATCTTTTAGCTTTTCTAGCACTTTCTCTTTTGTAATGGCTCCCATACTCAACTATGCCCCTTGACTCTTGTTAATTGTTGGGATATTACTCATGTCTTCCACTATGAAGACTGACACACAGTCTTTATTCAGCTATTTCCTTATCTCCCATCACGAGCCTTCCTGCATCAATTTGGAGTGGCCCAATTTCTACTTTTGTCTCTTGCTTGTCTCTTATGTATTGAAAGGTACTTTTACTATCATTTCTAATTATTGGCTAGCTTACCTTCATATTTGATCCTCTCCTTCCTTATTTTTCTCTGTTAGCCTCTGTTTGTTATTGTAGTCTTCCTAATCTTCTGATTTCCCAGTGCTCTTTTTCTTTGAAACGTTTCCTGACTTCCTTTGTCAGCCATGGCTGTCTAATTCCCCCCTCCGCCCTGATAATCTTTTTGTTTGGGATGAACCTCTGTATTGTGTCCTCAATTACACCCAGAAACTCCTGCCATTGTTGCTCTACTGTCTTCCCCACTAGGCTCTGCTTCCAGTCGATTTTCATCAGTTCCTCTCTCATGCCCCTGTAATTACCTTTATTTAACTGTGACACTGTTACATCTGATTTTGCCTTCTCTGTTTCAAACTGCAGACTGAACTCTACCAGATTATGGTCGCTGCCTCCAAAGTGTTCACTTACTTTAAGATCTTTTATAAAGTATGGCTCATTACATAGCACTAAGTCCAGAATAGCCTGCTTCCTTGTGGGCTCCATCACAAGTTGTTCCAAATGGCCATCCTGTAAGCATTCCATGAATTCCCTTTTTGTGGATCCACTGGCAACATTTATTCACCCAGTCCATTTGCATGTTGAAGTCCCCCCATGATCACCGTGACCTTGCCTTTCTGACATGCCCAAAAACAAACAGCAGAGGTCCCAGTACAGATTCCTGCGGAACACCCAGCCTGAAAAACAGCCTTACACCACTACCCTCTGCCATCTATGGGCAAGCCAATTCTGAATCCAAGTGGCAAGTTACCATGGATCCCATGCATCTTAATCTTCTGGATAAGCCCATCATGAGAGACCTTGTCAACAGCCTGACTAAAATTTATGTAGGCAACATCCACTGCTCTACCCTTATTGAACACCTTCGTCACCTCCTCGAAAACTTTCATCAGGTTAGTAAGATATGACATATCCCGCACAAAGCCATGCTGACTGTCCTTAATTAGGCCATACTTTTCCAAATGCGCGTAAATCCTATCCCTATGAATTTCTTTCCAATAGCTTCCAAACCACTGATGTGAAACTCACTGGTCTGTCGTTTCCTGGATTAACTCTATTTCCCTTCTTCAACAAAGGAACAATATTAGCTACTCGCAGACCGGGGGGGGGGGGGGGGACATCTTAAAATGATAAGTGGGACAGATGCTGTTAATTATTTTGTAGGTTTCAATGACAACATTCTTCAAAACTCATACAGTTTTCTCAGTCTTCATAGGACAGTCCCACAATTCTGAGAACAAATCTGGTTAACTTTCACTGCACTCCCTCTATGGCAATAATATCTTTCCAGAGATTAGAAGACCAAAACACACAGTATTCCAGTGCAATCTAACCAGGGTCCTACACAATTGAAGCAAAACTTTATTGCTCCTGTACTCCAATCCCCTTGCAATTACGAAGAGCATTCCATTAGTTTTAATAACCGCCTACTATGTATGCCTCAAAGTTATCCCTCAATGACTTATTGATAAGGACATCCAAGTCCCTTTGCACATTTACACTTGTCAACCTATCACTATAAGAAACTTTATGTATATTCGTTCTTATTGCCAAAGTTGATAACATCACATTTTTCCACATTATATTTCATCTGCCATGTTCTCACTCGATCATAAGTCTGTCTAAATCCTTGTAAAAAACATTTTACATTAGCTTCACAACAAAGCTTTGTATAATTTGTAAATTTGGAAATATTATGTTTGAGCTGCATGTCCAAGTTACTAACATGTACTGTGAACAGCCGGAGCCCAAGTATTGATCCTTATAGTAACTCACTATGCAGACTGTCAACATGAGAATGAGCCATTTATTGCTTCTCTGTTTTCTGTCTGTTAGCCAATCCTTAATCTATGCCTTACATTATCTTCTATCTTGTGTGCTTAAATTAACCAGCTCTTGTGGGGGATTTTATCAAAAGCCTTCTGAAAATTCAAATGTATTTTGACTCCCTTTTATTAACTTCATTAGTAACATTAAAAAAAAGCAACTAATTTGTTAAACGCTATTTCTGATCACTCTTGTGCAAGTGTCAATTTATCATGTCCTTTATGATAGATTTTTCTACTACTTGTGTAAGTCTGATAGATCTATAATTTTCTGATTTTTTTTTTTATCCCTAGCAGAAATGACCTGTTTACTTTCTTAATATAATTGTAAGATGTGTATGATAAACCCAAACTTTTTGGGTTCCAACTGATTGACTAAACATTTGACCAAGATGGTGCCAGAGTAGGACACTTCAGCTGGAGCTTGTCCGCTCTGTCCTTTTGTTTTTTTTTTCTCTTGGTGTTTCTTCTCTTCACCCCTGGCCTCTAAGGACCCAACAAGGCGTCCTCTTGGCCAAGCCAGTGGTGATGTCTCACCAGCACATAGCAGTATCTCGGCTCAGTCTCTCGACGTCCCGTAGTGGCGTCTCTGTCCGGTCTCAGCAGCCGGTGGCAGTACCGCCGCATGCCAGTTGATCCTGCCTGGCCATGTTCCAGAAGTAGCAAGAAGAGATCGGGGAGGTGGCAGCTTCAGCAGCAGCGGTGAGGAACGTCCCCTGGTCTCAGTGGCGCGAATAGACAGTTAAGGTCTCCCAAAGTGATCGAAGTGGAGGACTCATCAAAGGCTGTTGAACCTTTTAACTTTATTTCTTTATTTTTCCTGTTTATATTAAGAAGGACTTTAATGTTAACTTGCATATTATTTATTTATTTTTCACCTTGAAGGTAATGCATGACTTTTTAAATTTTGTTTCTTTTATTGCTTTGTATCTAAGTACCTTTGTACCTAAGATAGTACCGTGTGTGGTAACATTACACACTTTTCATTTTCATTTACTTGAGTATACTTGACAATAAAATCTAAATTGAAATTTTGCATCGCAGACAGAAAAGCAAGTCTAATTATATTGTTCAGGCTAAGCAGGGTGAGAGGGTAGCAAATAATTAAGAAGAATAATTGAAAACATGAGAAGGCATCAGCAAGGGAATGGAAGGGTTGGAACTGGTGAAGAACAGGAGAAAGGTAAGGCTATAGTTAAGGGAAATGAAAGAAGTTACGTAAGGGGCAGAGAAGGAGTGGAAGACCACTGGGATGGGAAAAATCGGAAGGAGATATCAACACTGGGTGAAGGGGTAATCCTAGTGAACTATTTTAGTAGGATTTGATTTCAAAATGACATCCCAGCTTCAAATCCAGTATCCAAAGGTGCAATACTAAGGCAGGAATTGGGCAGGTGAGTAGTGAGAACACTATCCCAACCTTCACTAAATCCCAAATATGCTCTAAATTAAATACAATCATTACCATTTCCATTAAAGCTGGAGAGGGATTAGCTCATTTTGACAGGTTTACCATTCAGCTTTATGAAGTGAGCTACATGTGAGTAGAGTTCATTTTGAAATGATAAGAACAGTAAGTGACAAGCAATCTGATCTACAGGTCAAACATGAGTTATTTGTAGTACAAGGACGTCACAACTCAACTGTTTTTAGCCCAAATGATCCTTCTGGAGACAGAGGATGTTGGGGGCTGGATTTTGTCTGAAAATTTCTTTTACTGATACTTTCACAGTCTCTTTACTTGCACTATTCTGATTTGCATTCTTTGACTTCTAGTTTTGCACTTTTTCCATTTCCCATATTGTATCCAACGTGCAATTTTTGACTTAATATTAACACTTCCTTGCACGCTCACTTTGTAAGAATTCTTGCCTAATGTGTGAGAAAAGTGTACTTAATTTAAATTATTTGTATTTTAAACCAAACAAAAATATTAAATTCAGAACAATGGTAAATTGAAATATTCTCTGTTGAATTCAGTGATTCTGAGGAAACTACAGTTTTTAAAGAAGAAATGGGTTAAACTAAAAGGTTCCATCTGGGACTGTTAAGTATGGCCCAATGTTTCCCACTTGTCATGCAAAGTTCTGTCGCAATGCTATCTGCTGGCTTAAGTACATACATGGACAGTTCACCCTCCCCATAGATTTTATAGTCTTTTAATGACACCTTTACAATGGAAAAAAAATTGCTTTCCTGCAGGGGAAAGATGGATATGTGATGTTTCGTAATTGTCAATGGCTGGTTGATACAGAAACGGCTCCCAGTCTCTCCACTGTTGTCATTAACCATTTTGAATCAGTAAAAATTCTCCAGGGACTCAAGAAATGTAAATCCGGACATCGGATGAGTTTAATCAAAGTCTCCCAAGCTGCATCAATAACAGGTAAATTTATTTGAGCTAGTTAAAGATAATAATCTTTAAGATGCTACAACTGATTTTGTTTTCCTCAATGTATCTTATAGGGACCAATGTGATAGACTTTGATACTATACAACTCTAGAGGTAGTAGAGGCCTCTGTAAAACAAAACCTAACTGTTTCTTAGAAAAGTCCTATATATTAGATTTCATTAATAGCCACAAAGTGAATCAAACCAAACACAGGATATTAAGTTTTATCATGTTTGTTCCATGTCTCTGAAAAAAAGTTCACTCCGCTACACTGATGTTGCTCTTTAATCTGTTAGCTTTTCTTTCACCTATTTATTGACAATATTATTACTAAATCATGTCAGATGTGCTTCCACTATTGTATTTAAAATGCTTATGTAAAATAAATAAAAATAAAAATAAAATACTTTGATAAATTTTATGCTCTTGACTGAGTAACCAGTGAAAACCCTTGAACGATTTGAATTTGAAATTTGACCACACTCTCAAATACCCTGTTAACTATCTATAATGAGAAGAGATTTTCCAAAAAGCTTTCAGAAATTTTAAAATAAATATATTTGTATGATAGAACTGTAGTGAAGCCTGAACTGCACTTGTTTGCAGTATAGAAATGTAGTATTCAGGATTATAATTTCTGACGATGCAATTGACATTAAATGATTCACTTTATCTTGAGAAAATGATTGCATCTGTAATTGTACATCTGTACTTTTATCAAAGTGATATAGTAGATTGAAATTGAAAAACTGCAACTTTAATTTCCATCCACATAAATATAGACATTTGGATTAACAAAATGAATATAAAATTGCAAAGTCCAACTGCGGATGATTTTCTTCTTTCATATTACTTGAGCTTTAATGAATCAAAGTTATTTCCTTTAAATGTACTGTATTTTTCATAATCTACATACATTCTTGCTTGGCAGAATAGTAGTCGTGGTAATTGGTATAATGTCACTGATCTAGTAATCCAAAAGCTGGGCTAATGTTCTAGGGAAATGGATTCGACTTTGACCTTGGCACATGATGAAATTTGAATTCAATAAAATCTGGAATTGAAAGCTAGCTAAATGGCAACCATGTGAATACCATCGATTGTCATTAAGAACCCATCTAGTTCACTACGGCATTTTAAGAAATCTGCTTTCTTGTCTGGTCTGGGCTACGTGTGACTGCTTATTCACAGCAACGTGGTTGACTCTTAAATGCCCTTTGAAATAGGTCATTAATGCTAGCCTACCTAGTCATGCCCACATTTCATAAATGAATAAAAATCAACATTTAACCTGAGGCAATTAGGAGAAAATTAAACTTCTCAGCTGTGTGCCATTGATGAAATTGCTTTCTCAATATGCATATTTCAAAGATGTTGCAATTTTGTTTGTAAGTTGCTGGCTAACAGGAAAAAAAAACAGGCAATTGTTGTTTCTCAATTAGCTCTATTTGGCTTATGATTTAGTTATAATTATTTTTCTTTAGACTTTGAGAAGAAAGCTGATGAAAAAATTGTAGTTGCCCCTGTCCCAGATGTGGAAGGAAGAATATATCATGTTACCAAGGAAATGAAACAACACCTTAGACAACTGCGATCTGAACGAGAACTAGGCCAAAGGACATTTCCATTAGATCGCTGTAGTGCGAGTAACACATTTGGTTGTGAATTAAAGTAGTAAAAATAGAAATTTTGCATTTTTAGTGCTTAATTTGAAATGTTATTTTCAGGTAAAATCTTCTAACAGAAGTATTTTTCTGTGTTTAAAAAAGCGTTATAGGAAAACTTTGATTTTGCAAACTAGTAAAACACAGGTTTTTGATATTAAACCAGCCTAAACAATGGTTTTTTTTAAAAATGCCTGTCATGTAGTTTCCTTCTGTTGTTAGATTCAATCTCTAAAAAAGATTGTTCATCACTTTGCTTTGTGATATCACAGAGGAAATCTGCAAAAAATTTCACATCGTATATCCTATTTCTGTATCTTTGTGCTTTCTGTATTTTTGCATTGTAGATAATGTCAAAGTGTATAAGATATCAGAATAAAGACTGGTTGAAATAATATCTAATAAGAACAGTAAATCTGTTTTCTATGACATACTTGCAGATATTTGTCCTGACTCATTGCTGATCTGACAAATGGGATTTAACTGACACTATGTTCTTGGCAAAGATATGGATCTGGCACAACTTGTTCAGTCATGCTTCAACAGATTAAAGGCATAGTTAATATAAATAGCAAACCAGACATAACATGAACTGTACAGTCCACACAGCTGTGAAGTGCAATACAAGGGAGTTTTAAAAAATTAGGAACGGCTACCCCAAAATGCAGATAATATGGTGTAGTCAATGAAACTTTAAATTGAATTAAGGTTAGTTATTGTAATTGAACCAAAAAACTAACAAGAAAAATATTAAAGAAGTACAAATCTTTCCCATGTCTTAGAATAAATATATACAAACTGATTAATATCATTACATTCATCAGAACTTAATATAAAATAGCATTATTAGGGGGAGGTGATTGCCTAGTGGTGTTAACACCAGAGTCCCAGATGATGATGTGTGGACCTGGGTTTGAATCCCACTAGACAGTGGAATTTGAATTCAATAAAAGAAATCTGGAATTAAACCACCATCAATTGACTGAAAAACCCATCTGATTCATTCATGTCCTTTAGGGAAGGAAACTCCAGACCCACAGCATTGTGGTTATTAAAGAAATACAAATTAATTACCTGTTTTAGTTTCCACATATCCTGAAGCATAGTGAGTGTGATATTCTTTGAACATGCTTTGTCTCATGGAAGATGGAACCCAAATCTTTGGGTATTTTATAAATCTCCGCTCTGGAGCTAGCACTCCTCTGCCTCCCTTATACTCTAAGAATTACGTGATGCTATATCCTTATTCATGCCAAATACTACATCCTATGATAAAAATATGAGCTGAAGTATAGGATTAAGGAAGCAGATGACAATATGAAGGAGATTAATCTTGTAATTTATCTGTAGCCTGACTCTCCCCATCCTCATTATCTTAATCACAGTTACAGTATACTAGAAATAAATTATTTTGTTATCCATTTCATCATTTTCCATCACATTTTCTGTTGTAATGCAACTACAGCAACATAAGAAAGCAATATAACAGATGGGCATAACCATTTGAGACAGGAAATGTTGAAGGCTGAGGAGGATTTACATGACAGCTGCTACATAGACAAGCAATGGTGCAAGATAAACTTTACACACTAACCTACATCATCCATTAATTTCCCATGGTCTGAATGTCTTTCCTGTGCTCTTAAGTTCCACCACATACTTTGTACAGTCCTTTGTTGACAGGTTATTGAGATGAATTTCTATTGGCATGGATATAATCGTTAAATGGTTACAACATGCAAGGAGACAATTTTGAATTCCACTAGCTTTACTTTAAGTACTTCACTAATTATCTTTGATAATTAGATAATTCAGCAATTGAATCTGCCACATTTCAAGGCAGTTCATTCCTGATCATAACCACTCATGTAAAAGATATTTTTTATATCACCTTTATTTCTTCTGCCAATCATCTTAAATTTGTGTCATTTTTCATCAATGGGAATAGCTCCAGTGAGCACCCCTGATCTGGAAAGTGTACCAATAGGAAGTTAACTCGTAACTAACAATGCTCATTTTGGAATCTTCTAAATAAACTACAATGAAAGGAATGTGAATGATGAAAAAGGTAGAAAACTGGAAGACCAAATCCCATCATCAGTTAATACACATCAAGGTTCGTGGACAGGTTAGTTCAAAAGGAATGACATGCTGCTTTTGACACAAGGGCATATAAAAGCTGATGCTGGCAGTTAACAAGCAGGCCTATCATTGATTACTTCATTGGGTATTCCCTGTCTGATGATTTATGGATTGGTAAAGTTCATGGCACATAGCGAGTTTCTCCCACATAAAATCAGCAGATGAAAAGCTGAAGAGTTTTGTACTTTGTTCATCTGGTCAGACAGATCTATTATTATCCTTTGGGATGCCAGGTGAAACTGTCACTAATGTTGGCCAGTTAAATTACACTCTCTCGAGATAGTGCGATGAATGCTAAGGTTGATGAATATTGAGATGAACATTCAAGGGATTGATAGAAGATATCCCTTCATGCTCTTTTATAGTATTAATTTGAAACAACTTTTGGTGTTCCTCATTCGTTTATTAATGGCATAAATTTCTTATAAGAAAGCTATTTGGATGAGAATAAGGCTCTATTGTCTCCAGATATTTTTGAAAAGCCCATTAAGCTGTTAAAACAACTGGTACAATATAGGCTGGGTAGCATGAAAGGTCCAACCTCTTGTTGTAAATATACTCCAATTAATAGAGTCATAGAGATGTACTGAATGGAAACCGACCCTTCGGTCCAACTCATCCATGCTGACCAGATATCTCAACCTAATCTAGTTCCCCTTGCCAGCACCTGGCCTATATCCCTCCAAACACTTCCGATTCATATGTTGCAATTGTACCAGATTCCACCACTTCCTCTGGCAGCTCATTCCATACACACACCAACCTCTGCATGAAAAAGTTGCCCCTTAGGTCCCTTTTATATCATTCCCCCCTCACCCTAAACCTATGCCCTCCAGTTCTGGACTCCCCCATCCCAGGAAAAAGACCTTGTCTATTTATCCGATCCATGCTCCTCATGATTTTATACACCGCTATAAGGTCACCCCTCAGCTTCCAACGCTCCAGGGAAAACAGTCCCAGCCTATTCAGCCTCTCCCTATAGCTCAAATCCTCCAACCCCGGCAACATCCTTCTTAATCTTTTCTGAACCCTTTTAAGTTTCACAACATCCTTCTGAAATGAAGGATACCTGAACTGCACGCAATATTCTAAAAGTGGCCTAACCAATGTCCTGTACAGCCTCAACACAACCTCCCAGCCCTTGCACTAAATACTCTGACCAATAAAGGAAAGCATCCAAATGCTGCCTTCACTATCCGATCTACCTGAGACTCCACTTTCAAGGAGCTATGAACATGCACTCGAAGATCTTTGTTCAGCAACACTCCCTAGCACCTTACCATTAAATGTAAGGTGCTAGGGAGTTTCCTGAAGAAGGGCTTATGCCCGAAACGTCGATTCTCCTGTTCCCTGGATGCTGCCTGACCTGCTGCGCTTTTCCAGCAACACATTTCCAGCTCTGATCTCCAGCATCTGCAGACCTCACTTTCTCCTCATTAAATGTATAGGTCCTGCTAAGATTGGCTTTCCCAAACTGCAGCATCTCATATTTATCTAAATTAAACTCCATCTCTCACTCAGCCTATTGGCCCATCTGGTCACGATCCTGTTGTGATCTGAGGTAACCTCTTTCGCTGTCCACTACACCTCCAATTTTGGTGTCATCTGCAAACTTACTAACTATACTTCTTATGCTCACATCCAAAGCATTTATATAAATGATGAAAAGTACTGGGCGCAGCACCAATCCTTGTGGCACTCCACTAGTCACAGGCCTCCAGTCTGAAAAACAACCCTCCACCACCACCCTCTGTCTTCTACCTTTGAACCAGTTCTGTATCCAAATGGCTAGTTCTCCCTGTATTACGTGAGATCTAACCTTGCTAATCAGTCTCCCATGGAGAAGCTTATTGAATTCCTTACTAAAGTCCATAAAGATCATGTCTACCACTCTACCCTCATCAATCCTCTTTGTTACTACTTAAAAAAAATCAACCAAGTAATATTTCAACCAAAGTTGTGCCCAAAGAGTCAAATTTGGCTTGTTAATTTATAACTGACATTGGAGAATCAAGATGAAGAGGAAAATGTAATGGCAGTTTATAGGTATGGTTTTATACAGGTTGGGAGCAGGAGTAGAGCCCCTCAAGCTTGCTCTACCATGTAAAAGAATATGGCTGATCATAACCTCAACACCACATTTCTGTCTATCGCTGAGAACCTTTATCCATTTGCTTGCCAAAACTCTATCCACCACTGCCTTAAAAGTATTCAAGCAATCTGCTTCTATTTTTGATGGAGAGTTCCAAAGGCATACAATCCTCAGAGAGAAAACAAATGCTCATTAGTACTGTCTTAAATAGGCAATGACTTATTTTTCAACTATGACCCTTACTCCAAGATTCTTTCAAACAAGGAACCATCCTTTCTATATCCACCATGTTAAGATCCTGAGGGGTCTTAAATGTTTTAATCAAGTCAGTAATTCCATGGATATAAGCCTAAACAACCTGTCCATTATAATTATCAGTCTAACTAAACTTCTCTGAACTGTTTAGAATTAATTAACATCTTTCCTCAAATAAGGAGACCAATACTGCCAAATGCGGTCTCTCCAGTGCATTCTATTCCTTTACAATTAATACAGTCACCATAGTTCCAGAGGACCAAAGGGCTGCTCTCTTGTTAAACAGAGATGACTGGTAGTGAGTTTATCGTAAGGGTCACCACATCTCAGGTGAGGTTGAGAAGGCAGGACCTTCATGGTGACTTCAACCACTATAGGAATTGCATCCATATCACTGGCATCACTCTGCATCACAAACCAGCTGTCCAGAACTAATTGAATCCCATTGCCAATAACATTCTATTAACTTTCTTGATTGCTGTTACCTACATTCTAAACTTTTACACCCAGTTGTCTCTGCATTTCAAGGTTCTGCAATTGCTTACAACTTAGATAATTTTTAAAACTACGTCCTGCCAAAATTGACAATGTCACACATTTTCTCACTTTATACTCCAATTGCTAACGTGTTACCCACTAACTTAACTATGTCTTTGTAGCCTCCTAGTGTGCTCTTCGTAACCTACTTTTATAACTACCATAAGCAAATCTGGCAAATGTTGATCCCTTCATCCAAATCTATAGTGAAAATTTAAGGCCCCAGCATTGGTTCCTGAGACTCAACTCTTATTTCATCTTGCCACCCAGAAAGATACTCATTTGTTTCTACTCTTTGTCTCTTGTTAGCTAAGCAATGTGTATATGCCAATATAATATCCCATACCATAAGCCTTTACTTTCTACAAGAACCTTTGATGTGTCGTCTTATTTACTGCCTTCTGAAAATCATAGGTACAGTCCATTCACCAGTTCTGCCCGATCTAGAGTTCTTCAAAGAATTCCAATATATTGGTGAATTGTGATTTTACTTTTACCAAACTATGCTAAATACTGCCTGCTGCTACAACTTATGTAATAATAGATTGAACAATTTCCCTATCACAAAATGCTAAGCTTAATTTCTTGTTGTCTATCTCCCTTTTTGAATAACAATTACATTTGCTGTTTTCCAATTGTTACAACACGGGGTAAACTCTCCTGCTTAATTTAAAACCAGCAACACAGGAAAGATTTATCCCGTGCAGTGATCTGTAAAAATTCGAGTGGCCAAGAACTATGTAAAGTAAAAATTAACAGCTTTATTTCATAAAGTATAACAGAGAATAATTAACTAACCACTATTTACAATTTCTTTCTCTAATCTATCTTTTACCTTCCCTTCTATAATACTAGTCCAATAAAACTCCCAATTAAGATTTACAAAACAATACTTCGTATCTTAAAAGCCAGGCAGCTTAGGTTCTTGTCTTCAGATCTTCATGTGACTTCTTTTCTCCGTGTTAGGAATTTCTGCATCACAAGTTACTGATTGCTTTTAAAAAAATCTCTTTTAAAAGTAACTTTTCAGTCTGTTACATGCTAGGACTTGGCAGTTCTCCTCTCAACTGCTCAATTTCCTCCCGGTCTTATACACCCCAGAGCATCGGATTGTATTATTGGCTTTTAAGATTATTAATATACTTAATTCAAACTTGATTGGGGTTTAATTTTTTGGGGGGTACAATTTAAGTGAATCAGCCTAATTTGAATCTGTTTTGTTTTTTCCAGGCAACCAGCTAATCAAGTTGTTTGATCAAATGTTACTTTTTTTTCAGAACACTTGGTTCTGTCAGGTAATTCTATTGCTTTTAACTCTCTTATGGGTACACCCATATCTTCATTACAATGAAATGAAAACTTCCCAGAATCGACAGAACTCTAGAAAATTAAAACCAATGTGTCAACTATATCATTAGCTACTCCTTCTAAGGCCCCAGGATGAAATCTATCATGATACATGAACTTGTCAGCAAGCAGCCCCAATTATTATTCTCAGTGATTGCATTTTCCCTGGTGATTGCATTTTACTTCAACTCCTTTTCTTCTATTTCCTGAATTATATCAATATTTGTCATGTCACCATTATCATCTACAGCATAGACTAATATATACCTGTTCAATTCACCTGCCATCATCTTAATTTCCATTATTCATCCTTGCAGATTCACTTCCTATGGGATCCATTCCTTTCAAACTATACGTTAAGAGTTTCAATAGATATGTTTATATTTCTAGCAAGCTTTCTCTCAAGACCTTAAGAAATTGGAACAGGAGTAGACATTTGACCCCTCAAGCCTGCTCCATCATTCAGTATGATCATGTCTGATCTGACATTCCTCACATCCACTTTTGTGCCTTTTCTCCATAACAACCTTTGATTCCCCTACTGATCAAGAATCTCTCTATCTTGGTTTTAAATACACATTAGGAATCTGCCACCATACTTTTCTGCACGATAAAGTTCTAAAGATACTCAACCTCAGAAAAGAAATTCCTTCGTACTTCAGCCTTAAATTGATGCCTCTTAGTTCTGAGACTATACCCATCGGTTACTTAAATCATTCTTATTTAAATCACATACTTTTGTTCTTCCTTTCAAAATGAACAACTTCTCATTTACCCACATTATACTCCATTTGCCAACTTTTTGCCCACTTACAGAACCTATCATTAATTCTCCGTAAACTGTTTGTATCCTCCTTGTAAGCTGCCTTTTAACTCTATTTTTGTGTCATTTGCAAATTTGGCCACAGTGCATTTGCTGCCTTCGTCCAAGACATTAATATATGGATACTGGTCTCAGGTAGCCTACCTGAAAAATAATGCCTTCTTCCACTTACTCTTTCCTGCCCATTTGCCAATTCTCTATACTAACGCCAGAGGCCTTCTTATGACTTAACCTTTTGTGAGGAAGTTTGCCAAATCCAAATACAACATCTCCTCTGGTTCCCTTCTATTCACTCAGGTTGAGACTTCCTTGAAAAGTTCTAATAAATTAGTCAGACATGATTTCTCTATCATGAAGCCATATTGACTCTGCTTGATTAGATTATTATTTTCCAAATAGTTTGCTATTACTTATTTAATAATTCATTCCATCTCAATTCTACAGATTCCACTTCCCCCATATCAGTACCAGTGCTGCACGAACTAGAACCCTCTTCTCCCACACCAGTCTTTAAGACATGGATTCATTTCTTCAATCTTATTTGCCCTGTGCAAGTGTGCTTGTGGTTGAGGTCATAATCTCGAGATTATCACCATAAAAATTATTTCTTCTTAATTTAGTGCCCTGCTCCTCATACTGATTATTCAGATTTTTTTTTTTGTTCAGACCATGTTGTTGATACTGACGTGGACCATGACAACTAGATCCTCTCCATCCTATGGCAAGTTCCTCTTCAGCAGATGCCCTGAAACTTGCCTGAAAAATGGCTTGACAATGGCTTTAAAATGATCTGTATTAAAAATGAGGAATATGCACGAGGAAGATTAAGTAAAGCAGATAGCACCAGCACTCAATGCCAATGGTGAAATAAAGGAAAGCAATAATGTGAAAAGAAGGGAAAGCTAGGAACATTGGAGAAGGATTAAGTCATTATGCCTCTTGTGCCAGCATTATATTCTAGTTTATATAAAAAAAATCAAACCTTGCTAGAAAAAAATCAGCAGATCTGGCAGCATCTGGAAAGCAGAGTTAACATTTCGGGTCCAGTGACCCAGTGAAGAGTTAGACCATATATTAAAAGACCTAAAAAAAATTATCTACACACGGATCAAATTGAATATAACATTTTTATATACACTTAACTATAACCCTTCAAACTTCTGAGGAGGAATCTTTAAAGCACTGTCGATAAGCTTTAGATGCACTTGCATGCACACTTCTGCTCTGCACTGATATGATGCTGACCAAATTAGAAAATTTGGACTGTGATCTTTTTATTTATCCTTTGTGGCCACGGTGGTCATGTTCGCCATCTAGGGTGTTGGGTAGGGTTCTGATGGGAACATTGGGGACTGCTAAGGCTGAACAGCATGTTGAAGATTGTGCTGTAAAATGGCAGAAAATTGCAGATGACTGAATTGTGCCCAATGGCCTCATTTTGAGGTTCCCAGCGTTATGTATGTCAGTCTTGAACTACTAATTCAGTTCACATGATATCAAGAAATCTCTGAAGGCACTGGTTACAACAAAAGTTATGGATTCTGACAATCTTCCCACAATCGTGCTGAAGACATGTGTTGTAGCTGGTCCAGTACATCTACAACACTGAAAACTACCCAACAATGTGACGAGGACCAGAGGGGCAGCCGGGAAGGAAAGCAGTGAGTATAAATTCTCACCCTTCGACACCAATGGCTATTTTGAGTGTGAGCAGCAGCGGAGGTAAGACGAACCCGAAAAACTGCAGCTAAGGTAAGGCAGTTTTTTAAAAATTACTTACCGGTAGCGGACAGCGGTGTTTTCCTTTTCAAAGAAGGAGCGGGAGCAGTGGAGGAAGTGACGAGGACCAGAGGGGTAGCCGGGAAGGAAAGCAGTGAGTATAAATTCCCCCCCCTTCGACGCCAACGGGCATTTTGAGTGCGAGCAGCAGTGGAGGTAAGACGAGAGGCATAGATAGAGTCGATAGCCAGAGACTATTTCCCAGGGCAGAAATGACTAACAGGAGGGGTCATAGTTTTAAGCTGGTTGGAGGAAAGTATAGAGGGGATGTCAGAGGCGGATTCTTTACACAGAGTTGTGAGAGCATGGAATGCGTTGCCAGCAGCAGTTGTGGAAGCAAGGTTATTGGGGTCATTTAAGAGACTACTGGACATGCATATGGTCACAGAAATTTGAGGGTGCATACATGAGGATCAGTGGTCGGCACAACACCGTGAGCTGAAGGGCCTGTTCTGTGCTGTACTGTTCTAATGTGGACAATTGCCCAGATATGTCCCGTGTACAACAATCAGGACAAATCCCAGCTGGCCATTTTCCTCCCTATGAATGTACCAAGTCATTAAAGTGATGAAAGGAATTTTTGGCAGAGCTAAAGTGTCACTCAGAAATAACTTTCCCACTGATGTTCTGGCAGGACCACATCACCAGACCATATTCCAGCCTTTGTCCAAACATGAACAAAAAAGGGGAACTGAGACTGACTACCCTTAACATCAAGAGGCAGTATTTTAATGAGCTTGACATCAAGCAACTGAGAAAAACTGGAGTTAATGCGAGGGAAAACTCTCTGGTTGGAGCCATACCTATTACAAAGGAAAGTAGCTATACTTGGTGGAGATCAAACATCTCAGTCTCCGAATATCTCTGTAGGAGTTCTTCAAGGTAGTGTCCCAGGCCTTTCTTCCGTCGTAAGATCAGAAGTTAGATCTTCACTAATGAATACACAATACTCAGTACCACTCACATTTTCTCAGACTCTGAAGCCATCCAGGTCCACATGTCGCAACAGCTGGACAACATCCAGCCTTGGGCTGTTAAATGGCAAGTAACATTTGCGCCACACAATTTTCAGGCAATGGCCAACTACAAGTAGATGGAATCTAACCATCTTCCATGATCTTTAATGGCATTATTCTCACTGAATCCCCCACTACCATTGAGCACAAACTGAACTTGTCAAACCATATAAATATCTTGGCTACAACAGAAGGTCAGAGGCTACGAATGCCACGAATTTCTAAAAGCACTATGGGTGTTCTCTCACTCCATGGATTCTACCAGTTCAACAAGGCAGCTCATCACTACCTTCTCTGTGGCAGTAAATGATGGGAAATAAATCTCATCCCACGAGGAATAAATAACAAAAAGTTAATTTAACTTCTCAAATTTCAAGAAGGTGAATTAAGAAGAAAGATCTTATCTATTGGTATAATATCCAAATTATTGTTATATCTTTGAACCAGTTAACTAGCAGTATTGTAGTAGTAGGCAGAAATTAAGTGCAAGGAAACGTAATCCATAGCCATATTTTATAGCATGCAGGATTCATAAGAGGCTTGACAGAGCAAATGCTGACAGGATGTTACCCCGCATGGGACAGTCTAGGACCAGAGGGCATATTCTCAGAATTAACGGGTGCCAATTTAAGGCTGGGATGAGGAGGAATTTATTCTGTCAGAAGGTTGAGGGTTTTTAGCATTCCTTGCCACAGAGAGCTGTGGTGACACAGTCCTTGTGTATACTTAAGGCTGAAATAGATAGTTACTTGATTAGTTGGGGTAAATGGTTTATGGGGAAGACATAGAAAAGTGGACATGAGGAATGTCGGATCAGTCATGATCCTATTGAATAGCTCAGCAGGCTTGAGAGGCCAAATGATCTATTCCTGTTCATATTTCATATGTGGATTGTGCATATCTGTCTCTATGCATATGCTTCTTTCAACTTTTAATATCTCAAAATTAGTTTGTACAAGATGCTACCTAAATTACACAATCCCATTGTGGGAAAGATTGGTATTATATCTTACTCCAACAGCTCTTGAATGGAATGGCTTGCTGGGCTTTGAGGGCAATTCTGTGGATCTGGAATCATGTGGCACATTTCCCCCCATAACTGACATTAGTGAGCCAGATGGGTTTTTACAAAAATCGATGATATTTTCATAGTCATCACTACTGATACCAATTTTAAATTTAATGTTTTTATTAATTGAATTTAAATCTCAGTAGCTGCCATGGTGAGAAATGAATAATGCCCCATAAGCATTAGCCTGAGCCTCTGGGTTACTAATGTAGTAAGATTAGCACTGTGCTACTGTCTCCACATGTACTTGATAATACTGGTTGATGTACCCATCTCAGGTATCCCTGCTTTAATCATTCTCCTGAAACTCCTTTCTCGATTTGCTGACAGCAAAGGGAAATCTAAACGGAAGGCCCATTTTACCAAAAGGTATGGTTGAAAACCAGTAAAAGTCTTACAATTCAAAAAAAAGAAAAAAGGCAAAACACAATAACAAAAAAAATGAAGTCAGCAAGAAGAAATGAAAGAAATGTGTCAACAACTTGTAAAACCAATGAGCATAAAAAGCAAGAAGACCATGAGGTCATTTCTATTGGAATCATGACATGGCAAATATCGAATGAACTACCCAAAACTATTAGGCAGAGAGTCCCTCCCTGCATTTACATCTTTTCTTGAAGGTCCAGTGAGGCTCAAACACTTCACTGCTTTTCCTCCAGTGGAGTCTTCTTATAAAATTACTGGACAACATTTCTGGCACACGGCCTCTGACTCCAACTTTTCTACTTGTCAGGTAAGTACCGTAAATGTTTTCAATAGCAAGAGCACATTTTCTCTTTTTAAGACAATTTTTAATCAAAGCCTAACCCTGATCCCTTGTAATTTTTCTTAGTAATTGTTGGCATAGGGTGCCATTTATCCATTATATAGCAGAGGAACATAGCAGTAATGGGTTAGAAAAGAATCTATAAGTATATTTAGTTCATCTCATTCGTGGCAGTAGAATCAGTAGTGATAATTTTGTAGGAGAACTTGAAGTGTGTAGCCTCATTAAATTGTATTGTAATCCAAAATGATTTCCCACTCATCAGACAGGCAAGTCACCTATCAGTGATTGTTGGTAGCTATTAGATCTGATTCAAATGACACCCAATTATAACAGAATTCCAGTTTCTCATCAGTCTCCCTGTGCATGACTATTGATCCCATGTCTGGCCTTCATGAAAATTGATCTCATAGATTCCATTGCTACAAATGGTATAAAGTTGGAATAGTGGAGACAATGTTTTCATCAATTGTCAAGGATCCATCATTGACCTCTTAATAATTATAGTTACTGGAAAAATCAAAAGGAAGTAAAGAAGTGTTATCTAGCATTTATGTGAGTCAAGTACAATAATAAAGATCTTTTTACTGATCAAATTACACCACACTAGCAAACACTAATTATTAAGTTAAAACAAGTGTGATTTTAATATTTCTATCAGTTACCATTACTAAAAAAAATTATCCACCATTATCTTACTAATCTTTATTTAAATGGAAATGATAATGTTTAATTTAAGGTAGCAATTTTAAATAAAATTAGGAACAAGGAAAGATTAAGCGAGAAATTATTTTAAATCAGTGTTTCAATGCACTGATATTTTTGCTTTTGGGTATCTAATGTATTGTTAACATTCTGTTCAAGTTTGCATTTGAAAAATGAGCTTAAACAAATGAAAGTGACTTGTCTAAAACCTGCAATACAATTCTAGTTTTTAACAGAATGTATTCTCCAGTACCTCCAGTTACTTGTAATATTAATCTTTAGTCAATAGCTTCTTGGCAGAGGAAATAAATGCCATAAGTTATTTTTATGGAATAAATTAATCGTACTTTGAGTTGGTTACATTCAAATTTTTGAACTAAGTACAAATCGTGTTTAATGTTTAATGGCAATTGAACCTAGAGTAAATTGTATTAACTGCACTCTGCAGACTCCACTAATGGCAGTTTGGATTTCAACAGTCTTGGTTAATAACGCAGAAGGTAATTGCAACTAGAAAGAACATTGCAAATTTATGCCTTCAAATATATTTACCCTTATCGTGTCCCCAGGGGTCTTCAACTAAAAATGTGCAATACTTAAGAAAATTTGTTCAATGAAAACTTGCTACTGATCAGCATTATGTGATTCGACTTTTTTCTCAATCCTCGCATTGCCAAGGTACTAATACACCAATTTAAAAAGATGGAAAGAAAAAGTAGCAGAGAAAGCAAAAAATTATGAATCCAATGACCCAATTGACAGAATAGATATAAATGATAACCATGTCCATATCAAATCTCCAGCCACGATTGTCATCTTCAAAATCCAGTCTGTAGGCACCATGAGGGAACTGTCTTCTTGTGACAGCATCTGAATGTCTTCCAACACCTGCAATGATATACAACAATTAATGGCATATGGCTCATTAGTCACCGACAGCAGAATATATCTGCTACAGAATCACTAAAAATTACAGATGAACAGTGTAGGCCATAAAGTGCAGTGCTACAAAGATAGAGGAACTTCTGTCTTTTAATTCACTTCATGTGAATTTTCAAATTGTAACTCAAATAACTAATGTAGAGGTGCAACATGGTTGGAGACCAGTTGAATTTCTGACATCTGAGTACAGCTCCAAGCAACATGAAGACTTCTGTTCAATTTTATCATTTCAATGTTGACAGTTGCTTTCATATAGAATTCTGAAGAATCTAAGTTCTTATCCAAGCCACACACCACTTTGACTGGGAAATATATTGCTCTTCCTTCATCACCTTTGAGTCAAAGTCCTGGAATTCCTCACCTGTGATAGTATCTTTGCAATATGATTGTGGTTGTTTAAAAATGTAGCTAAAGTTTCTCAAGTTCATTAAATATTGGTCATGCCATTAATAATAATAATCCAGGACTGAAGAAGAAACTAATTTAAAGTGGAGTGGAAATAATCTTGATATGAATGACCAAGCAATTCAAGCAACGTGTGTGAGAGGCTTCATTTGATCATATTCCCGACTTCTGGCTATGGCGCTGAAGTTTCTCTTGGGTTCAAATCTTGCCTTATTGGGTTGTAGTTGAAGCACTTTTATTTCTTCCTCTTGATCAACACTTTTGTGGTTTCTAAAATGTCTATGCTATAAGGTATTTTTAGCCAGTCACATTGTGAAGGGATTCTTTCTAAAGTTGGGACGCCACAAATACATAATCATGAACATTTCTGTCAAAAGCTGCACAGAGCTGAGTTATGTGTAAACAGGTATTATTTTCAATGATAGTGAAAGCAGATGACTGGGACAAGTCTACTGTTGCTCCATTGCCCACAGAGACAACTAAACATCTTTTACATTTAAATGTGGACCTGTCTTGTGTTATTGATCATTAGCTGCAGCCAATCACAAAAAAAATCTAAAATCAATTCTAATAGAAAATGAATGTGTGGAGTATAACATTTCCTCTACCCCATGCTTTATTACACAGAACAAGAAAAAAACTTTCATTTTAGCTTCTTAAATTAAAATAAAAGGTGTCTTCAATGGAACCATGATGACAGTGAATTATCTGTTCATTTAGTTTTTTTGCTAGTTTTGAATTTTATCACATAAAGATTCAAGGATAAGCATTGATTGCAATGATGTTAAAATTGGCATGTTATACTGCACAAGAAATGCAAATATTTGGTAAACAAAGCATTAGTGATCTTTCAAAGAAGCAAACAAGAAGTAAAAGATAACTTTAATAATGTAAGTGCATTAAGTTCTGTAACACCAATGCCAGAAAGTTATTTTTATGACACTTTTTAACTTTTTTTATGAACAGAGCTCATTCATAGTATACATTCTCATATTCGCTTCTTTGATCAGTATCAAATGATCTACAATGACAGTCTACATTTAAAAACTACTGATAATGAAAATTTTACTCGGCACTCAAAACAAATTCAGAAACAATTAGAAGTTCGAATTTCCAGTGATACACGTATATTTTTATATATCTATATTAATTTCATATTCAATTAAATTCTCCATGCATGAAAAATATCAATAGTTGAGCATAAATAATCGAGCATATCAATAGTTCAGCATAAATTGCATTCGTCAACATTTCATATGGGGCAAAGATGGTATCATGTTCAAGATTGTCCAAGTTCTTATTTAATCGTCTATTGCTATTTTAAATTAGATTAGATTCCTCACAGTATGGAAACAGACCTTTCAGCCCAATAAGTCCACAATGACCCTCCGAAGACTAACCCACCCAGACCCATTCCCCTACACTATATTTACTCCTGACTAATGCACCTAACTAATGCACCTAACACTATGGGCAATTTAGCATGGCCAATTCACCTGACCTGCACATGTTTGGATTGTGGAAATAAACCACAGTACCCAGAAGAAACCCACGCAGATATGGTGAGAATGTGCAAACTCCACACAGACAGTCGCCTGCGGTGGGAATCGAACCCAGGTCCCTGGTTCAGACATTTATTAATGGCATTTTTATGTTGCTGTTCTGACTCATTAATAAAGTTGTTTTACTATAAATCACAAAAAAAAACTTATTTTAAGTAAGGTAGCATTTTTCATTTTGTTGGAACATGGGGTTCTCAAATACATCACAAATCTGTTTCTCTGATATCAGTGAAACACATTTCTTACTCAAGAGCATCATTTCACAAGTCTGTCTAAAGTCTGATCAAAAATTGGTGATATTACTTCATCTATTGAGATTCTTAATTTCTGAAGTCCTGATGTTTATTGTAGGAATGACAGTGGGTTGGCATTTGCCATCATTATTTTCCTGAAACTGAAAGCAGTTTCTGGAGTCTGCACAAGGACATTAAATATTCCAACTGCTCAAAAAAAGCCAAATTTTTAAATATACATTTCTAATGTGCATATTTTAAATTATTTATGTTACTTATCTTTCATTCATTGGATATGAAGGCAAGAATTAATTGCCGATTCCCAATTACCTACGTGAAACTGCTGTTGAGCTACCTAAGGCAGAAAATGTAGGAGCAGAAGCAGGCCATTCAGTCCATCAGGTCTGCTCTGACATTCATATTGTGGCTCATCTGAACCCTAGGAGAAAGTGAGGGCTACAGATGCTGGAAATCAGAGTCAAAAGGGTGTGACATCGAAAAAGCACAGCAGGTCAGGCAACCTCAGAGAAGCAGGAGAGTCGACGTTTCTGGAATAAACCCTTCATCAGGAATGTATGAGGGGAATAAACAGGGGCTGAGAGGTAAATAGGAGAACAGGTGGGGCTGAGGGAAAGGTAGTGGTGAAGGCGATAGGTGAATGCAGGTGAGGGGGTAATGATGATAGGTCAGAGCGGAGGGTGGAGCGGATGGGTGGGAAGGAAAATGGACAATGGGACAATTCAAGAAGGTGGTGCTGAGTTGGAGAGTTGGATCTGGGAATGAGGTCGGGGGAGGGGAGATGAGGAAACTGGTAAAATCGATGCTGATGCCATGTGATTGGAGTGTCCCAAATTATGGTGTTCTTCCTCCAGGCATCGGATAGCTAGGATTTGGCAGTGGAGGAGGCCCAGGCCTTGTATGTCTTTGAGGGAGTGGGTGGGGGAGTTGAAGTGGCCAGCCACAGGGTGCCGGGGCTGTTTGGTGTGTGTGTCCCCCAGAGGGGTACTTTGAAACCTTCCATGAGTTGGCGTCTTGTTTCCCCAATACAGAAGAGGCCACATGGAGAGCTACGGACACAGTAGATAAGGTGTTTGGATGTGCAGGAAAATCTCTGCCGGATGTGAAAGAATCCTTTGGGGCCTTGGATGGAAGTGAGGCAGTTGCTGGATGGAAGTGAGGGGGGAGGTGTGGGCGCAGGTTTAACACCTCTTGGATTGGTTTGGTAATAATGGCCAGTTACCAATGACAAAGGTTTTCTGCTTGCCAAGAATTGTATGATCGGTTGTTAGGCAGCTGAATATCGTGTAACAATGAATAAGATACAGAGAAGCTATTCAGACTACTACCAGCCTGTTCCCTGCAGAAAAGCCATTTTAAGCCTGAACGATACCAGTTCACTTTTTACTCAGCAGTTGCTGTAAGCCATGACTTTTAGTCAGTAAGTTAGTTACCTTTTCTCAGTGAACAGCGAACTGTGCCACCTGCAAACAGGTGGAGGCAACTGGAAGAAGGAATTAGTAGAGTTATATACCGATGGTTCATAACTGTTTGACTGTAGTTTGAGTTGAATTACTTGAAATAAATAATAATTCTTGATAAGTACAGAAGGCTGGTCCATGCTTTCTATCAACCTGGGTCTGAAAATCAGGTAAATTGGGCAACCTTTGCATTTTATTTGCATAATCGAGTACCATTTTAGAACTTAACTTTATTTTGTCATGTTGAAAAGCATTTTTTGATATATATATTTAAGAGAAATAACCTAGAGCTATTTCATTCATTTAGCTGAAAATGGGTTTATCACAAAAAAAGCATTTTTACTAAAAACATTCTAACGCACCATCTATGACTAAACTAATTTTAAAGAGCTGACAATAAGTTTAAAATACCATACAAAAGCAACAATCAGTTTTAAGATGAAGGATAGTCAGTTTCTAAGTTAATTAAATACATTTTTCATACCTAAAATCTTTGAAAAGGTGCCCACTAATGCCCTTCTGTCTAAAACAAAATGTTTTAACAGTCTTCATAAACATAAAGAATGTAAGAGCAGGGGTAGGCCATTCAGCCCTTCCAGCCTGCTACGTCATTCAATACGATTATGGCTGATCATCCAACTCAGTAACCCATTCCCACTTTCTCCCCATACCTTGTGATCCCTTCAACCCTAAGAATTATATCTAATCCTTATGAAAAACATTTAATGTTTTGGCCTTAACTGCTTTCTGTGACAGAGAATTCGATAGGCTCTCCATGTTTAGTACTAAATGGCCTAACCCATACCCTTAGAATGTGACCCCTGGTTCTGCACTCATGAACATCCTTTCTGTGTTTACTATGTCCAGTTTATAGGTTTCTATGACATCCCTCCTCATTCTTTTATTCTCCAGAAAACATAGTCCTAACTGATCCAGTCACACTTCATACATCAGTCCTGCCATCCCGGGAATCAGTCTGGTAAACATTTGTTGCACTCTGTCCGTAGCCAGAACTATTTACGTATCTTTCCTCAGATAAGGAGACTGAAGCTGTGCAAAATACTCCAGCTACGGAGGTCAGCTTTTGAGCAAATTAAGTTGAAGAAAAAGCAACCAAGTCCAGTGACAATTGTACTCCTATATCTTTGGACAAACAGTTAAGGATATGCAAATCGCATGTGGCGATATAAAGAATATTCTGGTAGCTAACTAAACAGCCAGAAATGTCACTATTATATAATGCTGAGGGACCTCTTTTTGGGCAGTCACTAAAATTAGAAACATCCTGTTGCTTTAAGTACAGTTGTCACATAAGATATCCCTTAAGGTAGAAAAACAAGCAAAGCAATCAGCTTAACACATTATATATGTATGCACACACACAGAGAATATTTCTTAAATTAGGTACAAATGAGCACATGACCTGTGAAACCTTGCTGCAGGAAAGAGGAGACAACTTTGTACATAATTTAAAAATTGGAGAGGGGCATCTGTTCTTCGCACTCATGTGTAACATGAGGGAATTTGAAATAGCTTAAAGTTAGATATGCAGAGAAGATCGAACTTGCAGCATATGATGGATTTTATCACTGAATTTTGTGATGTCAGTTTATTGAAATAAAAGTTCAGACGCTACCTTGAGGCAGAAAACTAGCCTAATTTGTAAGGAAAGAGGGAAACGAGGAACTGTTTCACTGGCAGCTACTTAGAATTCTCTTGAATAAATAAAGGATTGTGGCCACTTCTGTCACAGGCAAGACAATACTTATTGGCAACTTTGAGAATCAGTAGAAGTTATATCCCAACCTTTGAAATGGTTAAGAATGTATGGTGGAAATGAGAGATCAATATCAAAGGAAAGTAAAGACTGTCCACTATGACAAGGCAAAAGTCAGGAGTGTGATGGAATACTCCCCATTTGCCAGGATGAGTGTATCTCCAACAACACTCAAGAAGCTTGACACCATCCAGGATAAAGGAGCCCGCTTGATTGACGTTACATCCACAAATATGCAGTAACTCGGTAGTAGTGTATACCATCCACAAGATGCACCGCAGAAATTCACCAATGTTCCTTAGACAGCATCTTCCAAACACCCAACTACTTCCAACTAGAAGACAAGGGTAGCAAGTACATTGGAACACCACCACCTGAAATTTTACCCACCGGGTCACTCAACATCCTGACTTGGAAATATATCACTGTCACTGGGTCAAAATCTTGGAACTCCCTCCATAACATCATTGTGGGTCTACCTACAGCACATACACTACAGTTCACAAGGTAGTTCACCATCATTTTCTCATGGGCAACCACAGATATGTAATAAATGCTGCCATAGCCAGCAATGCCATGTCCTTCAAGTGAATAAAAGATTATATGAAGGCATAAGATGATTTCATTGATTTCAATGGTTGGTAGGAGGTGACAAACAGTTTTAAAACAGTTTCTCATCGCCTGAGGAAGCTGGGAACAGTATACCTCAGATGGTAGACACCCACAGCACAGATAAAGGCTCTTCAGTTCATCAAACCTACATAGGTCATAAGCAATACTCGAATCCTATTTTCAGCATTTGGCCCATAGCCTTGTATGTCTTAGCATCTCAAGGGCATCTAAACACTTCCTAAATATCATGAGGATTTCTGCCTCTCCCACTGTTTTGGAAGTGAGTTTCAGATTCCCACCACCCTTTGGGTTAAAAACACTTATCTTCACATCTTCTCTAAACTTCTTGCGCCTTACCTTAAATCTATGCTTCCTGGTCATTTTTCCCTTCACCAAGGGAAAGGTTTCTTTCTGTCTACCTGATTTGTGCCCCTCATAATTTTATACATCTCAATTATGACCCCCTCAGTCTCTGTTGCCTTAAGGAAAACAAACCCAGTCTAACCAATCTCTCTTCCTAACCCAAACTCTTCAGCCCAGGCAACATTCTGGTAAACATCATGGATGGCACAGTGAACGGGTTCGATTCTAGCCTCAGGCGACTGTCTATGTGGAGTTTGCACATTCTCCCCATGTTTGCGTGGGTTTCTTCTGGGTGCTCTGGTTTCCTCCCACATTCCAAAGATGTGCAGGTTAGGTGAATTGCCCATGCTAAATTGCCCATAGTGTTCAGGGATGTGTAGGTTTGATGCGTCAGTCAGTGGAAATGTAGAGTAATAGGGTAGGGGAATGGGTCTGGGTGGGTTACTCTTCGGAGGGTCACTCTTTGGAGGGTCGTTGTGGACAATGTTGGGCCAATGGGCCTGTTTCCACACTGTAGGGATTCTATGAAATTTGCTCTGCATCCTCTCCAGTGCAATCATATCTCACTTATACTGTGAATTATAGAACTGTGCACAATACTCTCACTGTAGTTTAGCTCCAGCATAACCTCCCTGGTCTTAAACACTAAGCCTTGGCTAATAAAAGCAATTATCCCATATGCCTTCTTAACCACTTCATCTACCTATCCCAATGGATGTGCACAGCAATCTGATCTTCAGTGCTTCCCAGGGAATTACTTTTATTTCAGGCTTATCATTGTCCTTTTCCATAACAAACTGAAATCTAACAGGGTTAGTTTCACTGTCTGCAAAATGCTCTCTCCTGATACTTCAACCACATGCCCGATTTCATTACCTGAAATTAAGTCCAGGACCATCTTGAGGGCCTTCTATGCAATGGTTTAAAAAGCTCTCCTGAATGCATTCTAAGAATTCTGGTCCCTCTATATCTTCGACATTATGACTATCCTAGCTAATACTGGGGAAGTTGAAATCTCCTTCTATGATTACACTATTACTTTTACACTTGTCTGAAATTTGCCTCCATATCTGATCTTCTATTTCTCTAACTGTGAGGGGGCCTATAATACACGCAGCAATGTGCTGCTCCTTTTTGGTTTTTAATTCTACCAAGCTGGCATCAGTTGTGAAGAACCTTCCAAGATGTCATCCCTCCTTACATAATTGATTCCCTGATTTATACTTTGATACCCCCTCCTCTTTTACCTCTTTTGTTTCGCCTGAAGATCCAAAATCCTAGAACAATCTTGCCACTCTCTCAACCATGTCTCAGTGAAATAATTACATTACATCCCAAGTTTTAATTTATGTCCTCAACTCATCTGCCTTGCATTAAAATAAATACCAGCCAGCCTTACCAAATTCCTTGTGCTTTAACTGACCTATAATTTCTTTAACCTCTTGATTCACTTACTGTCACTTCTAATTTTGGTTATTCAACCTCACCTGCTGAACATTTTCTCTGGATCCCACTGCCCAGTTAGTTTAAATCCTCCCGATCAGCATCAGCAAACTTCCCTGCAATGATCCTAGTCCCATTCTGGTTCTGGTGCAACCCATCCATCTTATACCTCAAAAAAAATTGCAAACTTAATATGATACCTTGATTCAGGAAAGTGTCCTAGTATGTCTTAGCATGATATTCCTGGTCAACCCATTTCACAATTCACGACTTATCCAATATCAAAGGGGAAGTAATGATGTAGTGGTAACATCACTGGACGAGTAATCCAGAACTCCAGGCTATTGTTCAGGATACAGGGCTTCAAATCCCACCATAGTGGATGATGAAACTTGAATTTTAAGAAATCTGGAATTAAAGCTAGTCTAATAGCAGAAGACAATGAGGTCTACAGATGCTGGAGATCAGACTTGAGTGTGTGTTGCTGAAAAAGCACAACATGTCAGGCAGCATTGGAGTAGCAGGAAAATCGATGTTTCGGGCCAGAACCCTTCATCAGGAATGAGGCTGGGAGCTTTGGGGGTAGAGAGATAAATGGGAGGGGAGTGGGGATGGAGAGAAGGTAGCTGAGAGTGCAATAGGTGGATGGAGGTGGGGGTAAAGGTGATAGGTTGGAGAGGAGGGTGGAGCGGAGAGGTGGGAAGGAAGATTGATGGGACAGGTCATGAGTGCGGTGCTGAGCTGGAAGTTTGGAACTGGGGTAAGGTGGGGGAGGCTCACTGAGATCAGGTGGCTCAGTTTTTCTGGACAGGTGGCTCAGTTTTTCCATACAAGGTAGCCCCAGAGCTGGTGCATGAGTGCCTGCTATAATATCTGTTGAACCCCCAACCATACTACATCATCCTGTGATGCCTTCCTCCCTTTAGTTAGATCTTGTATGGGTGTTATGGTCATTGCAAAATCCTCCACAAAATTTTGACAGTAGTGAAATAGACCTTGAACACCCTGCAAATCCATGAATCTAGGCATCCTTTCTACTTAAGGCCAAATTTCTACTCTGGGGTGGATTTCGTTTATGTTGTGTGACCAAGATTGGACTTGCTCTTCCCCAGCAGGCCTTTCTTCAAGCTTTTCTTAAAGCCTGTTATTCCTAGCAGCTCTATGATATGTAATCTGGTTCCTCTATGACCCCTGGTTGTATTAAATCAATCATTTATTGCCTGTCTCTCGTTGCCCTTGATAAGGTGGTGATGAGTTGCCTTCTTGAACTTCTGCAGTTCATGTGCTGTAGGTGCATACACAATGCCATTAGGGAGGGAATTCCAGGATTTTGAGCCAGTGACCGTGAAGGAATGATATATTTTGAAGTCAGGATGGCAATGGCTTGGATGGGAACTTGCAGGTTGTGGTGTCCCCAAGTTTCTACTGCCCTTGTCCTTCTAGATGGAAGTAGTCATGGGTTTGGAAGGTGCTAAGGATCTTTAGTGAATTTCTGCAGTGTATCTTGGAAAGAGTACACACTGTTGCTGCTGAGTGTTGGTGTTGGAGAGAGTGGATGCTGTGCCAACCATGTGGGCTGCTTTCCATTTTTTTGACCTATCGGAAGATTTTGTAAGTCTTGGGGCTTCTCCTCTGGGTTCTGCCCATCTTCCATTTTCTTAACAATCTATTTCTGATGCTCTTCCATGATCCCTGTGGTACCCAGTGTCTACAGTGCTCTTTGCTGCATTCATCTCTCCCAACACATTGTTATGATGTTCCTTCAGACTTTCACCTGCCCTGTGTGATCTTAGCTTCTCAACCTATGAAGCTTGGCTAATTTGTTCTGTTTAAGGGTTCTTGGGGTTCAACCTACCTGCGCATCTTTGGCTTCCTGTCTCTATCCTGCCAACACAGTTCTGCATTCTTGACCAGCACCTCCTGTCCTCAGTCCTGTAGATTCCCTCTCTCCCATGTTGGTTTGGTGAGGCTAAGTGCCCTACGTATGGGTGGTAAGTTAGAAAGTACTGGCCTCCCTGCAATGCTTGTTCCAGTGATGTGGCCTGAGATCCTGCCAACTGTAACAATATTGCTGTGGTATGACCTGAAAAACTAGGAGGCTCAAGGACAGCCTTTGAGTAATTTTTCAAACATATGCATGGAGAGCTAGCCTTGTCAAAGACTGAACTCTAAAACATTTGCAAGAATTCACTCCTTATAAATACCTTTGGTCAGGTGGACATACTATCATTCAATTCTAACCTTGTCAACTTATACTCTCAATACTACATGCTAAGTAGATGTTGCTGGCATCAGTTACAAATTTCTTGTGTGCATGTACAAAGACATTGTCCTCATTCATGCAAGTGTTATGAAGGTGTAGAGATGTATTATATCTTTAAGAGAGTTGAAGGACTTAGCAAGCACACAGAGTGTTAGAGAATTTACATTGTAACATTTGGTCCAGCAGCAAGCAGTCACTGGGTTGTTATGTGACAAAAAAACAAATGCAAATTCGGCCAATCAGTTTAAATTATGCCTCAAGATACTGAACTCCAATCAAGTTTGAATTTGGTATTTTGACAATATTAACACCAATGAGACAATCTGACCTTGGAAAAATTGAACAGTTGGAGAACTGCTAAAAGACCAAGAGATATAGGCTGCTAGTAAGAACTCTCTGAAATGTATCTGTCTGCAGAAGGAGTTTCATAAGAAAAAGATTGACATCGGCCTGGAGAGCAAATCTGCAGAGGAAGATACCAAGAGAAGATTCGACAGCTGGCTGCTTTTGAAAATTGAACTTGTCTATAAATCTTAATTGGGGGTTTTATAGGACTAGTATTGTAAGGGGGAAGGTAAAATATAGGTTCAGATAAATAGATGTTAGTTAATTATTCTCTGTTAGGCTTTAAAAAAATTAAAGTTGTTAATTTTTACTTTAAAAGTGACTTTTGGGATAGTTCTTTGCCTCTCTAATTTTAACAGATTACAGCACGGGGCAAATCATTTCTGTATTGCAGGTTTAAATTAGCACAGGGTGTCTACCCTGTGTCATAACACAAAGCTTCCAATATCTTGCTGATCATACTGTCTAGGCTGTCTCCTTGTTTCCATCATCCACTCCCTGTACTTGTCATTCCTTATCCTGTCTAGAGAGGGTAAATTTGCTAATCTTCTGTTCTGCACTTTTCTGCTGACATTACTGTCTACTAAAATACACTTCTAACCAAAATTTTTAACCCCATCAGCACCTTGCCACAAGATTTGGAAGATCTTGCAAAAACATCATTTTTGATATTTCTCCTGTGTTTTGAGATGCCTACTGTTGGTTATCCAAGGTTCTGAACAAATACAAGCACGGAGATTACTGCTGCTTGGGAAAACCGTGACCTTATTCTGGGGTTTGAGATCCTGGTTCTCAAATACCTCTTTCCTCAATTGGCTGAAGGCTGAGCTGACAAATTCCAGACAATCATGCGTTTTGACAACCACGTCTGTCTTCGTCAAGAAGCTGCACCTAAGATATGGAAAATGGTCTCCACTTCACAAGATCTCACTGTTAATCTTAAGAATTATTATGCTGTGGGAGCAGGTGGGAAAAAAGCCTTAGTTTTCCTGCTGCTTTATCAAAGGGAATTTTCAAATATGCTTTGGAGAAGGAGTTGATCAGTGACCTGGAGCCCAGTTTCTGAGTGTGTACAAATGTCATCAGTATATTGTCGCTCTATTTCTGAGCTCAGAATCATCGTAGCTTTGGACTGAAGGAGGTATAGGTTGAATGGTTTTCTGTAGGTTCGGTAGACTAACTCCAATGTGAGTAACATACTGGAGGTAAAGTGCAGTATAGCAGTGAAGATGATGAGAAAAATGGGATATACTGTTGAGAGGGAATCCTCAGCAATAACTTGTATGAAATCTTACTGTATCAGGAAAAACACTGACCACAAAAGCTCCTATAGATTGCTTCTGACTATCCACCCTCTGTTGAAGCATCAGTACTCTTCCCATTGCAGAAGTACTAAGAACACAGAACATTATATGGGTTGATGACATCACTAAAATGCCCTGATAGCATCATGTTGGACAAAGCTGGTTGTGTTCTCAAGGACACAGCTGTTAGATTGGGCCTGTGCAGGAAGTGAGAGGGGAACACAAAGGGAAAAACCTACTTGATCCTGCCCTCATCAACCAACTTATTTCAGATATGTCTGTGGCCTGTATTTCATAGGAAATGATATAAAAATAAGGTGGTCTTGCTAAAGCTATACAAGGCATGGTTAAACCACATCTAGGATATTGTGAGCAATTTTGGTTCCCTTATGGGCGGCACGGTGGCACAGTGGTTAGCACTGCTGCCTCGCAGCGCCAGAGACCCGGGTTCAATTCCCGACTCAGGCGACTGACTGTGTGGAGTTTGCACGTTCTCCCCGTGTCTGCGTGGGTTTCCTCCGGGGGCTCCGGTTTCCTCTCACAGTCCAAAGATGTGCAAGTCAGGTGAATTGGCCATGCTAAATTGCCCGTAGTGTTAGGTAAAGGGGTAAATGTAGCGGTATGGGTGGGTTACGCTTGGCGGGTCGGTGTGGACTTGTTGGGCCGAAGGGCCTGTTTCCACACTGTAAGTAATCTAATCAAAAAAAAAACTATAGACAGATGTATCGACATTAGAAGCAGTCCAGAAATGGCTCATTAGGTTGATCATGGGGACAGAGCAATTTTCTTGAGAAAGTTGGGCCCGTACTCATTAGAGTTCTGAAGAATGAGAGGCAACTTTGCAACACTAATGAAACATACAAGATTCTTCAGGGGCTTGACAGGGTAGATATTGAGATGTTGCTTTCCATTGTGGTAAAGTCTAGAACCAGAAGGAATAATCTCAGAGAAAGCAGTCACTTGATGAGGGTGGAAATGAGGAGGAATTTCATCTCTAAGAGAGTAGTGAATCTGTGGAATACTTTGTAAATGGATGTAGAAAGAACCTGGGGAGATCAGCAGCTGGAAGAGTGAAAACACCAAAGAAGACAGAGACTATGTGGTTTGAGATTAAATTAATGTAATGTTTAATAAGTGTGTTATTGGAATAGCATATTATTTTATAGAGTTGAGGTCAGATTGTAAGTAGTTAAGAAAAGGGGGGGCTTAGATTTGTGAATATTTTTTGCTTAACATTCACTATTAAAGTTAGAAAAAACAAATTGTTTTCGATGTGCAGAGGGATCTTGGAGTCCATGTACATAGATCCCTGAAAGTTGCCACCCAGGTTGATAGTGCTGTTAGGAATTCCTGAAGAAGGGCTAATGCCCGAAACGTCGATTCTCCTGTTCCCTAGATGCTGCCTGAACTGCTGCGTTTTTCCAGCAACACATTTCCATCTCTGATCTCCAGCATCTGCAGACCTCACTTTTTCCCCAGTGCTGTTAGGAAGGCATATAGTGTGTTAGGTTTTATTGGTTAATGGATTGAGTTCCGGAGCCGTAATGTCATGCTGCAACTATACAAAACGCTATTGCGGCCGCACTTAGAATATTGTGTATAGTTCTGGTCGCCATATTTCGGGAAGGACATGGAAGCATTGGAAAAGGTGCAGAGGAGATTTACCAGGATGTTGCCTGGTCTGGAGGGAAGGTCTTATGAGGAAAGGCTGAGAGACTTGGGGGTCTGTTCTCATTGGAAAGAAGAACACTAAGACGACATTTGATAGAGACATACAAGATGATCCGAGGATTAGATAGGGTAGACGGTAAAAGTCTTTTTCCTCGGATGATGATTTCAGCTTGTACGAGGGGGCATAACTACAAATTGAGGGGTGATAGATTTAAGACAGATGTCAGGGGCACTCAGAGAGTGGTAATGGCGTGGAAGGTTCTGCCTGCCAATGTCGTTATCTCAGCCACATTAGGGAGATTTAAACAATCCTTGGATAAGCATATGGATAATGATAGGATAGTGTAGGGGGATGAGTTTAGATTAATTCACAGGTCGGCGCAACATTGAGGGCCGAAAGGCCTGTTCTGCACTGTACTGTTCTATGTTATTATTCTTTAAATAGTGGAATTTAGGAGTTCTCTGTCACTCACTTACACTTTAACAAATTATGAGGCAAGGTGAGCTTTTCTGGGTGTTTGGTTTTAATTAACAGAGGGTTTTGACCTCTGTGTCATAACACCAGCTACATTTTTATCCAAATTATTTATATAAATTACAAACAACAGAGATCCCAGCACTGTTCCTTGCAGAACACCACTCGTCACTGATCTCCAGCTGTATCTAGCTTACCAACTCACCATGGTTCGCTTGTGACTTAATCTTCTCGACCAGCTGTGAAAAACTTCGTCAAATGCTTTAATAAAATCCATGTAGACAACATCCACTGCCCGACCTTCATCAGTCATTTTTGTTACTTCCTCAAAAAAAACTCAATCAAATTTGTGAGATTAGATCTCTCCTGTATAAAGCCATACTGACTATTCCAGTAAGTCTATTCCTTTCCAAATGTGAGAATATCCTGTCCCTAAGAATCTTCTCCAACAATTTTAGTATCATGGATGTAAGGCCTATAGTTTCCAGGATTATCTCTGTTGCTCTTCTTTACCAAAGAAACAATATTGGCTGTTCTCCAGTCTTCTGGGACCTCATCTGGGGCTAAAGAGGTTACAGAGATTTTTTCAAGCAATCTCCTCCCTTACATCTTTCAGTGTCCTGGGATAGATCCCATCAGGCCCAAGTCACTTACTTTAATGTTTTTCAAGACACCCTCACCTTCTCCTTCTTAATACCCTGGAATATCAACATAAGCCTCCCTAATCTTACCATCTTCTATGTTCATCTCCTCGATGAATACCAATGCAAAGTATTCATTAAGGATCTCACACACTTCCTCTGGCTCCAAGCATAAACTCTCTCCTTTACCCTTGATTGGACCTACCCTTCCCCTAGCTATCTTCTTGTTCTTAATATATATATAAAACGCCTTCGGGTTCTCCTTAATCCTACTTGCTAAGAATTTTTCATGGCTGCTCCAGCCCTCCTAATTCCTTGTTTAAGTTCTTTTCCGCTCGCTTAATATTCCTCAAGGACCTTGTTTAATTTTAGTTTCCTAAGCATTACATATACATCTTTTGCTTTTTGACTAAACTGTGAATATATCTTGTCATCCAGGGTTCCCAAATCTTGCCATTCTTATCGTTCATCTTCACAGAGACTCACTGGTCCTGAACTGGCCTTTGAAAGACTCCCACACGTCAAACCCTCAAATAGCCATCCCCCAGTCTAATGTCACCAATTCCTTCTTAACACTTTTGTAAGTGGCCTTTCCCCAGTTTTGCCCTTTCACCCAAGGACATGTCTTATCCTTATCCATAAGTATCTCAAAACTTAAGAAATTAAGATCACTGTTCTCAAAATGCTCCCCTGCTGAAACTTCAATCAACTGGCTAGGCTCATTCCTCAGTACAAGATAACACAATCACAGCAGAGTTCAAACTCTTCTGATCATACCCTGATTAATACCAGATCAGATGCCTTATCAATTAGGTCACATGGCTATTTATACCTTTTATGTATCTAAAAAAAGGGCAATCTATTAGCAGGTTTACTCTAATATTCATCTTTTCCTGACCTTAATGCTTTTTTAATTGTCCTATGCAGATTTTTAAAGGTTTCTCACTAATCTTCACTACATTGTATGCTTTTTCTTTTGTTTCTATACAGTCCCTGATTTTCCTTGTTGATGTTTGACTCATTCTCCCTTTAGTATATTTCTTCTTCCTTGGGATGAATTCTACTGTGCCTCCCGAATTGCCAGCATATACTCCTGTCATTATACAGGTCTACAAAATTATGAGGGGCATGAATAGGGTAAATAGGCAAAGTCTTTTCCCTGGATCAGGGAGTCTAGAACTAGAGGGCATAGGTTTAGGGTGAGAGGGGAAAGATATAAAAGAGACCTACAGGACAACCTTTTCACACAGAGGGTGTTACCTGTACGGAATGAGCTGCCAGAGGAAGTGGTGGAGGCTGGTACAATTGCAACATTTAAGAGGCATTTGGATGAGTCTATGAATAGGAAGGGTTTGGAGGGATATGGGCCGGGTGCTGGTAGGTGGGACTAGATTGGGTTCGGATACCTGGTCGGCATGACGGGTTGGACTGAAGGGTCTGTTTCCATGCTGTACATCTCTATGACTCCATAATCCCTTCCAATCAAAAGCAAGAACAGAACTTGCTGGAAAAACTCAGCAGGTCTGGCAGCATCTGTGGAGAGAAAGCAGAGTTAATGTTTTGGATCCAGGGACTCTTCTTCAGAACTGATAGTCCCGGGGAAAAGGGTGGTATTTATGCAGAAAGTGGGGTGGGGGTAGGGGAAGGAGTAAACGGTAGGTGGACATAGAGCCCAAAGAGAGGGGAAGAAGAGTTGGACCCACAAAGGAGTGGGTAAAAGTCAGCCTTGGAGAATGAACAGCTGCTGAATCAACTCTGGCCAGCTCCTCCCTCTCATGTCTTTGTAGTTATCTGAAATAAATCCACAGAGGCCAATATCCCATCAAGTCACTGTTCATTTACACATGATAATTCCTTGACACTGATGCAGCTCCCTCAAAGCCAGCTCTCAGAGTGACAGAATGTCTTGACACTTTTTATCTGTTAGTCAGGACTCCCTGATTGGGGCTGTTATTCTGGTCCAATCAGGGAACTCATATTCTATGAGGTCCACCTGACTGACCTCGTTACAATCACTACATTACCTTTACTCAATTATAATAGTTATTTCTGATTCATGCTTCTACCTCTTAAATAACAGGTGAAGCCCAGCATATTATGGTCACTGCCCCTAGGAGTTGATTCATCTTCAGCTCCCTAATCAAGTCTGCCTCATTACAGATCACATAACCCCAGAATTGCCTGTTCCCTAGTGGGCTCTACCACAAACTGCTGTTGCTGCAGCAGCAAAAAAAAGCATCTCATAGACATTTCACAAATTCTTTTTCTTGGGTCCCAATACCAACCTGATTTTCCCAGTCCATCTGCATGTTGAAGTCCCCCATGATTACTATAATACATGTAGTACTCTGTAGTGCTTTTTTTCCACACCTTTTCTATCTCCTCATTTATTTTCTGCCCCTACTACCATAAAGCCTGTACATGATTCCCGTCAGGGTCGTTTTTTCCTTTCAATTCCTTAGTTCCACCGACACAGATTCTTCACTTCCTGACTCTATATCACTTCTTGCTATCAATTTGATTTAATTTTATACTAACAAGACAACCCAACTTCCACCCTCCCCCCCCCATTCCGCCCTCCTGTCTGTCCTTTTGATAGGATGTGTATCCTTGGATGTTTAGCCCCCAGACCTGATCTCCTTACAGCCATGTCCCTGTGATATCCACAACATCATACCTGCCAATTTCAATCTGTGCTACAAACTCAGTTATCTTGTTTGACATACAGAGGAAACTCAATTATCCAAAGGACATGGGCGGAGAGTATTTCATTCGGTTAATCGAATGCCGAATAATCGATGCCAGATAACATAGCGATCTTACTTGGATGATCCGAAGTTCAGGTAATCGATTGCCAGATAATCATGGTTCCTCTGTACTGTGTGCATTTAAGTACAACACCATCAGCCCTACATTGACTGCCCCCTTGCCATAGTTGTCCTTTATCTGCTGTGACTGAAGTTAGGTTCCTGATTCTTTCAAAATGCTCTGTCCTATTACTTGTTCTAAAAACTTCAACAACCTTTTCTGGGCCTTCCCCCTCTACCAAGTTAACTAGTTTAAATTTATGGCGACCCTCAATTTATCTTCATTTGCGTCATAAGTTATTCTATTTTATTCCAAATGCTTCAGGCATTAAAATACAAAGCCTAATATTGGATTTCTCAACACTTTAACGCTTGATACAATAGACATTCACATATTCTGTTAGTTCCTTTCATTTTCTGGTAACATCAACCTTATCACCAATCCTATTTTCTACTTTATCTTTGAATTTATCATTTTCCATGCCACTGAACCCAATCCCCACTGTTTAGTTTAAAGTCCTCTGAGATGTAGCTCTAATGACATGTCCTACAGGCATCTATAAGACATTGTGGGTCATTAGCAACAACAGAATTATATTTCACTATAACTTGTACTGTCAGACCCAACAAATCTTTCATTCTACCATTACTAACAAGACAGGGCACCAACCTTGGCTTAAGAAGCAGTGCAGAATTACATGTCAGTAACAGCACTTGGAGCAAATAAAGATGAAGACTATTATAACATTTCTGTACACAATGGATGCAGTATGCTATCGGCAGAGCTAAGTCACTGCACAATCAACAAATCAGATCAAAGCTCTACAGTCCTGCCACAGCTGGTCATGAATAATTGTGGACAACTAGTGGGAGGAGGACACCACACAACACCTGCATTCTACATGATGATAGAGAGCTGCATATGTACAAAAGAAAATGTTGAAGCATTTTACAAACACCTACAGCCAGAAACACCAATCCATCCCCTTGATTCCCATGTCAAAGTTGTCCCTTTCTAGCCAATTTGATTTCCTTTATATGAAATAAAGAATGAGGCACTACATTATCTAGTTGTGCTGCTAAAGACTTGTGCTCTGGAACGAGGTGTGCTCCAGCTTTTAAATGACAAAGTTAAAAAGATACTCAGGTATATTCCCCAAAAGATTCAGGTCAAATCCAACTACCAATCCATCAATCAACCTCAATCATCAACTGTTGCACACAGTGACATCAAGGGATAGTTGCTCAACAATAACCTACTTGCGCAGCCTTGATCCAAACAAGAAAAAAGGGAATTTAATTCCAGAGATAAGTTCACAGTGGCCACCCTTGATAGCATGGCAGTACGTGACTGAGTGATATCAAGGGATCCAAATAAAATCAAATTTAATGTGAATCAAAGGGAAAACTTGTACTTAGTATTAAAAAAACACGACTTTGATGGTCAGAAGCCAATTAGGTCAGTTCCAGAAAACTGATATGCAGAAGTTCCTCAGGGTAATGTCATAAACCTATCATCCTTAGTCACTTCATTGATTAACTTCCCTTCAGCATTAGTCAGAAGTGGAGATATTCGCTGATGGCTACACAATATTCAGTTCCATTCTCAAGTCCTCAGATATGAATACATTCCCGGATGCAGCAAGACCTAGACAACATTCTGGCTTGGGCTGAATGCAACAAGATGTGTTGCAACAACTGGCCAAAACATTTCCAACATCACCTTCCAAACCCCAATTCTATCACCTGGAAGGTTAAGGCACATGGCAACACAACCACATGCAGATTCCTCTCGAAGTTACATACCATCTTGATTTGGAATATATTGTTCGTTCTTCATCAGTGGGTTGAAATACTAGAGCTCACTATCAAATAATAGTCGGAGTACTTACATCATATGACCTGCAGTGGTCCAAGGTGGTGCTTCAAAGACATCTTACAATCATAGAGAGGTAGAGCATGGAAACAGATCCTTTGGTCGAACTCATCCATGCCAACCAGAAATCCTAAATTAACCTAGTCCCACTTGCCAGCACTTGGCCCATATCCCTTTAAAACCCTTCCTATTCATATACCCATCCAGATGCCTTTTAAATGTTGGAATTGTACCAGCCTCCACCACTTCCTCTGGGCAGCTCATTCCATACACTCACCACCCTCTATGTGAAAAGGTTGCCCTTTAGGTCATTTTTAAATCTTTCCCCTCTCATCTTTAACCTATATCCTATAGTTCTGGACTCCACGACCCCAGGGAAAGATCTTGTCTATTTCCCCTATCCATTCACCTCATGATTTTATAAACTTCTATGTGGTCACCCTTCAGCCTCTGACACTCCAGGGAAAACAGCCTCAGCCAATTCAGCCTCTCCATATAGCTCAAACTGTCCAACCCTAGCAACTGGCAAATCTTTTCTAAACTCTTTCAAGTTTCATAACATCCTTCAGATAGGAGGGAGACTAGAATTGCATGCAATATTCCAAAAGTGGCCTAACTAATGTCCTGTACAGTTGCAACATGATCTCCCAATTCCTATACTCTGACCAATAAAGGAAAGCATACCAAATGCCTTCTTCACTATCTTATATACCTGCAGTTCTACTTTTAAGGAACTATGGACCTGCACTCCAAGATCTCTGGGTTCAGGACCTGACCATTAAGTGTATAAGTCCTGCTCTGATTTCCCTTTCCAAAATGCAGCTCCTCGCACTTATCTAAATTAAACTCCATCTGCCACTCCTCAACCCATTGGCCCATCTGATCAAGATCCCGTTGTACTCTGAGGTAACCTTCTTCACTGTCCACTACACCTCCAATTTTGGTGCCAGCTGCAAACTTACTAACTATACCTCCTACATTCATATCCAAATCATTTATATAAATGATGAAAAGTAGTGGACCCAGCACCTATCGTTGTGGCACATCACTAGTCACAGGCCTGCAGTCTAAAAAACAACCCTCCACCATCACCCTCTGTCTTCTACCTTTGAGCCAGTTCTATGTCCAAATGGCTAATTCTCCCTGTATTCCATGAGATCTAACCTTACTAACCAGTCTCCCATGGGGAACCTTGTCAAATGCCTTACTGAAGTCCATATAGATCATGTCCACTGCTCTGCCCTCATCAATCCTCTTTGTTACTTCTTCAAAAAAACTCAATCAAGTTAGTGAGACATGAATTCCCATGCACAAAGCCATGTTGACGATCCCTCATCAGTCCTTGCCTTTATAAATACATGTAAATCCTGTCGCTCAGGATTCCCTCCAACAACTTGCCCACCAACGATGTCTGGTTCATCAGTCTATAGAGCCCTGGCTTTTCCTTACCATCTTTCTTCAATAGTGGCATCACGCTAGCCAAACCCCCCCCCAGTCTTCGGACACCTCACCTGGACTATCAATGATACAAGTACCTCAGCAAAGTGCCCAGCAATCACATACCAAGCTGCACACACAGTTCTAGAGTATACCTGATCAGGTCCTGGGGATTTATCCACCATTATGTGTGTTAAGATATCCAGCACCTCCTCCTCTGTAATATGGACATTTTTCAAGATGCTACCGTCTATTTCCCCACATTCTGTATCTTCCATGTCCTTCTCCACAGTCAACACTGATGCAAAATACTCCTTTAGTATCTCCTCCATCTCCTGTGGTTCCACAAATAGGCTGCCTTGCGGATCTTTGAAGGGCTCTATTCTCTCCCTAGTTACCCTTTTGCCCTTAATGTATTTATAAAGTCCCTTTGGATTCTCCTTAACCCTTTTTGCCCCATTTCTCTCTTATGTATACTCCTACTGCCTTCTAGAGATTCTCTGTCTTCTAGACGCTCACTCAATCTCTGCTATCTATACTTGACATATGCTTCCTTCTTTTTCTTGACCAATACCTCAACTTCTCTAGTCATCCAGCAATCCCCACACCTACCAGCCTTGCCTTTCACCTTAACAGGAACGTACCTGTATTAAAAGATAATCAAAACCTGTCTGCCTTGTTCGCAATATACTCATCCCACGAATGATTAAAAAATCAAATCAATGTTGTACATCCTACATAACAGCACTTGAAATGTATTATGGTTGCAGAAAGTATTACGTTTGCAGAAAGGACATTTAAGGACAGTACTAAGGTTGCAGAGAGGACGTTTCAGGACTCATCTACTGAGCCAGTAAGGGCTGAGATTAGAAACAGGAAAGGAGAGGTTATCCTGTTCGGAGTTTTCTACTGGCCTCTGACTACTTCAAGAGATGTAGAGGATGGGAGACCAAAGATAATCCTTGAATGGAGCAAAAGTGACAGGGTAGTTGTTATGGGGGCTTTAACTTTCCAAATATTGACTGGGAATACAATAGTTCAAGTACTTTAGATTGATCAGTTTTTGTCCAATGTGTGCAGGAAGGTTTCCTGACACAGTATGTAGACAGGCCAACAAGGAGCGAGGCCACATTAGATTTGGTACTGGGTAATGAACCCGGCCAGGTGTTAGATTTGGAGGTAGGTGAGCACTTTGGTGATAGTGACCACAATTCGGTTATTTTTACTTCAGTGATGGAAAGGGATAGGTATGCAATGCAGGACAAGAGTTATAGCTGAGGGAAAGGCAATTATGATGCGATTAGGCAAGATTTAGGATGCATAGAATGGGGAAGGAAACTGCAGGGGATGGGCGTAATTGAAATATGAAACTTATTCAAGGACCAGCTACTGCGGGTCCTTGATAAGTATGTACTGGTCAGGCAGGGAGGAAGGTGTCGAGTGTGGGAGTCATGGTTTACTAAAGAAGTTGAATCTCTTGTCAAGAGGAAGAAGAAGGCTTATGTTGGGATGAGATGTGAAGGCTCAGTTACAGCACTTGAGAGTCACAAGTTAGCCAGGAAAGACCGAAAAAGAGCACTAAGAGCCAGGAGGAGACATGAGAAGTCATTGGCAGAAAGGATTAAGGAAAACCCTAAAGCTTTCTAAATGTATATCAGGAATAAAAGAATGATTACAGTAAGGTTAGGGCCAATCAAGGATAGTAGTGGGAAGTTGTGCTTGGAGTCAGAAGAGACAGGGGAAGCGCTAAATGAATACTTTTCATCAGTATTCACACTAGAAAAAGACAGCGTGGCCAAGGAAGATACTGAGATACAGACTACTAGACTAGATGGGATTGAGGTTCATAAGGAGGAGGTGTTAGCAATTCTGGAAAATGTGAAAATAGATAAGTCCCCTGGGCCAGATGGGATTTATCCTAGGATTCTCTGGGCAGCATGAAGGAAATCGCTGAGTTTTTGGCTTTGATCTTTATGTCGTCATTGTCTATAGGAATAGTACCAGTAGACTGGAGGATAGCAAATGTTGTTTCCTTGTTCAAGAAGGGGAGTAGAGACAACCCTGGAAATTATAGACCAGCGAGCCTTACTTTGGTTGTGGGTAAAGTGTTGGAAAGGATTAGAACAGATAGGATTTATAATCATCTAGAAAGGATAAGTTGATTAGGGATAGTCAACATGGTGTTATGAAGGATAGGTCGTGCCTCACAAACCTTACTGAGTTCTTTGAGAAGGTGACCAAACAGGTGGATGAGGGTAAAGCAGTTTATATGGATTTCAGTAAGACGTTTGGTAAGGTTCCCCATGGTAGGCTATTGCACAAAATATGAAGGCATGGGATTGAGGGTTATTTAGCGGTTTGGATCAGAAATTGGCTAGCTGAAAGAAGTCAGAGGTTGGTGGTTGGTGGGAAATGTTCATCCTGGAGGTCAGTTACTACTGGTGTACCGCAAAGATCTATTTTGGATCCACTGTCATTTGTCATTTTTATAAATCACCCGAATGAAGGCATAGAAGGGTGAGTTAGTATATTTGTGGATGACACTGAGGTTGGTACACTTGTGGATAGTGACAAAGGATGTTGTAGGTTACAGAGGGACATAGATAAGCTGTAGAGCTGGGCTGAGAGGTGACAAATGGAGTTTAATGTGGAAAAGTGTGAGGGGATTCACTTTAGATGGAGTAACATGAATGCAGAGTACTGGGCTCACGTTTAGATTCTTGGTAGTGTAGATGAGCAGAGAGATCTTGGTGTCCATGTACAGAGGAACCTCGATTATACGATCGAGATGCACGGGCACTATTTCGTTCAGATAATCAATTATTCGGTTAATCGAATCAATGCCTTTCCTCTGGGGCTCGGAGTTTTTAAAGTCTGCTCTCCGTTCAGGAAATAAGGCAGCAGCACATAGCATCCAATACTGCCGCTCGCGCCCCCAGCCCCATCCAACACTGCCCCCCGTCCGCCCACAACATCGCCCCCCCCCCGCCCGCTCCCACCCCCAAACCCAGTACAACACCGCACCTGCCCACCCCCAACATTGCCCCAGGCCTACCCCCA
>NC_057710.1:75637308-75648287 GCF_004010195.1 Chiloscyllium plagiosum | reverse complement strand
ACCGCACACCGCTTGCCCCCATCACTGCCTCCTGCCTGCCCCCGCCCCAAACCCTGTACAACACCGCCCCACGCCCTCCCCCAATACCGTTCCCCGTCCACTCCCGACTCCGCCTCTCCCGGCCGGATAATCTGATTTTCGGATAACTGGTATTCGGATAATTGAGGTTCCTCTGTACATAGAGTTTCCACCCAGATTGATTGGGTTGTTAAGAAGGCATACGGTGGGTTAGCTTTTATTGGTAGAGGGACTGAGTTTTGAAATCATGAGGTCATGCTGCAGCTGTACAAAACTCTGATGCGGCCACACGGAGTATTGTGTACTGTTCTAGCCACTGCATGATAGGAAGGATGTGGAAGCTTTGGAAAGATCCAGAGGAGATTTACTCGGATGTTGCCTGGTATGCAGGGAAAGTCCTACGAGGAAAGGTTGAGGGACTTGAGGCTGTTTTCGTTAGAGAAGAAGGTTGAAAGGTGACTTAATTGAAACATTTAAGATAATCAGAGGGTTAGATAGGTGGAGAGTGAGAGTCTTTTTCCTCGGATGGCCATGGCTAGTACGAGGGGATATAGCTTTAAATTGAGGGGTGGTAGATACAGGACAGATGTCAGAGGTAGTTTCTTTACTCAGAGAGTAGTAGAGGTGTGGAATGCACTGTCTGCAACAGTTGTAGACTCACCAACATTAAGGGCATTTAAATGGTCATTGGATAGGCATATGGACGTGAATGGAATAGTGTAGGTTAGATAGGCTTCAGATTGGTTTCACAGGTTGGTGCAACATTGAAGGCTGAAGGGCCTGTACTATGTTGTATTGTTCTATGTTTCTTATTGGCTGTAAATCACTAAGATAAACTGAGGTTTGAGAGTGCCATATAATTTTTCTGTTTTTTCATTGCTAGCTCAAGTTCAATTACCTTTCCTGTTGCACACTCAGGTTAGACCTTGAACTCTGCTTTTACCCTGTATGAATGTGAATTGCCGCAATTAGCCATCGCTGTAATATTTTCAATCTGTACGTTTACCTTTCCATTCTACTGCCAATACTGCCTTTATCAATGCCTTTATTACTGATTTCTCAAATTAGTTAATGCAAAACTCTCTCACACCCATACAGCCACTGTCAAGCATCATTGGGCTCCCTGTCTGTTAGCATTTTCAGATCTTCATCTTCAAAGCCCTAAAGTCTCATAGCACCTGATTTCAGTGATCTTTTGCTGTAGTTTCCCTCTTACTCCAAAATGCAGTTTATGTTTTCTTCCATGATTTAGATCTGAACATTCAGTTACTATATCCATGCATTTTGAAATTATGCATTGCTTCCATAAAAATATTACTTGCCCATGTGTGTTTTTACCCTGATCTGCCTTAACTGTTTCCTACCTTTGCACAGCATCTCTCCCACTTGTAAAACATTGTTATGGTATAAAGAACAATCAGGAGTGCTTCCAACATAATAATAGACTTTTGATGTATATAAGAAATATGAGCAGGAAGTAGTCATACAGCCTCAGTAGATAACTTTGCCATTCAATAAGATCCTGGCTGATCTTTGACCTCAATTCCTCTTTCTCACCCTTTCCTCATATCCCTCTGTTCCCTGGTACAGACAAACCAGTAGTTAAACAAATTTTTTTAAAAAGCATCTTTAAACTGAGTCATTTAATTTTTTTATAAATAAGCCTTTGTTGAGTTCATTAATATTTACACGTTTTCATCAGTTGAGATATTTTGTAGGTTTTACTTAAAGTTAAAGGATATTACACAATTCATTAGATTTGTCCAATACTCAGACAACAATATTTGTCATGTCATAGCGGGATCGTTGGGTGAGTTCTGAAAGGGCCTGTGTCGGTCTACACTGATCTTCAATTTGGATACGGAAGCTCCCTGGGAAAATGAAACTCTGTTTTAATCTTTCAATTTGTAAAAGTAGTAGCAGCCAATGCTTGGGGATGCAGCCGTGGTCAGTACATTTCATGTAATAATGATGGCGACATTGAAGAATTCACAAATGTGACAGAATTCGTGTACTTCTATTGAGTGGCAGTATGTAATCAATTAATAGGAAATAATGAGGTTACTGAGACCTCTCCAATGATTTATTTTCCCTTCGTTCTCTAAGGATTTCTCTCTGTAACCATCAATGTTCTGACACTAGCGCAGTATGAGGCACAAATTACCATGGTTATACTGAATAACAGCTCTAATTAGCTCATTATAGGAAGGCCACAGGTCATTGCCTCAGAGCTTGCCATCATAAAAAGAATGTTATTTGTTCTTTTCTAGTTGAGTCACAAGATGAAATGATCTCAAGATAAAGTTAATAGCATATTATAAATGATTTTTAACTGTACTCCAAAAAAAGTGCTTTTAGACAGTTTCTTTTGTCTCAGGTAAAATTATTTATTATAAGTGGTCTCTGAAGCATAGAGAATAAATGAATGCAACGTGTTGTGGAATTCTACTGAGGCTTAAGAGAAAATGCACAGGTGCTTGCTCCAGCCTGTCGACTTTATATTTTATGCCCAGTTGATCCAGTGTTCTGGGGTTACCAACGTAGATAAATCTTAGCAATTTTCAACTTGATGGGTAAAAATAAAATAATATAGGTTTTGCTAAAAGAAAAACATGGTGCATAACAAAGTTGAATAAAAAAAGCCCGACACATTCTTTCAGATCCACCACAAACTCTACAAAACCACTCCTCTACTTAGGTTGAACCAGGCTATTCAATGCCTTGACATCATATTGTATCATCTTGAACCCAAGCTGACCTTCATGCCATCAGTAAGATTGCATATTTGTGTTTCCATGGCCCTACTTCAACTCATCTGCCGCTGAAACACTCAACATTGCCTTAGTTACCAATACACTTGACTATTCCACCTAATCTAACTCCTAGCTTCCATCCTCCACAAAAAAAATCTGCTGACTCAATATTCTATTCATACTGCTAACCTGCAAATCCCTTTCAAATTCCTCCCCATTCCTCCTTATCTTTAATCTTCTTTGGAGCTACCACCCTCAGGTAAACCAGTGCTGGTCTGATTCCACCCTCTTGAGCATCCCTGAGTCCATTCTATCAGCTGCCTCTGCCATGACTCTCCCACACACTAACCCGCCCAGTCAACCTTCCTCTAAAGATGCCCCCTGCTTGTATTTTTCTCTAGTTTCTCTCCAATCTCCTCCTATGTATTCTCTGAGTTTCTCTTGTCCAACAGACTGACTTCCTGTTCTCTTGGTCCACCTCGCACTAAACTGCTGACTATCCAATTCCCCCAGACCCCACATTCGCTGATTTTTGTTAATGGTTCATCAGATTTGCCCCATTCCTTTAAATCTGTTGTCATCACCCTCTCCTCAAAAAGTTCAAGCTGGTTTCTGTCCTTTACATAGTACTAAAACGTTTTTTTTTATCAAGATTGTAAATGATAACTGTGCATTTTTGACCACAGTAATTATCCCTCCTTTGCAACTTGTCTGTCACTTTTTACATGTGTGAGCACATCAATTCCCTCCAATTGTAACGAAAGCATCACACAATATCTTCTCTTCCCATTCCCAGGTTACCTCCTCTCATGTCTTTCAAAGATCTGTCTTTAGTTCTCTCCTATTTCTCATCTATATACTACACCTCTGTGACATCATCAGAAAGCAGAGCATTAGTTCCACATGTATGTTGATGACATCCAGTTCTATTTCCTCAATGCTTCTTTTGACTCCTCTATTGTTGCTAACTTAGCAGGCTGCTTATCTGACATTCAGCATCGACAGAACAGATACTTCCTCCAGTTAAATATTGGGAAGACTGAGGCCATTGCTTTTGTCCATTCTTCAAACACCATTCCTTTGCTACTGCTCCAATCATCAAAGGTCTAAAACAGAATCCGTACACTGGGAAATCTTGATTTCAAGATGAGCTTCTGATGACATATTTCTGCCAACACAGTGTGTCAGTGGTTGGCACTGCTGCCTCACAGAGCCAAGGTTTGGGTGTTCCAATTTCCTCCCATAGTTCAAAGATGTTCAGGTTAGGTGGATGAGGCATGGGAAATACAGGATTACAGGGATGGGGTAGGTCTGGGTGGGATGGTCTTCAGAGAGTTGGTGTGGACTTGATAGGGCAAATGGCCTGCTTCCACACTGTAGGGATTCTATGATTCTCTGATATATTGTGAATATTTGGAGTCCTAGTACTGATCTCTGCAGTATCCCACGAGTAACTGCCTGCCACTCAGAAAAGGACCCTTTCATTCCTACTCTGATTCCTGCCTGCCAACCAATTTTCTATCCCTCTCAATACATGACCCCCAATCCCATGTGCTTTAGTAACGGTAAGGCAAAGGAAATTATAAAATGTTTACATTAGTGAGGGTCACATTAAATTTTTATTCCTTAACTTTTGAAGTATAAAACTTCAAAATTGGTTCTAAATAGTGGTTAAAGTTTAAGTAATTGTTTGCAAATATCTGAAGTACTGAAATATTGTCTTACCTCCCAAGACTCTGAACAATCTCCTGCAGCTAGGTAACGGCCACTTTGCACAGCTTGCTTTTTGGAAGTTTTGCCTTCGGGCTAAATACTCCTCAGAGAATAAACTTTTCATGGTGTTATTCAACTCTGTAAAGCAGAGAAGAATACAAGAAATTAAAAGTTGCTGGTAATGATTAGTTAGGTACATGTAAATGTCAATCTCTGAAGTAGTCAGTGTTAATTAAAATGTCACACAGAGTCCTCAGCCTCAAATGTGCTGCTGCAGGGAGCTATATAGTGAAAGGAAGCCAATTTCCAACTAATAACAAGGGAAAGTCAAAGAGAGATTTACTCAGGGTTATGCTAAACATAAATATTCAGTAATGTGGAGCAATATTGTACGAGAACGGGAAAGGTTAGCAAGATGGCTTCAAATTCTTTAGGGTTTCCTTGATGGTTTTCAGATCAATGAGTAACTGACACATGTAGATTCCAGGTCCAATCCTTAGTTTATACTCACTTGATGGATCTCAGCTTGGATGGTGGCAAATCATAACAGATCGCTTCAGACCCTGAGTCTGTGGAAGCAAAGTAGCTATGGTTCACGTTCCTTATAACTATCCAGTGACATCTATTGTCAGTGAAAGTGTACATGACATTGGGTGTACACAGGGATGCCTGCTCATAGTTAAGTGGCTTGCTGAGATTCATCATCCAGCGTCATTCATGATGAATGGAGAACTTGGAAAATGAACGTGCAACTAATAATCAAATGCTTCAGGATTGAGAAAGAAAATAAAGAATGTATTCTACACAGATCTTTTAGAATTACATAAGTTAATGATTATTCCCAAAAAAGATATAGAAAACAAATTTAATGTCCTTGGGCTGAATCTTACTTTTTTTTGGGTTAAATGTGAATTGTGTCGGGTATTTTGGAGGGATTCTCCCTGTAAAATTTCTCGCTGTGTCTGACCAAATGCACTTCATTAACTGCCTTTCCTGGCCTTTGATTCCCTCATGTTGCTCCATTTTGCCAAACTCCATTCTCGGAACAACTGGTCACTCTGCAGATATCCGCCGGCAGATCTAGCAAGACTTACACCTATATGTGCCTTCCTTAAACAATCTGTTGTGCACCCAGACAATGACTGTCAGTCTGCAGCCACACCACACTGCACCTGATGTTTGCTGTGGACATGGCAGACAGGGAGAAATTGAGACCCTGCTATATAAGCAGGGACCTGACTGTGTTTGTGAATGAGTGGCAAAGATGTGGAACTTCCTCTTCCCCCATGACCAGGAATGGGGGCCATGAAACCAGACATTGCCAGCCTAGGCTGAGAGTGCCACATATGTTAGAGTACTCTCAGCAACTGAAGGAATGCACAGCACTGTATCCAGTGACAGTCTTCAGTCTGACAGCATAAATGTCACCATCTTCTCTCCAATGCCTCACACTCATTCTATCTCTGCTACTGTACCCACTTCCCACCAAGGTTCAAGCTCTACCACTCTCATTATAACCTGCAACATCTTCCCTCATTTGCTGTCATCCAACCAAACCCTGACACCACAAACGCTCCCTGCACACACTTGGCCAAACATTGTGTCGGCCAGTTGCACATAAGATTTCACCACTGTCATCTTCAATGAGTTCACACTGACTACCAGCCGCAGCATGAGATATAATTATTCCAATAATGTCAAACACCATCTTCTCCATGATAGACATACAGCAGAGTCTGACCTAGTTGGTATGTCATTAAAACTCATCCATGTGTTTGGGTGCGTCACTGTTGAATGGTTGGCAACGTGTTTAAACTGTAAGATGCATGTGTTAACATTGCAATGGTGTTGTATACAGGAGTAATAGGTAGTCCTGGGGCCACAATTACTAACAACATAGATTAATTATTTGGATTAGGAAAGTGAACGTACTATAACAAGAAAATGGATGGGAAGGCAAGTCGTTAGAATGACAGAAAGCGTCTGGATAGGGATAAGGACAGGGTTAAGCAAGTGAGCAAAAACTTGAACGATGGAATGTAATGTAGAGAAATGTGAAGTTACACACATTGGAATGAAGAATACAGCAGCTGAACGTGATTTAAACAGAGACTGCAGAAAGCTACAGAATCGAAGCAGAGGGGAGGTGATGGTCTTATTATTATTACAATTATCGCTAGAATGTTAATCCAGAAACTTGGATAATGTACTGGAGACCCTGGTTCGAATCCCAACACAGCAGATGATTGAATTTGAATTCAATAAATGTCTGGAATTGAGAGTCTAAAAATGACCATGAATCCATTGTCAAACCGGGAATCTGGTTCACTAATGTCCTTTCAGGAAGAAAGCTCCCATCTCTACTTGGTCTGGACTATATCACTCAAAGCTGCCTGATTTTCGCTGTCTTTGCACAGTGTGGATTCCATGTAGATTGATGAATTCTCTCATCTTATCCATGTCCTTCACCAAGAGGGAATAACCCTGGATCATGGTCACTCCCTGTGCACTACAATTCAATGATCACCTTGCTCGCACTCTTCTACAACCAATTCTGGTACTTGCTTCAGCCAAATGCAGCTCAACTACTGCAGACTGACTGAAAGTGGTGCTGGAAGGTCGCACAACTTTGGCCCCTGAAGCACATTCAACATTCAATCCCATTCAATAGCATGTAGCTATTTCAGGCAACTTGAGGTTTGCATGCAGTCTGCATCAACAACAACAGATGCAAACTAATTAATGTGCTTTGATACCAGCCCTATCCAATTGTGCCCAATGTGCCAGTTCTTTGAAAGAGCTTTCCAATTAGTCCCACTGTGCCACTCTTTCTCTGAGACATAAATTTATCCCCCCTTTTCTGGTATGGACCCAACAATCTTTTGAAAATTAATGTAGAATTTGCTGACACCATTCTTTCAAGATGTGCATAAGAGACCATAACAACAAACTGTGTGAAACAGTTTCTCCTAATCTTCTCTGTGGTTGTTCAGCCAAATATCTTAAAGGAATGCCTTCTAATTACTGAACTACTCCCCAGCAGAAACTGTTTCTCCTTATTTAGTGTATTCAAATCCTTTATAATTTTAAACACATGCATTAAATCTCTCCCAGCCTTCTCTGCTCTAAGGAGAACAATCCCATATTTCCAAGTCTCTTTACAGAATAATCTAGTTTCTCTGCATGAGGGAAGTGCTTCATAATTAGTTGAATTTTGGTAAATGTCCCTTTCACCCCCTTCAAGGCACTAATATCCTTCCTAAAATGGGGTGCTCAAAATTGAATATAAACAGTGATTATATGGGTTTTGCAGTGTTGTTATTGTACAAATGCTTCTATTTATAAAACCCAGGATCCTGTTTTCTTTTTCTCAAACAAAAACAGCTCATTAACTTCCTAATACATTGCATACAAAACTTCCAGTTCATTCATTCATGCACTCCCTTTAAAATTGTATCATTTCATTCATATTGCCTCTTCCAATACTGCTCCCAAAAGAGCATTTTATTTCATACGTTTATTGGTGATGCTTAAAGTGCATTCTTGTTAAACTAGCAGACAAACAGAATATACTGAAAATCAGGAATTATATGACCACTCTAATCAATCAAAATACTCCTTTGCAGCACAAACATGATAAGGAATGAACATGGCAAACATTGGAAACCATACATAGCCAAATTCAAATTTAATGTGAGAACTTTTGTACAGTGACATACTAACTACATGTATGTTGCAGACTGAGCAGTACCACTAACTGAACATCAGATACACATCAGCCTCAGTCAGTACTTATGTTATGGATCAAAGTGAATATATAGACCCATTCAGCTATGCAATACTGACATTTTAAGCTTTCACTCCTTGAATGAACTGTTTTCAATCACTGAGTGGAAACTGAAATACTTCATCAAAAGTCAATTTGTTTTTTGACTAAATCAGAAAATAAAATTCTGAAGGAAAGTGTTAAATTCAAGTTATTGTCAATGGTAGAAAAGTATAAAGTTTACAAACTTACATTTTGATGCATATTACTGGGTACTGGTTTAGTTGATGAGTTAGGATTATATTCACTGGAGTTTAGAATAATGGGGGGCTGGGAGGTCTCATAGAAACCTATAAAATTCTAACAACACAAGAAAGGGTAAATGCAGAAAGGTAGTTTCTGGATGACCAGATAGTCCAAACCAGGGGTCACAGTCGAAGGAAACAAATAGGCCATGTAATTCGTATTTTAATCTTAAATAAAGTAAGAGAAATTAATTGATTATTTGCTAAAGTTTTTTTTTAAATAATCGACTTATTTGGATCAAAGATAATATTTCCCAAAAAACAAAATGAAGATGAAAATTCTTGAGTGTATTGATAGTAATAGGGTGTAAGATGGGTACTCAGCCCAGCTAAGATGTGGAATCTTCAAGTTGTGTGAATCCCCATCAGTTTTAAATCTCATAAAGTCCTAGTCCATCCAACCCTAATATAGTTCTTGACAGTAAAGATGGTAGGGGTGGGGTAAGAGGAGGAAATTTCCTGTATCCTGACCTGCAGGATAAACACAACTTATTGACGACAGCGCAACATTAAGGCTCACTTTGGGAGACATAGAGATTGGAGACTGCAAGGGCTGGGGGTTGCCATTAGAAAGTCAGTGCCACAATTGTTTTTAGTCTCTTCCAAAGAGGCTCAAATGTACAGGGATTTAAAGAATTATTCAGAATCTTGGCACTGACTGCATCTCCAATTGCTTGCAAGTGTTGTTTATCCTATGTCCACCATTGGCTAGTTCCCAGGATACATCCATGATAGCACAGCGAGTAGTCAATGGCATTTGTATCATTTAACCTTGAGGTGACCCTGGACATTCTACTGGAGTCAATGGGTAAAAACCATCCACTCATTAATACTTCCACTGGTGCATTAAACCTGATGGTTTCCAGCACCTATACATCTTCAATTTCATAGATGTTCAGAAAAAGATTTGATGTCAATTTGACATAGTGATTTCTGTAGGATTTCTCTTACCTCTCACTTTGTCAGAAAGATATAAACGACATTGGCTCCACTGACTTTCTGGCAGGATATATAGGATTCTTAAGGAATTTGAGAGGCTGATAAAATGCTCCCCCATATGGCAGAGTCTACAACCAAAGGATAAAGCTTCAGAAGAAAGAGGCACCAGTTTAAGACTGAGATGAGGAGGAATTTATTTTCTTAGAGAGTTGAGTGTCTTTGGAACTCCTTGCCACAAAGAACTATGACAGCAGAGTCACAATACATTTAAGGCCGAGCAGATAAATTCTTGATGAGTAGGTGAATCAAGAGTTATGGGAAATGGGCAGGCAAGTGGAGGTGAGGCATCTCAGTTCAGTCATGATCTTATTGAATTGGGAAGAGACTTGAGGGGTTAAGTGACCTACTCCTGTTCCTAATTTGTATGGTCTTATAGGATAGGGTGATAGTGGTGAGCAATTTTTTTATCTGGGTTTTTTTGAATCATGGAAGGCAAATCTCAGAAAACCTGTTTTATTTTATCACATACCTGTTTGAAAAAAAACTCTTGAGATGACAGTGCGACACAAGGGGCATGGCGTATTGGTGGGGTTGTCCTTTGCAAGAGTCCGAAGACAGGGCTCACAAAAGATGTGATGACATGGATAACACATATGTGGACTGAAGAAAATATCCAGACAAACAGCACATACATAGCCTTCCTTCTCCCACTTGATTTCATCTTCATCGCCTGAAGTGGTCAGATTTGAACTAGAAGTCTGAAAGATAGAAAACCATATTTTCTTTTAAACACAATAAAGAAATATTTGAAAAAATAGGTCTGCATAAAGAACTATACAAACAGAAACAATGATTGAAATGAAGATCCTATCCAGAATGAAAATGTGTGTGCTGCAAGCATTCTTAAGATATAGTCAGTGAAACCAGTAACCAGATTAAATTTGCATTTTTTGGCTTATTAATTAAGAACCACGAAGTCAGCATGCAAATATCATCAAATGCACAAAACCAAACTTATTCTTAGGAGAAAGACAACAAATTTGCATGTGGCAAGATAGATTGCCCACAATTTTAATAGACAATAGACCATAGGTGCAGGAGTAGGCCATTCTGCCCTTTGAGCCTGCACCACCATTCAATATGATCATGGCTGATCATCCTTAATCAGTATCCTCTTCCTGCCTTATCTCCATAACACTTGATTCCACTATCCTTGAGAGCTCTATCCAACTCTTCCTTAAATGAATCCAGAGACTGGGCCTCCACTGCCCTCTGAGGCAGAGCATTCCACAGAGCTACGACTCTCTGGGTGAAGAAGTGTCTCCTCATCTCTGTCCTAAATGGTCTATCCCGTATTTTTAAGCTGTGTCCTCTGGTTCAACAGTCACCCATCAGTGGAAACATGTTTACTGCCTCCAGAGTGTCCAATCCTTTAATAATCTTATACGTCTCAATCAGATCCCCTCTCAGTCTTCTAAACTCAAG
>NC_057710.1:75612067-75636057 GCF_004010195.1 Chiloscyllium plagiosum | reverse complement strand
TAGGATCTTTCTTCCTTTTTGGAATGAACTGATCCTGCATTTTCTGCATTATACCCAGAAATATCTGCCATTGTTCCTCCACTGTCATCCCTGCTAAGGTATTGCACCATTGAACTTTGGCCAGCTCCTCCCTCATAGCTCCATAGTTCCCTTTATTCAACTGAAATATTGTCATTTCCGATTGTACCCTTTCCATCTCAAATTGCAGATTGAAGCTTATTGTATTATGGTCACTACCTCCCAATGGCTCCTTCACTTTGTTGCCTTCTCCCTGGTAGGCTCCAGCACCAGCTGTTCTAAGAATTCATCTCGGAGGCACTCCACAGTCTTTTTCTTGAGGTCCAATACCATCCTGATTCTCCCAGTCTACCTGCATGTTGAAGTCCCCCATAACAACTGTAGTAACATCTTTGCAACAGGCCAATTTCAGCTCCTGACTCAACTTACATCCGACATCCAGACTACTGTTTGGGGGCCTGTAGATAACTCCCAACAGCGTCTTTTTACACTTAGAGTTTCTCAGCTCTATCCATACTGACTCTACGTCCCCTGATTCTAGGTCCCCCCGTGCAAGGGACTGACTATCATCCCTTACCAACATGGCCACCCCACCCCCCTCTGCCCGTCTTCTTCCTACTAAATTACTGAATCTATTTCAATTTTGTGTGAGGCATATACATAACATACAACATTCAGGGTGGATTTGAAATCAGGGTGCAGATGGCCTGTGCTCCCAGATGCACCTATGATGATTGAACAGAAATGAGTTCCCACTAGATCTTGCAATATTGTTCAATGGAAATTTAAATAATTTCTCCACATGATCTTTCTTGCAAAAAAAGTTGATACATGTGTCAGGTTGGTTATGGAAGGAATTAAAAGCTATTAAAGTGCTAGTACATTCTTAAAGGCAGGCAGCATTGTTTTGGAAGGCTGACACTCCTAGAAATATTCTATTCAATAAACAGAGTGTGGGGTGCTCAGTGAAGGAAATTGCCTGGACAAAGTCGGAACTTTTGCAAGAGAGAGCATTACCTACAAATAGTTTCCATGACATGCAGTCTTGCCAGCATTACCTTCATCCCAAAAAACATGAAAGAAAATTGTTGTACATAAAAAGAAACAAGAGGTTGCTAATGGTGAAAATGCTCTCTTAATGGATTGCTAATGAGAACAAATGAACAAAAATGAAACAAAATAGAAATTGCTGGAAAAGCTTAGCAGGTCTGGCAGCATCTGCGGAGAGAAATCAGGGTTAACGTTTCGGGTTCGGTGACCCTTCCGAGAATGTGCACTGACGCTGTCAGACCTGCGAACCTTTTCCAGTAATTTTGGTTTTTGTTTCTGATTTCCAGTATCCGCAATTCTTTCAGTATTTTAACAAAAGCGAATCTCCCTGAGAAACAGTACCAAACAAAGGTACAATTACACAGGCCCACTAAACATTAAGAGATTGGTGCACAATGCATGCACCAAGTACTCAAGTAATAATATTCTATATTTGCAAAATGCTGCTTATTTTTAAACTGCTCTGGCTATTATTGGATTTTGTTGATGTTAGCATTTAGTTAGAGGCAAACTAAAACAAGTCCTTAATTCTCTTAAGATTTAGTAGGTTTAATTTTAAAATCTGCTACATTACTCTTTTTCCCTCCTTAGTATTTTACACTATTTAACTCAGAATCTGATTGTGCTAACCATTACATTCATGTTTTCGGTCGAGTGCTATTTAAAATTATTGCTAAATGCTTGCCACCTCTCAGGCATGTGTCAACTAAAAGGCCTTATACTGAGCACTAAAGCATGTTTTTTTTATTCATTGACCAGAGGCAAGTTAAGAGTTAACTGCATTAAGGTGGCTCTGGAGTCACATGCAAATCAAACCAGGTAAGGATGACAGTTTCCTTCCCTGAAGGACATTAGTGAACAAGCTGGATTTTTCCAACAATCGATAATGGATTCGTGGTCATCAGTAGGACATTCAAATTGAATTCAAATTCCACTATCTGCCATAGTGGAATTTGAAACTAGGTCCCCAGAACATTGCCTGGGTCTCTGGATTAACAGTCGAGAGTATGGTGCTGGAAAGCACAGCAGGTCAGATACTGCCTGAACTGCTGTGCTTTTCCAGCACCACACTCTCGATTCTGATCGCCAACGTCTGCAGTCCTCACTTTCTCTGGGTTAACAGTCCAGTGATAGTACCACGAGGCAATCACCTCCCCATAATAGACTGTAACAACAATCTATTTTCAGCATGTGGTTTAAATTAAATTGGACAATAATTGGCCTCAATGAAAGAAATTTGGGTGATCTGTTACTGTTCGCAAAAGTCATGAACTTGCAACTGAAACACTTCTCCTTGGCATTTATTAATAATGGTCTGCAGGGAAGTTACTTGGTGCATCATGCCAACTGTAAATGCTCTTTTAGTGGTGTTTTTGTAATGGGGTTATGTCCATCAGTATACAAAGATGGAAATCGTCAGTAATAGAACAAATTTGAAAGTACCAAGAAGCTAAAAACTGTGAAGTAATTCCATTAAACTACACCCCTACTGACATCTTCACTACCTGGTTTCTAGCTCTCCAGTCTATACATTTGAAATGGATGAATTGTCTTAAAACAGTCATACAAAAATCTATCAGCAAATTAAACAATGGTCATAACCTACTCATTAAAATAATTTCATACTAATGTGTTGACACACATACTGAACAGCAGCTTTTTAAAATTCACACATGGACATCATCAGCTGGGCCAGTAGTTATTGCACATCCCTTGGTGGCTTTTAGAGGTGACAATAAGCTGTCTTTTTGAACTGTTGCAATAAACTTTGTGTAAAAACACTCACAATGCTGTCTGGAAGGGAGTTCCAAGATTTTGACACAGCAATTAAAGGAATTGCAAATATTTCAAAGTGACAGTGTGGGGCTTGGAGGGGAACTTGCAGGTGCTGGTTTTCCATGTATCATACACCCTTATCCACCTAGGTGGTAGTGATTGTGGATTTGAAATATATGATCTAAGAAGCTTTAGTGAATTTTTGCAGTGCATCTTGCAGATGGTAGACACTGCTCCTACTGAGCACTGATAGTGGAGGGTGTGAACATGTGTGGATATGATGCTAATCAAATGGACTGCTTTGTCTCTTGAGTGATTCTCCACCCATCCAGGCAAGTGACGAGCAATTCATTACAGGTCTGACTTGTGCCTTGTAGATGGTGGACAGGCTTTGGGGAGTCAGGAGGTGAATTACATGCTGCAAAATTCCTAGCCTCTGACCTGCGTTGTAGCCATACTATTCCGTTCAGCTTCTGATCAATGGAAAGCCTCCAGAAATGTGCAGCGAACATCCCCATCTCTAACCTTATGTTGCAAGGAAGATCACTGATGAACCAGCTGAAGATTGCTGTCCCTAGGACATTGCCCTGAGGACCTCCTGCAGAGATGACCTTGAACTGAGATGACTATCTCCACTAGTCATAACCATCTTCCTTTGTGCCAGGTAAGACTTTAATCAGCAGAGAGATTTCCCCCTAATTGCCATTGACTCCAGTTTTGCTGGAGTTCCTTGATGTCCCATTCGGTCAAACGTGGCCTTGAAATGAAAGGCAGTCACTCTCACCTCATAATCCAATCTGTAATATTGGAAAGGCATGCAGAATGAACAAATTCTCTTCAAGTCTGCACAGGGGGAATTTTGTCTTGTACTTAACATTATATTTCAGTTTGATACTGACATGAGAAGCGAAGTGGAAAAATATTTTATTTGTGGCTTAACACTTAGCTGCCTAAAAATAACATACTGGTGCCTCGAGGCTAGCACTTCCACTCTGTGTAAAATTTTATCATCAAGATTTGCTTTCAGTAAAAGATTCAACAGCGTTAAAAGTAGAGTCAAATCCACAGAGATCTCTTTATAAGAATGCAATTTGCATGTCAAAGGCACTCTTGGACTCACCAATCCTGTCCAAATCTGGTTAAAAACAGTTCTGTTTGTGCCAAGCTAGGCATTCCCAACAGACAATTTTTAATGAGATATCATTAACACTGTGAGATATCTATACTGTTGTCTTCCTACTCCATAGATAAAATTGCATTGTGCTATTCTAAGGGTTCATCGCAGTATGGTTATTATTTCCATGTGTATAGGCTGACTCAGAACTGCCAAGTTGTTTTATATACTTGTCGTTTTCTGTCGTCTTGTTAGCTTCTGAGCCACAATTCTAGATTTTTTTAAAGTGAATTAAAAGAGTCTTAAATGGAATTCACTGTTATTAACCTGAAGGAAATACCATTCTGCAAAACAAACAATAATGCATCGAAAAACCAAGGATTCTCATGCAATGCTATATTAGGCACTATTTGAAATTATTATATCAGCAGGTGGGTGTTTAAAACTTTTTTGTTTTATGTTTTATAAGCAGAGTATTCTTTGCAAAATAAATAGTTTATCACTTAATATAAAGCAATAATCAACTATTTCAAATACAATTCAGACATGTTAAGAAAAATTGTCAGATTACATAGAATAGATTCACGAGTAAAAAAAATTCCAAAGGATAGGCCCACTACCTGGATTAACTAAAAATCTTAAAGATGGTATCAAACTAAAAGAAAAAGTACTTAATTGTGCCAAGACAAGTGGCAGGTCAGAAAACTGGACATTAAAGAACAGCATGAATTAACCAAAAATTTAAGAAGAAAAGTATTAAAGTCTGAGAGAAAACTAGCCATCAATTGACAAACAAATAGTAAGACTTTATTTAAAGAAAAACACAGTTAACAAAGTGAGCACTAGTTTTATGGAAAATGAGACTTGTGAAGACCATATCTTTTTATTTTCCTTTATTTTTGATTGTGGACTAAAATGAGAAAAGGACTTGTGTTAAAGACCAAGAGTGGTTGGAAAGATTGCTTCAATTTGTAAAAGGAAATTGCCAGTACTTATTGTAAGTGCTTTTTACACTGTTGTTTAACCAGTGGGGAGAAATTGAAGAACAGATGGCACCAGAGAATGTGGTTGGCAACAAGTAGCTGATTGGTCTGGGAAAAGGTGACTCATTATTGATGACAAAGACTTTCTGCCTGACAACAACTGTACAATTGATTCCCAGGTAGATGAATAGCTTGCACGTGTGAATGTTTGATTGAGAAGTAATGGTTACTCCAAGCTGTGTATCTGCACGCCTGTGCACGGTGATTGGCACGCTAAAATGTTCTTGTTCTAGGAAATGCTGCCATGCATGAACCATGCAGAAGAAGAAGAAAATTAGAAGGACTGTTGGTCAAAAACCATTGAACTGTGAGAGAGGAAGGAGCCGCTCCTTATTTGCAGTAAGCAACACCTCAAAAGAAAGCTAGTTTATTTCCCCTGTTAACTATGGCTCTTAAGCAATACATCATTGGCTTTATAAGTAAGAACCAGTCAACCTTTGCCTCCTAAAGCAAGTGAAGGTTCCTGGACAAGTAAGACTGAGCAGCAACAGGACCAGTAAAGCCAAAAGGGGGGTGGGGGAGGGATGGCATTGTGGCTCAATTTCACCCTCAGGTGACTGTCTGTGTGGAGTTTGCACATTCTCCCTATGTTTGTGTGCGCTTCCTCCAATAGACCAAACATTCACAGGTAGATTGGCCATGGGAAGTGCAAGGTTATGGGGATAGGGTTGAGGGCAGATCTGGGTCCAAAGTGCCAGTGGGACTCGAAGGGATCAATGGCCCAATTCCACACTGTAGATATTCCATATGATTCTATGAAAAAGATCATCTCAATGCATGAAACGTCGATTCTCCTGCTCTTTGGATGCTGCCTGACCTGCTGTGCTTTTCCAGCACCACACTCTCGACTCTAATCTCTAGCATCTGCAGTCCTCACTTTCACCTGAGACCAATAAACTGCCTTCCCAGCCATTTCCTCTGCCCATCACACACGTTTGCTTTTCTTTCTCTCTCCACGTCTACCTGTGTGCATGGTGTACATGCGTGCGTGTGTCTGTCTGTCTGTGTATATATTTCCCTCCCCTCCCCTATCAGCGTTCCGAAAAGACCACTCCCTCCGTGACTCCCTTGTCAGGTCCACACCCCCCACCAATCCAACCTCCACTCCCGGCACCTTCCAACCACAAGAAATGCAAAACGTGCGCCCACACCTCCCCCCTTACTTCCCTCCAAGGCTCCAAGGGATCCTTCCATATCCGCCACAAATTCACCTGCACCTCCACACATTTATATCATCAGCTGCACCCAATGTGGCCTCCTCTATATCGGGGAGACAGGCCACCTACTTGCGGAACGTTTCAGAGAACACCTCTGGGACACCCGGACCAACCAACCCAACCACCCCGTGGTGCAACACTTCAACTCCCCCTCCCACTCCACTAAGGACATGCAGGTCCTTGGACTCCTCCATCGCCAGACCATAGCAACACGACGGCTGGAGGAAGAGCGCCTCATCTTCCGCCTAGGAACCCTCCAACCACAAGGGATGAACTCAGATTTCTCCAGTTTCCTCATTTCCCCTCCCCCCACCTTGTCTCAGTCAAATCCCTCGAACTCAGCACCACCTTTCTAACATGCAATCTTCTTCCTGACCTCTCCGCCCCCACCCCCACTCCGGCCTATCACCCTCACCTTGACCTCCTTCCACCTATCACATTTCCAATGCCCCTCCCCCAAGTCCCTCCTCCCTACCTTTTAGCTTAGCCTGCTGGACACACTTTCCTCATTCCTGAGGAAAGGCTCATGCCCGAAACGTCGATTCCCCTGCTCCTTGGATGCTGCCTGACCTGCTGTGCTTTTCCAGTAACACATTTTCAGCTCGTGTCTGTGTGTGTGTGTGCGTGTGTGGAGGCATCAGTGTTTGAAATAGTAGTTATATGTCGATAGTTCCTAACTGTTTACCTGTAGCTAGAAACTATTTATTTGTCATTATCATTGTTAGGTACAGAAACCCAGTCTATGCTTTCATTAACTCAGGTCTAGAAGACAGAAAAATTGGGGAATTTTGCATATCTTTATAAAATCTTCAACTTTTGTGATGACTCCTGGTTTAATGAGACTCAATTTCTAATATACTTTACCTCAGTGAAGCGTAAGAGTCTGGACAAATAATAATGGAAAATAAGGAAATGGCAGATGAATTAAGCAGTAATTTTGCATCAGTCTTTACAAGGATACAAGTAACATCCCAAAAGCTGTAACAAATCAGGAGATGGAAAAGGAGGGAGGAATTTAGAAAACTCAATCATTGAACAGATGATACTGAGTAAATTGTTGGAGCTGTGTACTGACAAGTGGTTAGTTTCTAAAAGAAGTGGTTAGTGAGATAGTTGATGCATTGGGCTTTTAGTCTTCCAGAATTCTGTTGCTTTGGAGATGTTCGTATTTGATTGGAAGATAGCAAATGTAATCTCTCTACTGAAAAAGGAAAGGAGACAGAAAACAGGAAACTACAGACCAGTTAGCTTGATTTCCGTCATTGGGAAAAATGAGAGTAATTATTATCAAATAATTTACAGCAGGGACACTTGGATAACTTCAAGGTAATCAGGCAGAATCAACTTGTGTGTGAGAAAGGAGCTTTTTTAATTAGGTCTATGTGCAGAGAATAAAGCAAATTCAGTGGATGTAATGTACTCAGTCAAAAAAAAAGGTGCCACATCCACAAGTTATTCCAGAAAATAAAATGTTATGAGGTAAGGAGTACCATATTGATGAGAATAGTAGATTGGTAAACAGGAAGTAAACAGTAGGTATTAATCGGTACTTTTCAGGTCTGCAAGATTTAATGAATGGAGTGCCATAGGGTTCCGTGTTGGGAGTTCAACTATTTACAATTTACACAGGTGACTAGGATGAAAGGACAGAAGGTACAAATTCGCTGAAAGTAGGCAGTAAAGTAAGTTGTGAAGAGGACTTAAGGAAGCTAAAAAAAACATAATTAGGCAAAGACGTGACAACTGGAGTGTGGTGGGGGAATATCTGAATTTGCCCATTTTGGCAATAATAAGCGTATTAAGTATTATTTCAATGGGGAAACATTACAGAGATCTGAGAAGCCGATGCATACAACTCTCATGTATGTCCTCATACATGCAAAAGGTTAGTATATAGCTACAGCAAGTAATTAGGAAAGCAAATGGACTTTTTATTATTTGTCGCTAAGGGAACCAAACGCAAAGTGAAGAGGTAAGACTTCATTTACATAAGGCATTGGTGGAATTGCATTTAGAGGACTGAGCACAGTATTGATCACCTTATTTCAGGAATGATATAAATGTACTGGAGACATTTCAAAGAAGATTTTACTTGACAAATAATTGAGTAGCAATGTTTCTTCAGATCTGCACATCAAATCTTCAGTAGAACAAATTAGCACAATTCTACCGGACCACTAATAGACAAAAAGTTAAAGATTTAATAGAAAAATATAGTTTTCAGGAGAACATTTTGACAACCTCATCAATGATCTTTATATGTTGTCTGAATCATGAATATGGAGCATTACAACCAAACTAATTAGAGACAGAATTGTTGTTGGAATTTCTGATTAGCCTCTTTCAGATCTTTTACAACTGACCGAAGATCTCACGTTGGAAAAGGCCATCCAGCTTATGTTAGACACAGAGATTCGGAAAAAAAACCCAGAAAAATCTGAGCAACAGGAGGACAAGTTTACTGCAGAAGATGACAAGAAGCTATTAGCCTCATAAGGTACAAGCACTCCAAACAATCACATGACAAACTAAAGCAAGAGTGTTCAAATCTTTTGATGCTAAAAGTCACAGTTCAAGAAGAATAATAACAAATCCATGCAAACTAAAGCAATGTCCAACTGTATCAAAAGAACTTCATATTTGGAAGGGAGTGATTTTAAAAAAAAATTTTGCAAAATACAAAAACAATCCTTGAATAACAGAAACAATGTTGATTACATCCACAAAGCAGTCAATATTTTATACCAGAAACTATTAGAAAAGAATCTGAACACAAAATATGTTTATATGATGATATACCTTCTTGAATAGAAGTACCAAACAATTCCTGGAGGAATAAGTGTTCCATCTGAACCAGACATGACACAGCTCAGCAATGTCCATGGAAATGCAACTCAATTTAAGCTTGCTACAAGCATGGGAATCACTGTATCATCCAATAAAACATGGCAGATGAAAAACAAATTTATAAATACTGATTTGATATTATGCAAGCTGGTGGAACAACCTCCAAGGTTAAAGAGGTTAAAAGTTAATTAAAAGTTTCTTTAAGACATAAAGATTATAATTTCATAGAACATGCGCAAGTCAATCAGAGCCAGAAGATTTTACTTCAGAGCAGGAAAGCCTATTTTGTCCCAAGAACCTTAAAATTTAGAAAAGGATTCTAACACTGACCAACTTGACACATGTCAGCAATAATTATGAACATCGAAAGAAAATCACACCAACTGAGATCAGCTACGCTGATATTAAACAACTGTTTCACATTCCCAACATAGAAATATCTACTCACATCACTAGGTTGAAAGAACTGTTAACCCGTTCCTCAACTATGGGAAACTATTCAGAACTTGACTTCTAGAAAACTCGAGTAGAACTATCATTGTGGAACCTTTGGTCCCTTCATTCTAGGGACCACAACTGTTCAGAGGAGAGAGATTACCAGTCATGCACAGCAAGTGCCACTGAAAACAAAACAAACAAATGATGATTTGGAGATGCGACTGTTGGACTAGGGTGTACAAAGTTACACCCTAGCTAATGACGACATTGATGAAAAGAATAGGTGTCATAGTGAAAGATTGTCATCTAAATGTACCTTGCAACAAAGTCAAAAGAAGAAGATCACTTCATTTACTAACTCAATTAACTTCTATTACATGCTTTGATTTAATTAAAGATCCTCCAGGCAGGACAACAATCCACCAGCCATGCCAACACCAATAAGTATCTTCAGTAAAAGGCATTCAAGAAATAAAAGAGCCTGTGACACAAAATGACAAACAGCAACATCTTAGTAGATCATCCTCAAACATCCACTCATGCCCACTCATCCAGGTCAAGAAGAATTTGTAGAGACTTGACGGTTATTTAAGCAATTGAACAATAGGTTTAACAAGTGGAAAAAGCCTTGACTGAGATGCTGAAAAAGGCAGTTGGCATTAAAGGGTTAACTCTGAAGGTTTGGAATAGCTGTACTCCCCGATACAGCAATGACTGTCCCTGAGAGGCAATACTCAGTTGTTCTAAGTATTTTCTAATCAACCAGTTCAGAGATGTTGCCACACACCTCTGGAGGAGGTGGGACTTGAACCTTGGTCTCCTGACTCAGAGGGAGGGATACTACCAATATGTCACAAGGCCCCTCCATTGCATAACACTCATCGAACTGAGCTATTTTGCTGAAGACATTGGTCTATGCTGGTCCTAAACTAGTCAGTCTACAGCTATGTAGCATATTAGCTCTGATGACGGGGTCATCCAGACTTGAAACATTAACTTGCTCTCTCTCTGGTGATGCTGCCTGACCCTCTGTGATCTCTAACATTTTTTGTTTTCAGCTGTGTAGCATATACCTAGCTGTTCTCTCTTATGAGCCAACAATGTTGCTTATACAATGTGAATGGACTTAACAAACCTTAAGCCAATGTAATCTGTTATCATACTATTATGTAATAAACTACTTTACCTTTTGAAGGGTTATCAGTGATTAATCCTTCACCACTTAATACTAGCAAGCCCTGTACACTAGCCTCACAAGAAGGGTTGGTAGTAACATACCTCCCCAAAGAAGATCTTATTACCACAAAGTTAAAAATCACACAACATCAGGTTATAGCCCAACAAGTTTATTTAGAAGCATTAGCTTTCGGAGCACCGCTCTTCCAGCAGGACTACAAGCGGACATCTCTTGCAGGGGGAAAGGTAAAATCTTTTTCTTAGCTTTGTAAGGAGTGATAGTTTAACCCAAGTGTCACCACACCTTAAGAGAGGGAAGAGGTTGAGAAGCAGACTCTATCATTGTAACCTCAGTCAGTGTGGGAATGGAACCCATGATGTTAGCATTACTTTGCATTGCTAACCAACCCCTCTGCATTTTGGGTAATTAGGAATGGGCAATAAATACTGTGATGATCACAACCCCAGGAATGAACAAAAACAGGTGCTTCTGAAAAGTTCAGTATCTGAAGTTCAATGCTGTGCCAATTTGAATATAGCTGCCCTCTCACATCTCTTACACTCTCTTATACATGATCAATATTTGCCAAATTATCTTCACTTGGATTTCAGAATAAAAATGGAAAAATTGTATTGTGTATGTATTTTCCCTGTTGTTAAAAAAAATTGATGTTAAATAAATTTGATGAACGTAGTATGATTTTTTTCAGATACAGTTGGTTAACACCATTGAATTTTAAGCTCTTGTCTCAGGTGATACCAAATTTTCAATAATGCTTTTAGCCTTCGCGTGGTGCATTATATTGTGCTCAGCACTTCTCAAAAACTCCTTATGTTTAAAAAGTCCCTTTCACATCCTTATTGATTCTACAAGATTTTGGAAAGCAGTGAACACAAAGGAAGCAGGCTGGGGTGCTGAAGGCATAGGTGAAAAGGTAAATTTTGAGAAAACTTCGGAGAATGAAAAACACTGGAGAGGGTACACAGCAGATTTACAGGATGTTGCCTGGGCTGAAGAATTTCACTTATGAAGAGAAATTGGATAGACTGGGACTATTTTCGTTTGAGCAGGAGAGACTGACATGATCGAGATGTATAAAATTATGAAGGGCATAGACACAATAAACAGTAAGGAACTTTTCCCCATGGAGGCAGGTTCAATGACCAGGGGGGCATAGTTTTACGGTGAAGGGTAGGAGGTTTAGAGGAGAAGTAAGGCAAAACATTTTTACCCAGAGTGTGATGGGAATCTGTAACTTACTGCCTGTAAGAGTACGAGAGACAGAAATTGTCATAACATTTAAGAAGTATTTACATGTGCACTTGTAATGCCAAAGCAAAAAAAAAAGCTATGGGCCAAGTGCTGAAAAATGGGTTTGGAATAGTTAGTTGTTGTTTTTGACTGGCACAGACATGAAGGGCCAAAGGGCCTTTTACTGTGCTGTAGATCTTTATGACTCTAAAGTGCGACAAAGCAGATGGGTTTAGGGAGAGATTTGCAAAATATGCAGGACGGCTGTGAGGACTCAATATTGTGGAGCAAAGTAAACAAGGTTTGCAAGAACAGATGGTGCATGCTGATGAGAAAGCATTTCACGCGCTCTCACAGACCCTGAAGGTCTACAGCAACTTAAATGAGAAATTATATTTTGTAATAATATTACAGAAACAAGCTGTGAAACTGAAGATAGGAGTTGGGAAATCATTGAGGCTATACAGCCATGAGGTCGTACAGGACATTGGTGAGGCCTCTTTTGGAATACTGTGTCCAGTTCAGGTCGCTCTGTTACAGGAAGAATAATATTAAGCTTGAGAGATTTCAGAAGAGATTTACAAGGGTGTTGCTGGATACAAAATTTTAGAGTTTTAATGAAAGGCTAGATAGGCTGGGACCTTTTTCATTGGTGCATTGGAGGTTGAGAAGTGATCTGACAGAGGTTTATAAATTGATGAGGGGTATAGATAGAATTAATGTTAGGTGTCTTTTCCCTAGGATTGGGAATTCCAAGACTAAAGGGCATATTTTTATGGTGAGATGAGAGAGATTTAAATCTAGATACGAGGGAAAAATGTTTTACACAGAGGATGTTCACATGTGGAATGCACTTCCTGTGAAAGTGGTGGATGTAACAAGCTCTGCTCAGGAAGGAAGACTCTTTACAATCGGAGAGCAGTAAGACAATGGGGAATTGCACTTAGTGCTGGCAGGGTCCATCAATGCAAGCAATACTGCAGTGGATAGGCCTCCAGTATTATAAGAAATGAAATTATATCACAATTTTTACCTTATCAGATCAATATGAAACTTTCCTGTGAAAATAGGAGCAACACTGCACTATGCTGAGTAACTATAAACAGGAAAAATCAGGATGAATGTTTATTTTTGCTGTTTATGATAAGATTTTTCTAAATTATTATTTATATTGTTTTGTTTACATTTGTGTAATAAACTTGCACTCTTCTGTGAAAAGTCAATTTCAGCCTGGTGAGGATATATTCAGTGAATGTTTAATACAGTAACCATACTTTTAAAAAAAACTTGTAATCTTTCAACCCAGGTGTCACTCTGGAATCTGACATGTTCAGTATTACCATTAGGAGTCACTACATCAGTTTAAAAGGACTGAATCCTTTGACTTTTTCAGGACATTTCTAATGGTAAAAGGCAACAAGAGAACTCCTCTACCCAATCATAAGGGCATTCTTGTCAATAATCTCTAATCATGCTCTTTAAAGTTGATGCCATCTTTTCACTGTTCCTTAAGAGTATGGGTGATAAGCTGAAGACATCAAACAGTTTACACCCAAACTATTCACTATTTCTTTGAGAATTTCTGATATAAAATTTAAAGCTGGATCTGACCTGCCAGATCTGCTGAGTTTCTCCAGGATTTTCTGTTTTTATTTCAGATTTCAGACCTGACATCTGAGAAAATTTGACAACATATTTGTGTCATCTGAGCCAATAAAAATGATAAACCATTTTATCCAGTGGTTTCCTAATACCCAAGTAACCTGTCGTTGGAATTTTCTACCATTGTAATTAGGGACGGGCAATAAATGCTTGCCAAGTATATTGATGCCCACATTCCATAAACAATTAAGAAAAAGACATTACTGAAAAGGACTAGTTTCAGTGACCTTTGATAAAATGTCAATTTCAGTTCAGATTACTTTGTTTATTCCACATTGGTTTAATGAAACCTAGCTAAATTGTATAGTAAAGTAATTGCTGTGGTTATTTTAGATCAGTGGTTTATCCATTTTTAAAAATGATTTCAGTCCACGAAAGTCTCATGTATTATAATCAGACACAGGAATAGAATATCAACAGGCCATGTCTTAACACCATGAAGGTGTTATGTGCACTCTTTTTACACACATTTCTTATTAAGGCTAAAATTTAGACATTTTTATCACATTTATCAAGCTTAAATTAAGCTTGTTCGTACATTATCTGAAAGGATAAATATAACCAAAATGAATATTTTGTTGATGTCAAAATATGTTAATGAAACTTTCATTTCATATAAGCATAAAAACATGTTGATTTAAGAGTTCAAATCAAGTTCATTATCAGGTTTGGTAACAGAATCCAAAAAGGTATTGAAAAATATGGACATTAGTTTAATATTATAGCAATAAGAATGATAAGTGAACTGAACTTGGAACAGCAAGGTCAAATGTATATTAGGAATATGAGCGGGCCAAGCATAGATTCTTTTGGGTAACATACAAGTAAGGTGGGAATCGCTTCGCTCAGTTGGTGTGATGGTCGATTTGTATTGCAGAGTGACGCCAACAGCATGGGTTCAATTGTCACTCTGGCTGAGGCTACCATGAAGGACTCTCCATCTCAACCCTCCCCCACACCTGAAGCAGGCTGACTCTCAGGTTAAACCACCACCAGTTGTCTCCAGAGAGCAGCCCTACGGTTCGGTAGGACAATGGTGACTACCATTGCAGGTAAGATGCAGGAAAAAGAAAAATGCCATCACTATAATGATATCTTTGCTAATGATATGATGCACAAGACAGGAACAAATTTAGTGCAGTTGCATCGATTATTGGAGGAGGGTGGTGCTCAAATGTGTCAAAGACTAAATCAAATTGAGAAGGGACAGTTTACCCCAATCACAAAGGATGTAATTTGTGAGTTTGCAAAGAGCAGTTCTGATACAGTTGTAGGATGGAAATTTGATTTGAGAGATTAAAACATGGAGTTCTGGGAAAAGCAAACCCAGATTTGGGAGGCAACAAGACATTTAGGAGTTTGGAGACTGATAAGTGATTTGCAAGAATGGTAGGCTCAAGGTTTGGTTTCTTGAGAGGGATGACAACACTGTTTCCAGGTGCAGTACAGCATTGATATCCCAAATGACATTCTTTTCAATGTGTATCTAAATGGATAATAACAATGTACACTGCCCTAATTATTTATTGCGTCATTTTATTTTTATATTCTTTATTATATATTTCTTTTGTATTCGATTTTGGACATTATGATTCTTCGGGCTTCTGACTGGGAGTGTTCCTGCATACTGTTTTATTAATAGTTGACCCTATTCATAAATAACAATAGAACAAAATAGCTGAAGCAATTTTTACCTAATCACTCTGTACAAACAATAACAGTGTTTAATTTTTTTTAAACAGTGAATGCTTTATTTCTCATATAACCTGTAACACTTAATTCCAATTCATTAAGTGGAAGCCTGAAGCTTTGCTCTTCCAAAAATATAATAATTCAATTATAGTTTGCCTCACGCATATTTAGAAAGGACATGACATTGAGTGATAAACTGAATTTCAATTCAATCTCAAAAAGGTCTGCTGCAGCACGACATTACATCTTCTTTCTACCTTGGGGAACAGGTATAAAACACAAAAGATGTGATGTTTCAGCAATGTGACCAGAGTCCAACTAAATTGAGTCTGGATGGTTGAAACAATTTCTCAACCAATCAAGTTAACATTTCAAATATATATTCAACAGAATGTTAAGTGCAAAGTAAACTGGTTCAGACACAATTTGAAAACGAGTTACTGTATGGATGCTGGAACTTTAAAATGAAAGCAAAAAGCACTGTAAATACTCAATAGGTCAAGCAGCAGCTGCACAGAGAAATGGAGCTAACATTGTTAACATTTTTCAGAACTGAAACAATACCACGAATTAACTTAAATTACATTAACAACTGGTTAAACACACAAATTTACAAACAGAACCCTCCAAACTTAGCAGAACAGAATTGTTTCATCTATTGACACAGATCTGTTCCAAATTACATAGATCGATTTGGATGGCTTACTTTAATGGTGTTAATCTGAAGCCTCAGTTAGACAGGTGGATCACTCTAAGAATACAAGACGCAACAAAAATGATCTTCTATATTTTGTACAAATACCAGATAAGGTAGATCCCTTGAGGAAGTCAATCAGTCTCATTCGTGATAATGGTTTGGATCCTAAAAAATGTCTTAAGTGGAATTAATGCAAAATTTATGAAGCTTCTACAGATGCCCTTTTAATTCCCCCAACACTCCTTCTTGAAATGGATTTCCGAAGAGGGGGAATCTGCACTGAATCCCATAAATATCACCTGATGTGTTGGTCGTAGGAGAACACACAACTGAGGTTCCCCAATATAGCAACTTCTGGTGCAATTGCCCTGAGTGGGGAGATAGGGAATTACAGTGTTAATGCAAAACCCTGAAAGAAGTTTCACATGTGTTTTTAAAAAAATATATTCTTCAGGTGCCAAGGTCTCCCACCAACCCTTAACCTTGCAGATCAGTCTCTGCCATATGGCTGACAAGGTACATCCAGAACTAGAGGGCAAAGGTTTAGTTTGAGAGGGGAAAGATATGAAAGAGACCTAAGGGACAACTTTTTCACACAGAAGGTGGTACGTGTATGGAGTAAGCTGCCAGAGGAAGTGGTGCAGGCTGGTACAATTGCAACATTTAAGAAGCATTGGATGGGTATATGAATAGGAAGGGTTTGGAGGGATATGGGCTAGGTGCTGGCAGGTGGGACTAGATTGGGTTGGAATATCTGGTCGGCATGGACAGGTTGGACCGAAGGGTCTGTTTCCATGCTGTACATCTCTATGATTCTATGATTCTATGATCTAGTTTGAGGAAGAAAATTTTTATACATGGTTTCCAACAACACCATCCAAATACTTGATTAGTATTTAGCTCCTAATTTAGGATTGAGTGTCCAATTTTCCCTGGATTACAAACCTGTTTAGAAACATGCCATGTTCTTTATAAATTCACATATGTAAGATTGATGATTTCATAAACTCAACATTGAACAACATTTTAATAAACTATAACATAAACTAATTTGTACAACTTAATATTAAATCCTGAGAATAAGAGAAAAGTAGGTTAAGGTAATAACTCAAACAGAAGCATAACTTATGTTTCCACACATCCAGTTATTGCTCACAGGGAGTGACGGAAGAAAATTGCAGGCATGCAGCTGTAATATAATACTCTTTAATTATAATACTCCCTGCCAAAAATACAAAATGGTTTTATAATTCTAATTTAATTCACAAATGTTGTAATAATATAAATTATATCATTCAACATAGACCTAATATGACACAGCACACCTTAACTATCAGCCAGGTTAATGAGAGCAGGAAATCTGAAAATGGCCTTTGTAATATAGAGGTTTTCAAAAACAATGTTAAAATCTTGATCTGGTGTGCAAATGTGCAACACCTCTGTTGTTTACTAACTTAGTCCAGGCATCAAAGCTTTAACCATTTTATAATTCTATATGGTAAAGGGGCAGATGCTGGAAACCAGATTCTGGATCAGTGGTGCTGGAAGAGCACAGCAGTTCAGGCAGCATCCAAAGAGCTTCGAAATTGACGTTTCGGGCAAAAGCCCTTCATCAGGAATCAGTGCCTATATGGGCACTGTCTTGTCCCTTCCAACAGGGAAATTAAGGGTGAAAGAACTTCAAAGGTCACTAATTCAAAGCTCCACAACTCCTTGTTGTACTGCTCTGTAAAGACTGAGTGCAATTCCTAGCTCTTGAAGGACCAAGGAAAGGTTTTTAGCATGTCGGAATCTTGATCTACTCCTCTGGCATTACATTTGACTTTTTATTTCTCCACTCCAAAGAGTGACTTGGTGAGAAATCATTAGAACCCTAGAAAAACAGCGTTGATGGTTAAAGACCGCCAACACTTTTGATAGGAGATAGTGACAATGTCTAAGGAAATTCAGTGTTTGTGCACACAAGTAAACACAGGATATTCCTCCACTGCAATCACACTTACAGACATACACATTCACCCACCCCTGGGGTAAACACTTTCTAATTCAGATTACCTAAGTCGACAAAGTAATACTAAATTGGTGGAATTAAGCAATTACAGAAATTAATTAGATTACTTACAGTGTGGAAACAGGCCCTTCGGCCCAACAAGTCCACACCGACCCGCCGAAGCGCAACTCACCCATACCCCTACATTTACCCCTTTTCTAACACTACGGGCAATTTAGCATGGCCAATTCGCCTGACCTGCACATCTTTGGACTGTGGGAGGAAACCGGAGCACCCGGAGGAAACCCACGCAGACACGGGGAGAATGTGCAAACTCCACACAGTCAGTCGCCTGAGGTGGGAATTGAACCCGGGTCTCTGGCGCTGTGAGGCAGCAGTGCTAACCACTGTGCCACCGTGTTGCCCACTAAATTACTTTTTCAATATTTTAAAAGAGTGCCTATATTAATAAATGGAATTTCTGGATCTATTCAGCCAGCTTACAAAAATTGTTTAAAATAGTCCACATTTCAGTCCCAAGTAATATGATAAACATGTTCTAATTATTGTGGACTTAGCAACTTAAACAGAACTTTATTATTACTATTATTTCTGCAATAGAACAAGCTTCAGGTTCTGTGGACTGCAATGCTCAATACACAGAGGTCCTGATATTTCTGTTGCATAAAACATGAATTTATCGTATGCATAAGTTCACAAGTTTCTATGAATGCGTGTCCTAAATAACAATTCCCATAACTTCTACTTCTAAAATATTGAATGCTCACTCTTTCAATTAATAACCCTGAGTTTGAGTGCTATTATTAGGTGCCCATCCCTAGTGAGTAAATGTGCTATTTTTGATCATATCATCTTGGGTAGGCCAAGGGAGTGATAACTCTCCAAATTCAGACCCATTTCACAGTTTAAGAGTGGTCCTGGTCGATATCAAGGTGTCACACCACAGATTTTTTTTATTGCTACTTCTGCTTTTTTTTTGGATGCATATTCAAATAGAAAGTAATCTCCCCAAGATACCATTTGGTTTCACGGCTTTCCAGGACCCAAATAAAGAATTGTATGGTAACTCCACGTATTTCATGACAAACATATTTCAACAGTATATCAGATAAACTGAGGAACAAAAAGGGGAAATCACACTGAGACCATAAGATCATCAGAAATGAGAACAAGAGTAGGCGGTGTTACCCCTGGAGATTTCTCCATCATTCAATAGGATCATGGCTAATCTGACACACTTCACTGGTGGGGGTATACGGTAGATTCACACATAGTCAGAGCAAGTAGTAGTCCAGCAAGTATTTAGGCAATTTGCTGAGAATTGCAGAAACAATATGGTAATAATAGTGTGCAATTTTAATTCCCTTAAAATTAACTAGTAAAAATCAATACGAAAAATATACAGGATACGGAATTCTTAAAATGCATTTCAGGAGAATCTTTTTGTCAGTAGATAACAACTTTCTCAATAAATGTGAATAAAAACAAAAAGCATCCACCGAGTTTTTGAAGTAAAAAGCACAAAGCTTTCTCATAGATTTGTGAGGATTTCAAAGACTCAGGCCTATGAATATTTAGGCTACACCAATTATTTTTAAACATATTGCAAGATTTCTCCCCCCCCCACCCCCAACCCATTCCAACCTATCTCCTCATGAACTGACTGCATTATGTGCTCTCAGGTCCAACCCTGACTTTGCAATTGAGCCTGTTGACCAATTAAGGGTGGTGCTGAGGCTGAATGCCAGCTATCAGATTCTTCCTCCTATCCCCCACTGAACCATAACCCCACCGTGGAACCTCAGGCCTTTGTGACCACTATGGTCACTAACCTCATTTCATCTGGTGATTTCCCCCCAACTGCCTCGAAGCTCATAGTCTCCAAACCCCACACTGCTTGTTTCTAACTCCTTCCTCAGATCCCCAAATAGGACTGTCCCCCAAGCAGACCCATTGTTTCCGCCTGCTCCTGCCCTACAGAACTTGTCTCTTCCTACTTGACTCAATCTTTTTCTCCGCTTGTCCAGTCCCTGCTCATTTATTTCAGCGATTCCTCTGGTGCTTTACTTCAGTTTAGGAATTTCCAGTTTGCAGGCTCCAGTCACCTCCTCTTTACCTTGAGCATGCAATTCTTTTACACATCCATCCCCCACCAGGATGGTCTCAGGGCTCTCAGATTCTTCCTGGTGCAAAGGCTGAAGCCACCCCCACCCTCCACCACCTTCATCTGCCTGGCTGAGCTCATTCTCACCCTAAACAACTTCTCTTTTAACTTCTCTCATTTTCTTCGGGTCAACAGGGTGGCCATCATGGGGTACATGGAATATTCCTTGTTCTAGTCCAGCTCTGGCCCTCACCCACAACTCTTTCTCCGGTATATCAATGATATCATCGGTGCTGTTTCCCTTTCTCATCCAGAATTGGATAAGTTTCACTTCCAATTGCCACCCTGCTCTCATCTTCCCCTGGTCCATCTTTGCCTGTTCCCTTCCCTTCCTCGACATCTGTTTCCATTTCTGAGGATAGACTGGCCAGCAATATCCACTACAAACCAATTGCCTCCCACAGTTACTCGGATTACACATTCCCAGACCCTGCTTCCCGTAAAGCTTCTATTCCATTCTCCTGGTCATATCTATTCTGATGATGCCAACTTCGACAAGAGGATCTACAAAATGTTTATCTTTTTCCACAACCAAGGTTCCCCAGCACTGTTGTTGACAGGACCCTCAGATCAGGCTCAACCATCTCCCACACTTCTGCCCTCATCCCCTATGTTCTCTTCCACAACAGTGGTAGAGTCCCTGTTGTCCTTACCTACTATTCCACCAGCACCTAAATCCAGAGGATCATTAGCTGTCATTGCACCACCTCCAGCAGGATCCACCATTCCCTCTGGGACACGATAGTGCACTCCTCCTTCGCTCCCAACATTCCCCCACAGTCCATGGCACCTTTCCATGCAACTGTAGGTGTAACACCTGCCCATTTAGTTCCTCCCTCCTCAGTATCCAAGAACCCTAACACACCTTCCAGTTGAAGCAGCGCTTTATCTGCACTTCATTCAATCTAGTATGCTGCATTAGCTACCCACAATGTGGTCTCCTCTACACTGGGGAAAAGCAGCATAGACTGGTGGTCGCTTCATAGAATACCTATGTTCCATCCGCAAAAAAAACCTTGAGCCTCCAGTTGCCTGCCACGTCATCACACCACCTTGCTCCCTGGCCAACATCTCTGTCTCAGGCTTGCTGCAGTGCTCCAGCAAAGTTCAGTACAAGCTGGAAGAACAGCACTTCATCTTCTGCTTGGGAACGCTACAGCTTTCTGGACTCAATATCGAATTTAACAACTTTAGAGCTTGAGGAAGCTTCTCCTATGTTCTTATTACAACCAACATACCAGACTTTGTTAAGACATGATTTGGAGGTGCCGGTGTTGGACTGTGGTGTACAAAGTTAAAAGTCACACAATACCAGGTTATGGTCCAACAGGTTTATTTGGAAGCAGCTTTTGGAGCACTGCTTCTTCATCAGGTGGTTGTGGAGTATAAGATCATAGGACACAGAATTTATAGCAAAAGTGTCCTACGATCTTAGACTCCACAACCACCTGATGAGGGAACAATGCTCTGAAAGCTAGTGCTTCCAAACAAACCTGTTGGACAATAACCTGGTGTTGTGTGAGTTTTAACTTTGTCATCACATGATCTCCTATTACACACAACCCATTGTTAGCCATTAATAGTCCCCATTAGTAGCTGTTCATTCTTCTAGGCTGATCATTATTCACACTTCTGTCTGTCCAACTGTTCCCTCTTCTTGGGCTATATCCCCACTTATCGTTTACTCCTTACCCACTCCTACCACCCTAGCTTCTGCATAAAAACCTACTTTTTCCAAGATATCATCAATTCTGAGGAAGGGTCACTGGACTTGAAAAGTTAACTCAGATTCCAGTCCACACATGCTGCCAGACCTGCTGAACATTTCCAGCAATATCTGTTTTTGTTTCTGATTTCCAGGATCTGCGGTTCTTTCATCTTTTTAATATAAAAGAAACAGTCTTGGTAGCTGTTCAAAAACAAGGGTAGACTTAACCATATCTCTCTGAAGACGTATGTTTGTACCAGAAAGTCTATTTCAGTAGAATTTAGTTTTCTTAAGCAGTAGTAAAATTGAAATTTGAATATGTTTCACCATCACGCCACCTGTACTTTTTTTTAATCTTGCATTTCACCATTTCAGATACTATCACCCGTGGTTGTAAGGATTTTATTTGTGATGTCTGAGTTAGCAAACACAACTTGTATTTCTTATATCGATGGCTTCTAGTTATGATGTCCCCATAAGAGGAATCACTCTCTCGCCATCCAATCTATTAATACTCTCCATAATTTAAAGATCTCTGTTAGGTCACCCACCAGTTTTTTTTAATTTAATGACAATTAAATGACAGGATTCTGGGTAATCCAAGATGGAGGACGGGTAAAATTTCTGGCTGTAGGAGCTGCTCTTTTTTTTGAGGTATTTTAGGTGCTGGAGGTGATTTCCTCGAATTCCAGGAGCAGCAATTACTGTTTTATACGCTGTTGCATTGTTTCGGAACTTTGGAAAACAAAAGTCAAAACAACAGCAGTTTTAAAAGGGAGAAGAGCAGACAAAGGAAGCACATGGTGAGGACTTGCAGGAGAGAGAGAGAGAGAGAGAAAATCTGCACAGTTTACTGCCTTTGCTGTTTTTGAATTCATGTGTCGCTGGACATCGGAGTGCATTTGGGAAAATTAACAAACAGTGAATTTCACAACTAACCTTGAAGGAACCGGTTGGGGCGAAGCTCACAACACAGAATCAGATAAGTTAATTGTTGTTTTAAGTCTGTCCAAGAGAAAGGCTGCAGTAGTGAGTACAGTGGGTTCTTTCTTGATTATATGTTTTTGGAGATAAGTCTCTTGATTAAACTTAAAATATAAGCAACAGCTATTAAATTAACCTGGTGCAGTGTTTTGTACAGGAATAAGACGGTGTTATTTTCTGGGTCTGTAGATTGTGAAGGAGCAAAAATGGCCTTTGCAGTGATATGTACTTCTTGTCAGATGTGGGAGTTTAAAGAGAGTTTAAGGGTTACTGCGGATTATATCTGCCATAAATGCTGTTGGATGCGAATCTTATCAGATCGAGTGGATCGGTTGGAGAGATAGATTGAAGCGATGATGAATTTGCAACTGCAACAGTATGTGATGGACGGCAGATATAGGAAGGGGGGGAAAGTCTCAGATAAAGTCACATAGATGGGTTAACTCCAGGAAGGGTAAGAGAGGTTGGCACCTAGGGCAAGAGTCTTTTGTGGATATACCCATTTCAAACAGGTATGCTGTTTTGGAAAATATAGGGGGTGCAGGATTCTCAGGAGAACGTGGCATGAACAGCCAAGTTTCTGGTATTGAGACTGGCTCTAATGCAACGAGGGGTACGTCAGCTTCCGAGAGATCAATTGTGTTAGGGGATTCTGTAGTCAGAGGTACAGACAGACATTTCTGTGGCCAGCAGCGAAAAAGCAGAATGGTGTGTTGTTTCCCTGGTGCCAGGATCAAGGATGTCTCAGGGTGCAGAATGTTCTCACGGGGGAGAGGGACCAGCAGGAGGTCATTGCCCACATTGGCACCAACGACATAAGAAGGGAAAAGGTTGAGATTCCGAAGGGAGATTACAGACAGTTAGGCAGAAATTTAAAAAAAGGGAGGTCCTCAAGGGTAGTAATATCTGGATTACTCCCAGTGCTACGAGCTCGTGAGGGCAGGAATAGGATGAAAGAGCAGATGAATGCATGGCTGAGGAGCTGATGTATGGGAGAAGGATTCACATTTTTGGATCATTGGAATCTCTTTTGGGGTAGAAGTGACCTGTACAAGAAGGATGGATTGCACCTAAATTGGAAGGGGACTAATATACTGGCAGGGAGATTTGCAGAACTGCTTGGGAGGATTTAAACTAGTAA
>NC_057710.1:75551137-75611406 GCF_004010195.1 Chiloscyllium plagiosum | reverse complement strand
GGGTAAATAGGCAAAGTCTTTTCCCTGGGGTCGGGGAGTCCAGAACTAGAGGGCATAGGTTTAGGGTGAGAGAGGAAAGATATAAAAGAGATCTAAGGGGCAACGGTTTCACACAGAGTGGTACGTGTATGGAATGAACTGCCAGAGGATGTGGTGCAGGCTGGTACAATTGCAACATTTAAGAGGCATTTGGATGGGTATATGAATAGGAAGGGTTTGGAGGGATATGGGCTGGTTGCTGGCAGGTGGGATTAGATTGGGTTGGGATATCTGGTCGGCATGGACAGGTTGGACCGAAGGGTCTGTTTCCATGCTGTACATCTCTATGACTCTATGACAATGGAAAGAGCATTACAATGGTAGAGTTAGATGAGCAAGGACAGTAAGAGCCTGGAATGGAGCATCCTAATCTAAACTAGTCCCACCTGCCTGCTCCTGGCCCATTCTCAGTCTCAAAATCTCAATTGTTATTTACACCCGTGGGTTCTCTGATACTTTAGAGGATGTTAAAGGTTCCTTTCCTGCTTTGGGGACCAAATTAAGATGCGTCACAACTCTCAGGAGTTCATTCTGATGCACCTCATTGTTCCCACTATTCCCTGTGGTATAACATTTCTTGGGGACCTTCCACCAACACTTGGCTGGATAACTGTCCAACTCTCCTTGGCATCTGTGGAAACACCAGCTGAAGCTTCGGTGGGGAGCAGTGGGGACACCAGCAGTAATGATACAGAGTAGGGACTGAGAACAATGCAAATGGTTCTCAAGCTATGGTTAAATAGGTAAGAATGGAACTAGATGAGGACTGTTTGAATTTCCACTCCTCCACCCCAATCATGTATCCATCCTTGTCAGGATATTAACCAGGTGAGGGCAGTTCCAAAAAGTGGCTAATAGTGAAGAAGCCTTGGTGAAGTCAACTGTAGTCAACTGTATTAAAGGCTGCAGACAGAATGAAGAGGTAAAGTGTGCTTCTGTCACAGTCATATGTCATACATGACTTAGGTAAGAGCCATTAATATGGCTCTTACCTAATCCACAAGGGTGGACATGTGATTGGGGTAGAGGTGGGGACATTCAAATGTCAAGCTCCAAGAAAAACAGGAATGGATTTGGGAAGTCATGACATATTCCAGGACCAAGGGACAATATTCAGAAAAAATTTCTTAACCCAAGGATTGGCAAAAAGATGAATTCAATGCTGTAAGAAGTAGTTGAGACAACCAACAAAAATATATGTAAGAATATGCTAGATGAGCACACGACAGAGGAAGCAATATTAAGATATTCTGATAACTTGCGAGAAAGACGGGTAGAGATAGGATTGCGTGGAGCAAAAATGTTAACACATTTTTGGATCAAATGACATGTTGTCGTCTATATGTATCGCTGAGATGTAAAAATAGACTTGGGTTTAATGTCTCATATGAAAATCAACAATTCTAAAACTGCAACAATTCCTCACTCAGAATTTGTTCCAATTACCCTGTGACTCAAGTGTTCTGACTGAGATGACACCCGAGATGGTTGAAGACAATTTTGATTAGGATATTTAATTTTAAGTCCTTCCAAATGGGAAAAGTTTACTTCCACTTGCACAAATGTAGCTGGTAATGATGAGTGTAGCTGAGATCATACAACATTTCAAAAAAGATTTAAACAATTCTATTAAGCCATATTAAGAAATTCTGCAACTCTGTAACTCTAATGGGAAACTTATAAAATCTCTGACAAAATACAGAAATATCTGTTTATGCTGATCCCTGCAGTTCTGTTGCAGACACAGAACAAGAATAGTGACGGCCGAGAGAAACTTCACACTCCTTATAACTGTTAGTGATTCATACAAACTTGCCATATTAATCTTGTGAAGCTTGTTAGCAAGTTGCATAGGATTTTTTTGTGTGGTGATAACATCTATTCTTGTGCATTGTTGGAATAGTGCTATTGTGGGAAAATTATTTGCTAAAATTCAAAGGTTATTGTGGAAAGATGGGAATGTGGAACACAAAGCACAAACACATCAGCCTTGATCTTCCTGAATGGTGGAGCAAGCTTGAGGGGCCAAATGGTTTATTTCTGCTACTACTTTGTATTTTTATGAAAATGATTTACGTCTCACCAATAATCCTAGATATCTGCAGAGTGTTTAATGTAAAATTTAGCATTTTGTTTAGATCATTAAACATTGTCAATTTAATTCTACTATTCAATTTTTAAAAGTCAGTGAATTCTGAATTGCGTCAAGCTGCAGTTTGTCATACCAACAGCATTCTGTCGTCTGTGAGAAACAACTGACAGGAGTCGTTCCACTTGGCAGGAGCAGACTTTGTATCAGACCAAAACAGTATGGTGCTGACAGCAACTGTAGAGAGTATGTTAGCCCAGATCTCTCAGCTGGAAGAGCTAATACAGCAACTCTCTGAAAACATACTGGGGGAGGAGAAGGAGGAGGATATGAAGTATTATCTCCACTTTACATAGGAAAGTGAAAGTGTTGCAGAATTTATTCTTGTTAGTAGATGATTTCTTCCTTAAATTTATGCAGTCATTCCTTGAAGTGAAATATTTGATTGTTTTAACATAGCATAAATGAAGTAATGGTTCGTTTAGATTATTGAGGAAGTAATTTTTTTAAACCAATAATTTCATGTCAGAGATTAAGATCAATTTGTTAGCTTTAGCTAAAACATAGACCTTGGTGAAAATTTTCACATTATATTTCTTTTTATTCAATGCTATTTTAAATGCCGGCATAACATGAAGCTCAGTTTTGCAATTTAGATTTCTGATTCAAAGCATAACTTTATATGGTCAATGCAGCTGGCATCACTTTACTAAAACAACACTTCTATGAAAAATAGTCAAACAAGGGAATTTAGGGGAAGCAATGGTGCAGTGCTATCACCTCCGGGCTAATAATGCAGGGAACCTGCATTCAAATCCCACCATTCAGATGGAGGAATTTCAATTCAAAAAATCTGGGTGATAAATGTTTTTCCCAACTAAACCTCCTGCTTTTCACTTTTACAATACGCTCTTTATTTTTTAAATGACCCTTCAAATATGGGGAACAGCTGGCTTCTATTCACTCTGTCTATGCCCCTCTATCAGGTTCCCCCTCAACCATCTCAGTTCAAAGAAAACAACCCCAGCTTATGGTGCAGCTCCTTTGCAATCGTGTTCCTTTCGATAGAGAAGTGATCAGAACTGCACATAATATTTCAGCTGTGGCCAAACCAATGTCGTGAACAGCTCCACCATGAACTCTCTTTCTTATAACCTATGCCATTATGCTAAAGTGATGCATCCCCTATGTCTCTGTAACAAGTCAAGAAGACCCTCCCCCTCCCTCCGCCATGAAAAGGAACATCATTTATTGATGAAGTGCTGCAAGACCTCCTCCAAACTCTCCACATGTCCCTTTGCAGTAGTTCCTGAGATTAAAACATCATCCAGACAGATTGTCACTCAGGACACCCCTTGGAAGATGTTCTCCATCACCCTTTGAAAGATAGCTCGGGAACTGGCTCTATGGGGGAGTCCAAGGTGAGGACAGCACTGCCTGTGGAACCCTGAAGCTCCTGAGCTCCTTTATCTGTATTTTTGAAAAGGGCCAGCTCTCTACCTTTCTTGAGGCCCTGATCAGGTTCAGTCAGGAGCTTCCTTTGGATGACAATATTATTAATCCCACAAACTAAGTGATCTCTTAACATTTCCTAAAGTGCTGAACCATACTCACAATGTTCTGCTAATTTCCGCAGTCCCAAGAATTCAGTAACTGGTTTTCCAGGAAGTCTATGTGCCGTGTTAAACCTGTGACACTGCAATATCATACATTATTTGGATTCATAGCAGTCTGCTACCATATCTATCAGTTAATCAAAGGATTTTGATTCCGGGACTGCTGTGTAGATTAAACTCTTTCTGATGCTGAAAGTTGGGGCCCATAAATGATCAGGAGAATTATTTTCATTGGTGATCCCTTTCTCTCCCTTTTGGCTGTAAAAGAAAATCTAATTCTTTTGGCATACTTGGGCCAATCCTACATACCTGCACCATAAGGCTCCAGTTTCTCAAACGGTGGCATTTCCAATCTTTCCTCCCCATTGTCTTACAGGGTTCATTCAAAGTCAAGGCTATCCAAAACTTTCCTTTACTCACATCACCACTGGAAGGAAAGCCCAAGTGGAAGGAAACATTGTCCACTGTTGAAAACAAAATCAATCCACAACTTATGGTGCTCAGAGATGGATAATGCTGGGTCTGCTTTATAAAGGTGATGAGTTCCAGCTGGGCAGGCTATGGCCTGTTAGTAAGGGACCTCGCACTCAATGAACTCCAAAGGGAGATTAATTAGTGATTCCCCGTGGGCGTTAAAGGGGTCATCATATGTTCACCCTACTGACCCCGTGCTGCCATCTTCAGGAATTTGCGGATGATCACCCGAAGAGTCCTCTGTTCTTCTGAGCATCCCAGAGTCTTGTCGTTCATTGAGTAAACTTGGTGAGTAGAAGCACTGGAAGAAAATATCCTCATCTTCAATAACAAATGGGCAGAGCATTTCAGTGCAAAACAGAAGACCAAACTATATGCTGGTTAACTTAATATTTTCATGTTTACTCTTATGATCCAATCCACTGGTAATAATGGCTAATATACCATTTAGCACATCTAACTTTGTGATTTATGTATAAGGATCCCCATTTTGTTCTAAATACCAACATTTACTGATCTCTCATCTTTTCTTTTTGCCTTACAATTCTGTTTTTCCATTCCTCCTGTCAAAATGGTTAATTTGAGAATTCCTCACACTATGCATCATCTGCCACTTTCTTGATTTGGAACGGGAAGGAAATAAATGTATCCGGCCATATGCATAGAACTGGAAATAGAGCCAGTATAGACTCAATGGGCTGAATGGCTTCCTTCTGTGTTAAAATAACTGTCACATAACTACACTTTACAGTAGTTTGACGTTCTCCTGACAATCCATTTTCCCACATAGTTGTGAGCAAACCTGATACAGATTGTAAATACCTGAAGTGATTCACTTTTGTCCTTTAGGGAAGGAATCTGTTATCCTTACCTGGTCTGGCCGACATGTACCTCTAGACCAATAGCAACATGGTTGACTCTTAACTGTCCTCTGGGCAGTTAGGGATGTGTTGTGGGTAACTCACCACAAGTTATCTTTAATACGTGTACATATTATGAAATCTTACAGACAATCAAGTAATGAAAAAATAATATAAAGTTTATTTCATGCAACAACCAAAGTAAGACCCCTCAAATAAGCAAGTTAAGCCTCACAACCCAACTTGGTTGTTATCCAATTGGATGGAATCTGGCCAAGATTCCATCGACAGTATCTGTCTCTGGAAGAGTCCAGGGTTTGACCCTTGTACAGTGTTGTTATTCGAAGTTCTGTTACTGACTTGTTCTGGTGCTAGATTCTTATACATTTTTCTCTCTTTCAGATTTGTGGTGCGACATTTTTGATGATTCAATAGATTCATTCATCCCCAAAATTGATTATTCTTTTGGAGACTTCAAGTCTGTAGCTTGCCCATCAGACGTAGCTCCCTTGTTTCTTGTTATATTCAGGGTTATCTGTCAGTTTAAAGTTAAAAGTCATACAACACCACATTATAATCCAACAGGTTTATTTGGAAGTACAAGCTTTCAGAGCACTGGTCCTTGATCAGGTAACTAGTGGGGCAGGGTCATACAACACTGAATTTATAGTAAACGATCAAAGTGTCATACACTCTCACATGCACACAGACTCTCTATCTCTCTCTCACACACACACATAGATATGTCTATGGGGTGAATTTGTATTTGCAGATACATTTTATTTTGTTCAAAAAACACACAATCTGTAGGCAGTCAGTCCATGTCACATTTTATCAATTCCTACTTTGGAAATAGAAATAATCTGACTCAAGTTTGGTATACAGACTCTTACCTCACACTTGTAATGCATGTCTGAGCTGAGATGTCACTTTTTTTTAATAAAACCTTTAGTTACCTCGGGACTGTAACTTGAAAGAAGTTCTGGGATTTACATATTAATGGACAGCATGGTGGCTCAGTGGTTAACACTACTGCCTCACATTGCCAGGGACCCAGGTTCGATTCCAGCCTCGGCTGACTGTGTGGAGTTTGCATATTCTCCCAGTGTCTGAGTGGGTTTCCTCCCACAATCCAAAAGATGTACAGGTCGGGTGAATCAGCTATGCTCAATTGCCCATTGTGTTAGGTGCATTAGTCAGGGGTAAATATAGGGTAGAGGAATGAGTCTGGGTGGGTTACTCTTCAGAGGGTCGGTATGGACTTGTTGGGTCGAAGGGCCTATTTCCACACTGTAGGGAATGTAATCTAATCACTTGAAACCTGCATTCCTTTTCTAAGTGGTTAAAGACTTAACAGTAGTTGTGTGACACATCGATCTTTTACTATAAATTCTGTGTTCCTATGATCTTGCTACCTGATGAAGGGGCAGCGCTCCGAAAGCTTGTACGTTCAAATTAACCTGTTGAACTATAACCTGTTGTTGTGTGGTTTTTAAGTTTTGTCCATCCCAGTCCAACATCAGCACCATCATATCCTGGCTGTTTAAGACACAGCTTTTTCTGCAATTGCCCATCTGTTACAAGGCAGCAGCTTAAGAAGTTGTTATCGCCTCTCTCCCAAGAAACAGATTGCTTATGTCGCTCCTTCCCAGGGATAGTTAATTCGCAAGTTGTTGTGAATTCCTTTATAACAGTTTCTTTGTGTCCCTTTCACCTCAAGAAAAAAATTATTCCAGAGTTATTGCTGACTCTTGCGATTCATAAACATTTTCAAGTTGTGAAGTTTACATTGACCAGCCAGTGATTCCCACATCCTGTAGATGCACTCCTCAAGTCAGAACCTAAAATGTTTTGTTACTAAATCAGGGAATTGTGTTTCCTTTGTTAAATAAAAATGAGCCTGAAACTATGTCAAAGACATTTGTGCTGAATAATAGGAATGCAACTGACCATTGCAGGGGTGAAACCGTCTATCAAAACCAGCACAAACTTAATTAATGTAGTGCACATCCAAACCATAAGTGATCTAGACAGAATCGATTGAGAGAAACGGTTTCCATTGGTGGAAGGATCAAGAAGCTAGAGAGTAAAGATATAATGACATTTTCAAACGAAGCAATGGAGACAATGAGAACATTTTCACACTGGAAGTGATTAGGATCTGAAATGCACTGCTGGGGAGCGTAGTGCAGGCTGGGTCAGTTGAGACTTTCAAGAGGGAATTGGATCATTACCTGAAAAGGGCTACAGGGAAAAAGTTCTTTCAGACAGTCAACACAGATGCAGTGGGCTGAAGTCTTCTTCTCCGCTTTAAGCATTTTATGATTCTATGGGTTTTTTAAAAGATAGATTGTGTTTAAAATTGTCAAACCTTTTATGTGGAGGGATATTATTTATTGATTCATTTCACATAGTCTTCTATTATATAGAGAAATAATGGATTTATATAAGCATTTTTTCTCAACCACTGGACATCTCAAAGCTCTTTACAACTAATGAAGCACCTTTGAAATGCAGTCACTGCTATGATGTGAGAAAGGCGGCAACAAATTTGCATCAGCAAACAGCTATAATTTGTTAAAAACCAGATAATCTGTTTTGTGTTGTGATGTTCAATTTAGGATATTAGCCAGGACACCCAGAGATAATTACCCAACCCTTCTTCAAAACAGTGCCATAGGATTTTTTACATCCATCTTAGCTGGCCCATCAAGCCCTTCACTTAATATCTCATTTAAATGGTACACCTTTGATACTGTGCTACTCCCTCTGTCCTGCATTGGATGTCATCCTTGAATTTTGTGTTCAAGTCCAGTTATGTCATTTTAACCCATAACATTTTCAGTGCTAAGAGTGCTACCAAATGAGCCATTCTGACATGCATTAAATATCACATTTTAAAAATATGAATTTAAATTTATTTCCAAGTGGAGATAAAGAAATTTTAAAGGATTTATAATCATTACTTTTGAAGGCAGTTTTCCATCGGAATTGTCCACTCGTCTTAAGACACAAATCCTGGGAAAACAGTGCAAATGGAATCCAGATGTTGGAACTTCCCTTTGCTACGGATCATTCAGAACTGTAATTGAAATTCTAACATTTTATACTCTTCAACATTGGTTACATCTTGCGCTATGGTTTCAGCTTTATATTGTCCGACTGTACAGCTCATTTGAACGTTGTACAGTTATTTATCATATATTGTAATGCTCCCTTTGTGCACAGAGTTCCAGCTGCTTCACAAGCAATAAAGTGCTATACTACTGAATGAAAACACAAAAGCCAAAAATCAGATCACTGTGTTGTCTCAAGAGCATCACTTTATCCCATTTCCTATTTTAATTCCCTAACACACGATCAGAATCAATAGAAAGAGAAAATTCTTGGGTAAAGGATGAATTAAATTTGTCTGGACTATAACAGGGGGAATGTAAGTCTGTTTGCGGCATTCAAAGTCAGTTCATCTGATGGATGACAGAATTTACAGTAATTCTATTAAAGTGCAAAGTAATAAAGAGGCTAAAATGTCCCAAGCTTTATTCATTTCTCAAATAAATAAATCATGTGTTTTTCCTTGCACTATTCCCTTTTATGTTAGTGAGTATATTTAAATTGCATTTTAGCTGTCCAGGAAGCACTGATTGAAGATAATATAGTGTGAAGATAATGTCTAAGATAAGCAGCATGAAAGAGATGGTACTCATCTTCAAATATACTGGATGTTTTATTTATCTGCAAAGAGCAGTGTATATTTGTAAAGTGATACATGCTGAGTAGTTGTGATTTAGCCAATGAACTTGCATTGAGTTGCTTAGTAACATCTAAATTGTTGCCCATGTAGAAGTAGTACAGGTTTATGTAAACTTTTTTCAAAATATTACACACATGGTCCAGTTTATTCACAATAAATCTTAATAATTTTGAGGCCTGTTACCATTAATTGCTTGAAAAGGACTTCCAACTAAATATCACCTTTAACGACCTCAGAACTCCCCAAAGTGCTGTCGAGCCAAATGTTGTACTTTGTTTTGAAGTGTAATCACTGTTGTAATGTAGCAGCCAAGCTCCCATAAACAGCAACATGATAATTACCAAATAATCTGCATTTAAGATATTGGAAGGATAACAATTGACCAAGACATCTAGCTAACTCCCCTATTTCTCCCTGAAGTAATCCATGTGATCTTTTCCAGACACCTGAAAGCAGAAGGAGATTCAGTCAAATGTCTCATCAGAAAGACTCTGGCAACGTATAAAGTTTCACATCTTTGCACTGGTCTTCCAGCCTATATTGTGTTTAAGACTGGAATGGGACTTGACCCGACAACATCTGATTTAGAGTGAGACTGCGAGGAACTGATATGTATGCATCAACAACCAAAACTAAAATGGGGCCTGCCTTTAAAAACGCAAAGCTATCTGTGGAGGTTGCATAACTGATATTTTAAAAACACAGTAAGAGTAATAATCCATTTAATTTTCTATGTCTATTTTGCTATTCAATTATATGCATCTTGATTCTATAACCCTTAATGCCCATGCATAACAAAAATGTATCAATTGAACTGTTAAGTAGTTTAGTTTTAGAGAAATACATACAGACACACCACCTAATACCAATATAGATAAACAGATCATGGGTCTGCTACAATGTATGCCAGGCAGATCAAGAAGTTCAAAATCAAAATAGAATTGCAGGAAAAACTTAGTCGGTCTGGCAGCATCTGTGGAGAGAAAGCAGTGTTAATGTTTCAGGTCCAGTAATCCTTCTTCAGAACTGATTGTAGCTAGGGAAAAGGTTGGCACACATACGGAAGATGGAATGCAGGATGAGTAAACAATAGGTGGAGATGAAGCCCAGAGAATGAACTTTCCCTGCAATTCCTATTTTTATTTCTGATTTCTAGTATCTGCAGTTTTTTTGGTTTTAGACCAAGCAGTTTCTGGGTTTGATTCCTTGACCTACATTGGGTCAGGTCAATAATGGGGTGAGTGTCCAACATAACATTGGCCTGGAGGATTAAAAGATGCACATTGGACTTTGCTTACAAAATAGTGGATTGGGCCAAAACTAAAATAAGCCATTTAGCACCATTACCAGTGCCACAAATTCAGATTAACTGGCACAACAACTCGGCATCCTTCAGGAGAGCTCTTTCTGGCAAACAAATCGAAAAACAGGTTGTAAACAGAGATGTTGTAACTTTGTCTCATTAAGCTTATTCTTGTCACTGCTAACAGACATAGATACTTTGTACTGCACGTAGACAGCAAGTCATGTCTTAGGATTGCTAAAATCTAATTCGGCAGATGATGATGATGGTGGAAGAAACATACTTTTAATGCGATCAAGGAAACATTTCAGGCAGAAAGTTTGACAAGAGTTAATGGGTAGACAGATGAGTGAAAAGGGTTTCAAAGAAATATGGAGACAGAGTGGAATTCAATTTGAACTACGTACTCAAATATTGACAAGATAACAGCTGAGCTTAATGGTTCACTTTGTAAATTATATTTATTTAAATATTCAATTAAGACAGACTCTCACCAGCATGCACTACATGAGAAAGAACACATAGATAGTTGGTAACATTGATAAGCTGAGTGGAAATCTTTACTCCAGTCACATATCCAATAGCTTAAATGTTACAGGTATTTGAATCTTCCAATTATGTTTGAATGTGGTATCAGCATTTAAAAGTTGATATATCAGTTTAGCCTTAAATTGCTTTCTGGTGCAATTCTTAGCACAGTCTGGATTATTCAGTAAATGTCCAATAGCAGAATCATAATTAATGTAGGACATGGTGTTAGGAAGTTGCAAGTGTGGCTTTTGAGCACAACTGACACAATGCCTGCTGCAAAGATACATCTTGCTGATCACACAAATGACTAATGTGACATGTGTTTTCGTGCTACTGTAAAGCCAGGCATGTAGGCTGTTACCTCCAATAACTGGTGAACTGCATCAAACAACGCATCTCATTTACCATTCTTAGCAGGTACCATGCCATGCATACTCAATTGGCCATGCTGCAAGCCTCAGAATTCTATGCACATTCACTAAATAATCTGGGTTGTGTTAAAAGTTAAGGTGGCACAGGGGCTCAGTGGTTAGCACTGCTGCCTCAGAGTGCCAGGGACCTGGTTCAACTCCATTCTTGGACGAGTGTCTGTGTGGAATTTGTACATTTTCCCTTTGTCTGCGTGGGTTTCCTCTGGGTGTTCTGGTTTCCTCTCCCAATCCAGGGATGTGTAGGCTAGGTGGATTAGCTATGGGATAGCAATGTTAGAGAGATAGGTAATGGATCTGAGTGGGTTGTTCTTCAAAGGGTTGGTGTGATCAATTGGGCTGCTTGCAAGCTGTAGTGATTCTACAAATTGCACTGGAAACCAATTTAGTGTTCACAGTGTGATGCATGTGCAGATTCTAGAAGCTGCATACACTTTGAATTAAGTCAGTGGTCAGGGTCAGGGTAGGAGGGTGTAACTACAAGAGAGGAAGGCAGAGAGATCCAGGCAGTAGTGCTGAAGGAGCCTTCAGCCCCTCTGTGGGTAAGAGTGTGGGCTATCACTGACTGTAGCACCGTGGTACAGGGAGCCATTCAAGAGCGGGAAAGAGAGAGAAATGTAGTTGTACTCAGGATGGCATGGGCAGCGCAATAGACACTGTTTGCTCTGGCCAGGATAGAGTGCCCTAAATGCTGCGTTGCCTGTCCGGTGCCAGATTCAGGATATCTCATCTGGTCAGCAAAGAAACTTGGAGTGGGGGGGGGGCAAAGAGCCACTTGTCATAGGTAGCAATAATATTGGTAGAGAGAGGAAAGAGGTTCTGCTAAGGAAAATCAAGCAGCTAGGGGCTCAATTAAAAAGCAGAACCAAAAAATAACAATGTCTGGATTACCACCAGTACCACGAGCAAAGTGGCAAAGGGTCAAGAAGATTAAAGAGGCAAACACATGGTTCAAAGATTGGTGTGTGAGAAATGAGTTTGAATTCATGGAACATTGGCACCAGTACGGAGGAAAGAACAAGCCGTTATGAAGGGATGGGCTCCACCTGAATCGTGCCAGTTGCGAATCATATAACCAGGGCTGTGGTTCAGGCTTTCGACTGAATATTGGGGTGTGGGTTCAGTTGCATGGAAAGTTATGGAAAAGGTTAAAGGGCGGAGGGCTCAGCAGAGGTTAAAGTAAAAGGACAGAGTATGGAAAGGGCCAGGAATCTAATTTCAGATACAGCAGATAAGGGGATGAATATGAGAAGAGGGGCAGTTAATGCAAGACTGACGGTGTTATACTTAAAAACATGCAGTTTATGAAACAAGGTAAATGAGCTTGTAGGGCAGATTGAAATTGGTGGATATCACAAAGGCATGGCTGCAAGGAGACCAGGACTATGAACAAAATATCATGGTATATATGTTCTATTGAAAAGACAGACAGATGTGGAGTGGGGGCAGAATAGCTCTTTTAATAAGAAATGAAATTAAATCCATGACAAGAAGTGATATATCGAGTCGGAAAGCATGGAATCTATATGGGTAGAGGTGATAAACCGTAAAGAGAAAAAGACGCTGATAGGAGTTATGTTCAGACCTCCTAGCAGTAGTCAGGATGTGGGACAGAAAATAAGTCAGGAGATAGAAAAGGCCTGGGAAAAATTATAATAATCATGGAGAATTTCAACATGCAATGGACTGGGAAAATCAGGTTGGTAATAGGTCCCAAGGAAAGGATCCATGGAATGTTGACAAGGTACTTTTTTGGAGCAGTTTGTGGGACAATACAGTAGGAAACAAGGAATTCTGGATTTGCTGATGTATGATAAGTCAGACTTGATTAGGGAGCTTAAGATGAAGGAACCCCGAGGGGACAGTGACCATAACATGATAGAATTCACACTGCATTTGGAGAGGGATAAGCTGGAATCAAATAGAACAGTTTTACAATTAAGTAAAGTCAACTACAAAGAAATGAAGGAGGAGCTGATTAGAGTTGATTGGAATGAGAGCCCAGCAGAGAAGACGTTCGAGCAACAATGGCAGGAGTTTCTGGTGGTAATTTGGGAGGCACAGCAGAACCAAGGAAGAAGAAACATACTCTGGGGAAGACAAGGTAACCATGGCTGACAAGGGAAGTTAGGAACAGCAGAAAAGCAAATGTAAAAGCATACAATATGGTGGAGATTATTGGGAAACTAAAGGATAGAGAAACCTTTTTTTTTTAAAAAAAGTAGAGGATAACTAAAAGAAGCAATATGAGGGGAGATAATGAAATATGAGGATAAGCCAGCTAGTAATATACAAGATTGCAAGAAGTTTTTTTAGATATCTAAAAGGTAAGTGAGAGGCAACAGTGAACATTGGACCACTGGAAAATGAGACTGCAGAAGGAGTAATGGAGAACAAAGGAATGGTGGAGAAACTGAATTGGGACTCTGTATCATTTTCACAGTAGAAAGCACCAGCTGCATTACAGAACTTCAAGATAATCAGCAAACAGAGTTGAGTGTAGTGGCCATCGCTAAGGAGCCTGGGCAAGGCAAAGCCAGAGGAAACTCTGGTGGAAGTCTATAGAAGTCCTGATGTGCAAATTGATTGTCTGACCTTGGTATAGGGGTGAAAGACTGATCAAACTATCTAGTAGCTGGTTCAGTCCAAAGTTTCCCACAGGATAGCTGGTGCTCGACTGCCAAGCAAGTCCGGTAAAGTGAATGCTTAGAGGTCTTGTGGCCAAAACAATCTCAACCTATTTTCAAAGTGTATGAAAAAGTACCAGGGAAACTGAAAGTTCTGAAGGTAGATAAATCACCTGGACCAGATGCACTACACCCCAGAGTTCTAAATGAGATAGCTAAGGAGATTGTGAAGGCATTGGTTGTGACCTTTCAGGAATCATTGGAGTCAGGAAGGTTCCTAGAGGATTGGAAAATGGCTAATGTAACACCCTGTTTAAGAAGAGAGGGAGGCAAAAGACAGGTAACTATAGGTCAGTTAGCTTGACCTTGGTTGTCAGTAAGAGTTTAGAGTCTATTATTATGGATGAGATTGTAGAGGCCTTGAAAGATTGTGGTAAAATAGGGGAGGTCATGCCTGTCAAATCTGTGAGAATTCTTTGAGGAGGTAATGAGCAAGTTACACAAGGGAGAGCCAGTGGACATGATCTCTTTGGATTTCCAGGAGACTTTTAACGAGGTGTTACACAGGTGGCTGCTAAATAAGAGCCTATGGTGATAGGACATGGATCGACGAATGGCTAACTGGCAGAGAATGGGAATAAAGGAGTCTTTTTCAGGATGGCAGCTGGTGAGTTCTGCAGGAGTCAGTGTTAGGACCACAATTAATCACAATATACGTAGACGATCTGGACAAAGGAACTGAGTCTAATGTTGCTAAGTTTGCAGATGACACGAAAATAAGTGCAGGAACAAGTAGTGTTGAGGAAGTGGAGAGATTGCAGAAGGACTTAAATGGTCTAGGACAGTGGGCAAACAAGTGGTAGATGGAATACAATGCAGGAAAGTGTGAGGTTATGCACTTTGTTAGAAAGAATAGAGGCATAGACTATTTTCTAAATGGGGAAAGGCTTTATTAATCTGAAGCACAAAGGGACCTGGCAGTCACAGTTCAAGATTCTCTTAAGGCTAAGACATAGGTTCAATTAGCAGTAATGAAGGCAAATGCAATGTTAGCATTCATTTTGAGAGAGCTAGAATACAAGAACAAGGATGTACTACTAAGTCTGTATAAGGCTCTAGTCAACCTGCGTTTGGAATATTATGAGCAGTTGAGGGTTCTAAGGAAGAATGTTGGAGGGGGCCTAGTGGACATTTACAAGAATGATCCTGGGGATGAAGGGCTTATGATATGAGAAATGGTTGAAGGCTCTGGATCTACACAGGCTCAGGGTGAAGGGAACGCCCTTAGAACCTTAATGAGGAGGAATTTCTTCAGCCAGATGGTTTTGAATCAGAAGGCTGTGAAGGCCAAGTCATTGAGTGTATTTAAGACAGAGGTAGATACATTCTTGATTAGTAAGGGGATCAAGGGTTACAGAGGGAAGGCAGGAGAATGGGGTTGAGAAATATATCAGTTATGATTAAATGGAGAAGCAGATGGGCCAAATAACTTAACTCTGCTAATATCTATGGTCTAAGACTGTATTTGGTATTGATAAAAGGCATTCATTACTTACATCCCACCTTTCTCATTAGGAATGGGGTCATGGTGACTCTCAATCTCTGCTGCACTCCACTGGCAAAAACCTGATAAGTCAGTTTATCTGCCTGATATGAGAATGAAGATTGACAACTAACAGTTCCTGGTATTGCTCCATGCTAACAATAGTCTAACCAATCACCATTTTCTTCTCATGCTGTATAAACAGGTATTTCTTTTTGAAGTCTGGTTCTTTACATCCCAGTCTTGATGAGTGCAAGATGAAAAGACTTGACTTCATGCCTCCTTTTAGCAATGTTTAAATGCACCTACACCTCCTTATTTGCTGGTGCAATACTCTGGAGCTTACTTCCTAACAGCACTGTGGATTTATGTGCACAAAAACTTGAGCAGTTCAAAAAGTACTTCATCACCACCTTCTTGACAGCAAGTAAATATTGGCCTTGCCAGGAATATCCATATTCTGTGTACAAATCGAATGTCTCTGAGCATGGAACAGACAACGAGGTGATGTGATCTGACCAGAACCATTGCAGATGGAAATGTGGGAGTTAGTTGTGTAGTCGTAATGTTACTGGAATGGTGTTCTAGAAACCCAGACTAATGCTGTAGGGACATAATCAGTACAAGATGTTCTACCTATGCAATAAGTTAAAAAAACCACCATTATGGTGACCTTAAGAATTATAACAATGAATTGATTAAATGCACATGTACTTTAATCCTTAGGCTAGCCAAACACCGAAATATAAATAACACAAAATGAGCTCTTCCATCCGACTTACCCATAAATTTCTCAGCTTTTTGATTTCCAAAGAGAATAATATCATTTACTGAATAAAGAAAGCTGCCGTGCTAAGAGGATCAAGAAGGAGAATGCTACAAGCTAAGTTGCACTTAAAGTCAGTACACATGATTAAAAAGAATGATTATCTTCTTCGCTGTAAGAATTTCATTATTTTAACCAATTAAGAGAAAAATGGTCCTGACTCCTAATTCAAAGTCAAAGTCAATTAAATATGCCTGGATTTGAAATAATTAGAAAAAAAAGCAATTAAAAGCAAACACAAAATGTTGATTAAAAAATAATTTACTCTTCCATTCTCATCAGAACTGCCAAAAAAGTAAATAAATAATTTTGCTGATAACATTTTTAACACTTAAAACCCAATTTTTTTTACTTTATACATTATATTTTAAAGTATATTTGGTTAAAGAACGAAAATGAACCTATCCTCCAAGTGTATAAGGGCTACTTGGATGGACAATAAGTGCTGAGAGGCTGGCGATGGCCATATCTCATGAGTGAATCAAAAAAAAACAAAACAACATCCGTAACAATGTGATTTCAGTACCTAATAGTAGGATGGCAACTTAAGCTTAACTTTACCAAATATTTCTCACTATGTGGGAGAACAGACAACAGCCTGAGAAATTGAGCTTAATGACACTTACCATGAATTACACATGGACTTGAAAGAGGTTCTTGATCTGGAAAGAGAGGTGGGAAAGCATAGGGACATAGGTAAGGAGTTCCAGCAGCGAGGTTCAAAGTGCTGAAGAATACTGTAACCAATGGAAAGCCAAAGGAAAAGTACATAAAGTCAGTGTTAAAAGACTGAAGGTTTCTGAAGGGAGGGGCTTCTACAGACCATCAGTTGAAGTTAAGATGGTGTGGTATGGAGGGTTAACTAGGCACATTCAACAGAGTTTATGTTCAAAGTTTGTGAGAAGATTTGTATGTGCCCGAAGAGTTTATGTGCCCGAGAGTTTGTGTGCCCGAAGCCAGTATATAAACACAGGTCAATGGAAGGGAAAGATTTTGCAATGAGCGATTCTTCCAAACACAGGCCAGCTGTCTCCGACATCTGTTGCCGACAGATCACCAGTCAGCCACTCAGTATAAATGTGGGAGGGAGAAACATTCTGCGATTGGAAGACAATAAGCAGTGTGAATGCAGTGGATTCATTCAAACTGAGGTTTGAATACTGACAATTGCTGTGAACCTGCAGGAAGTGGACAAGTGTCAGGAGGGTGACTTGAACTTGCTGGCTGAGTGGGTGAAGAGGCCTATCGTCAAGCAGGTACTGACCCAACAATGGAAGCACCAGTCTCCAGTTTTTGGTCAAGATCACAGAACAGAATATCGAGACCTAGGGGGCATGAGTGAGTGCGGGAGTGAGAGAGCAGAGGAGTGTGTGTAAGAGTGTGAGAGACTGGGGGATTGTGTATCAGAGCATGAAAGAAAGTGTGAGGGTATGATAGAGCGGGGGAGTCTGTGAGACAGAATCTTGGATTCAGAAATGTAATGTGTGTTAACTGTTCTCACACTCAATTAGCAAATGAATATGCAACAAATATATGACAATATTAAAATACATAAAGATGTCTTCAAAATGTAAATACAGCAATTAATTTGGATGCTACAGACCTTATTCAGACCTTATTTTTAGAATTTTACAAGATTTAGTTCCCGTTAAATCTTCCTTTTCTATTACATCTAATTGATTTAAATATCTATATCAGCACCATATTACCATATTTATCAGGTCATTTAACTATGGATTGTTATGATACAATTATACTGTACCTATGCCTGGGCCAGGACTCCAAGGTTCAAATCCCATCTGCTCTAAAGGTGTGTAACAATGTTTCTGAATGGATTGATTAAAAAATATCTATGATGCCATTTAAACACTGCCACCATTGATTGACTAACTTATTGTTATCACATGTACCGAAATATGGTGAGATGTGTGGTTTTGCATGCTATTCAGGCAAACTGTACCATTAAAAAGTGCATCAAGGTGTATATCAGTATACAAGGGGCACCATTGTAACACTGGTGAGATTATGGGGTGTTATGGAAAACATTTAGCATTGACTCCAGTTTTAACGAGTCTGTGAATCATGCCAAGGAGCCATAATGGATGCTGCAAATGCTATGGGCCTTTGATAACTACTCAGAAGTAGTACAGAAGATGTGGCTGCAGAATTTGCCATATTCTTAACAAAACTGCCCAGTAGCAGTTTGCAATCCCGATATCTACCTGACAATTTGGATGTTTTCATAGTTTCATAATAATAGAAGGAGTAGGCCGTTTGGCCCATCGAGCCTGCTCCGCCATTCAATAAGATCATGGCAGGTCTATTCATCATCTCAGTCCACCTACCTGCATTATCCCCATAACCTTAATTCCCCTACCATGCAAAAGCCCATCCAACTGTGTCTTGAATATATTTAATGAAGGTGCCTCCACTGCTTCCTTGGGCAGAGAATTCCATAGCTTCACTACTCTCCGAGAAAAGCAGTTCCTCCTCATCTCTGTCCTAAATCTACTCCCCCTAATCTTGAAGCCATGTCCTCTAATACTAGTCTCACCCACCTGCAGAAACAACTTGCCTGCCTCTATCTTATCTATCTCTTTCATAATTTTATATGTTTCCATAAAATCCCCTCTCATTTTTCTAAATTCTAGCGAGTATAGTCCCAGACAGCTCAACCTCTCCTCATAGGGTAACCCTCTCATCTCCAGAATCAACCAGGTAAACCTCCTCTGCACCGCCTCCAAAGCCACTATATCCTTCAAGTAAGGAGACCAGAACTGTGCACAATACTCCAGGTGCGGCCTCACCAACACCTTGTACAATTGCAGCAGAACCTCAATCCCTCCAGCAATGAAAGCCAATACTCCATTTGCCTTCCTGATTACCTGTTGCACCGGCAAATCAACTTTTAGCGATTCATGTATGACTCCTAAGTGTCTCTGCGCAACAGCATGCTGCTATATTTCACCATTTAAGTAATACTCTGACATACTATTTTTACTTCCAAAGTGGATAACCTCACATTTACACTTCATCTGCCAGACCCCTGCCCATTCACTTAACCTATCCAAATCTCTCCATAACCTTTGCACAATTTGCCTTTCCACTCAATTTTAGTGTCATCAGCAAACCTGGATATGTTACAGTCAGTCACCTCTTTCAAATCATTTATATATATCAGGCCCAACACAGACCCCTGTGGGACCCCACTCATCACTAATCTCCAACCAGAGAAACACCCATTTATCCCAACTCTCTGCTTCCTATTGGTTAACCAATCCTCTATCCATGCTAGTACATTCCCTGCGGCTCCATGCATTCTTATCAAACACTTTCTGGAAATCCAAGTATATAACATCTACCTGTTCCCCTCCATCCACCGCCCTGGTTACATCTTCAATGAACTCCAGTAAGTTTGTCAAACACAACCTTCCCTTCCTGAATCTCATGTATGATTGGTACACTCAAAGCAGGAGAAATCCAACCTGGGCAATTATTACCCCATTAGTCTACTCTTGATCATCAATAAAGCAATTGTAGTTATCATTAACAGTGCTATCAAGCAGCAGTCACTTAGCAATAGCCTCCTCTCTGATTCCTAACGTGGGTTCTGCCAGAGCCACTTAGCTCCTGACCTCATTACAGCTATAGTTCAAACATGAATCCTGAAGAAGGGTTACACCAAAAATGTTGATTTCTCCACCACCTAATGCTGCCTGGCTTGCTGCTCGTCTATCTTGGATTCCAGCAACTGCAGTTTTTTTGTCTCTAACATAACATGGGCAAAAGAGATAAACCCCAGTGGTAAAGTGAGAATGACTGCCACTGGCATCAAGGCTGCATTTGTCCGAGTGTGGCATCAAGGATCCCTAATAAAATTAAAGTCAACGGGAATCACAGGGAGAACTCTCAAAAATGATCAACCAGAGATTGTGGCCCATGTTGATATTACAGATAGATTAGATTACTTACAGTGTGGAAACAGGCCCTTCGGCCCAACAAGTCCACACCGACCCGCCGAAGCACAACCCACCCAGACCCATCCCCTCCATTTACCCCTGCACCTAACACTGTGGGCAATTTAGCATGGCCAATTCACCTGACCTGCACATTTTTGGACTGTGGGAGGAAACCGGAGCACCCGGAGGAAAACCATACAGACACGGGGAGAATGTGCAAACTCCACACAGTCAGACGCTGTGAGGCAGCAGTGCTAACCACTGTGCCACTGTGCCGCCCACAATAGGTATGTGGTCCTGCAGTCAGAACTTAGGGAGCTAGTTGGAAAATGAGCAACTAGCCCCTCAAAAGCAGTAAAGCCTGAAATGATGAAAAAGCTAAGAAACTGAGCAGCTCCAGAAAGGTTGGAGGGAGCTGATGATTCAACACAGTAATAGAAGGGCAGTGTGTCACGGTCTGCAAGAACTACAGCCTAGATCTGGAACCTTGCCCTAGATCAGAGTGGTGTAAACACAGCAGGTCAGGCAGCATCCGAGGAGCAGGAAAATCGACGTTTCGGGCAAAAGCCTTGCATCAAGAATAGAGACTTTTGATGGGCTTTTGCCTGAAATGTTGACTTTCCTGCTCCTTGGATGCTGCCTGACCTGCTGTGCTTTTCCAGCACCACTCTAATCCAGACTCTGGTTTCCAGCATCCGCAGTCCTTGTTTTTACCTGGAACCTTGCCCTCCCATTCCTCATTTGGTGCTACCAGGGATATGCAATTACTTTCACTTCAGTTCACTGATGACAGACACCACAAATGCACTAATGATCTAAACCTCCATACTGTCCAGCTGCTAGACATCAGGTTCCCCTTCAACAATACTCCCAAGTTCCAGGTTTCTCATCCAAAATGATGCAAAGATAAAGGTTTTACCCCTATAATGTCAATTGCCACAATTCTTATCATCCCAAAGATGGCCAAAACCTGATGAAGGGCTTATGCCCGAAACGTCGATTCTCCTGTTCCTTGGATGCTGCCTGACCTGCTGTGCTTTACCAGCAACACATTTTCAGCTCTGATCTCCAGCATGTGCAGACCTCACTTTCTCCTCAAAACCTGGAAACAACAAAGGTGCTGTTAATCCTCATCATTTCTTTCCATTGCTCTGTCCTAGGTCTATTCTTTGAACTAAAACATTATGCATACCAGCTTTCACTTCTCCTAAAACAAGGTGGTGTGTCTGGATACTCCTTAGACCGCTTGGGAAATTCCTTTCTTGATAGACTCAGCATGAGACTTTTGAGGTTTGTGGATCACCCCAACATTTTCTTTGGTCTTCAGGGAATTGATTCTCCTCTCTAACTGCAAAGTGGTTCAAAGAACCAGAAGAAGTAAAGAAAGTGTCCAACCTTTACAGTTCTTCTTGGTAACTGCTCCGTCATGGGCCATAGGCCTGATGGCCAGGCATGAGTCTCCTTCACCATCGCTGGAATGGAAGTCACCACTCTTCGGCGCCATCTTGCCTCCACCGATGCCCACACCACTACATGTCCTCGCTGGATCTTGCCCATGCAGATGCTGCTGGCAACCGCACTGGCCCAAATTTGCCCCCACCATGGCCTTGAGTCCTCCTCAGGCCCACCTCACCGATGCAGCCATTGTTAATGCTGCTGCGTTTCACACTGGGCCCAAATCTCTTCCACTGCCACTTCCCTGAATCTGCGCTGGACGCACACACTGCCAGGAACTCAAACGTGAGACAGCGTTAGGACCGCCTCGTCAACACAGAAGCTGGCAGTAACCCAATCTCTCTCTAATGACGCTGCCATAAGTTTGCACTGCTAGGCCCACTCACAGCTGATGCCATCACCATAACCAAGCTCTTCACCAAGAGGTAAGTCAATTAAAAAAGAAGAGAAACAAATTGAGAGAAGAAAGAAAAGAAACAAAAAGAAAAGCAGACGAGCCCCGGACTCAGAAGCCCTACTCCACCTTCACCTTACCGGAACCTTCCAGTCTGCAAGCATCATTCCAGAATCAGTACCATGTTGTAAAATGACCAATGTATCCCACTACATATTTAACTACCTCTTTCAACAGAAGGATGTAGATCATGGAGTCCTGAAGATTTGTTAACATTCAATCCCAATAATATCTCCAATGTGACCTTTTTCTTTTACTAATACCAATTTCTTTCAGTCCAACATTCTCACTAGACCTTTGGATCTTTGGGAGATTTCATGCATTTTCCACCATGAAAACAGACACAAATTTGCCAGCCTCTGAACTATGTGAGAAAAGACAAGTCAGTTGGGTAAACGCAGAGAGTTTGTAAAAATAAGATTCTCGGTATTAAGGAAGAATAGTGCAACTTTCTAACCAAGGTTTGAACAGTGAGATAGAATCTGTTAATGAGCAACAAGAGCTTGATTTACATATATTTTCATCTAATTAATACCTAATCTCACCTCATTTGTGTGCAATCTACTATTCTCCCACATGATGCTAGACATAAGGTGACTAATAAGATAAGAACCCATGGAGTTGGGAGTGGTTTACTAGCCTGGACAGAGGATTGGAAACTAATAAACAACAGTCATCGAGTTGTACAACAAGGATACAGACCCTTCAGTCCAACTCGTTCATTCCTAACAGATAGCCTAAATTAATCTATCCCATTTTCCAGCATTTGGCCCAAATCCCTTTAAACCCTTCTTCTTCATATACCTATACAAGGGGTCATTTGCAGGCTGATAACCCATTGCGAGTGGAGTGCCACAGGGCTCAGTACTGGGGCCACAATTATTTACAATATATTAATGACTTAGACGTGGGAAGCAAATATCCATGTTTGAGGATGACACAAAATGAAGCGGGAAGGCAAATGGCAATGATGACAGAGTCTGCAGATTAAGTAAGTGGACAAGGTCTTGGCTGATGAAAAATAACATGGGGATATTTGAGGTTATGCACTGTGGCAGGAAAAGAAGAGCTGAATATTCTTTAAATGACGAAAGACTGAACAAATCTACAGCACAGAAGGTTTTGAGAGTACTTGTGCATGAATCACAAAAAGCTAGCATCCAAGTTCAGTGGGTAATAGGGAGGTTAAAAATAGGGAGGTTTTACTAAAACTATCCAAAGCACTAATCAGATGGAATAATGGAAACAGTTTTGGTTCCCCTATCTAACGAAAGATATACTGGCAGTCCAGAAAAGATTCAAAAGTGTGCTGCTGGAAAAGCACAGCAGGTCAAGCAGCATCCGAGGAGCAGGAAAACCACAGTTTGGGCAAGAGCTCTTCATCAGGAGCCTCATTCTTGATGAAGGGCTAATGCCAGAAACGTTGATTCTCCTGCTGTTCAGATGCTGCCTGACCTGCTGTGCTTTTCCAGCAACACACTCTCGACTCTGATCTCCAGTATTTACAGTGCTCACTTTCTCCTAGTCCAGTAAAGGTTCACTAGACTGATTCCAAGAATGGAGAGATTTTCTGATGAAGTGGGGTTGAGCAGTTTGGCCTTGTTTACTTTAGGAGCATGAGACAAGGCCTTATTGATACAATGGGAACTTAACAAGCTAGATGCAGAGTGGTTATTTCCAATTGTGGAAGGGTCTGGGACCAGAGGATATAATATTAGAGAGTTGCCGTTTAAGACAGAGATGGGGAGGAATTTCTTCTCTCAAGGTTAGTGAATCTGTGGAATTCTTTACCAAAGAACGCCATCAAGGCTTTCATTAAATATACTCACAGATGAGATAGACAGATTTTTAAAAGTAACAAAATTAACAGTTATAGATATAAAAGCAGAAAAAGGGAGTTGAGGATCATCAGTAGACTGGTTAGCAAGGTTAGATCACATGGAATACAGGGAGAACTAGCCATTTGGATAGAGAAGTGGCTCCAAGTTAGAAGACAGAGGGTGATGGCGGAGGGTTGCCTTTCTGATTGGGAGCCTGCGACCAATAGTGTGCCACAAGGATTGGTGCTGGGTCCACTGCTATTCGTCCATTATATAAATGATTTGGATGTGAACGTAGGTGTATAGTTAGTGAGTTTGCAGCTGGCACCAAAATTGGAGGTGTAGTGGACAGTGAAGAAGGTTACCTCAGAGTACAACAGGATCTTGGCAGAAGGAGTTTAAATTTAGATAAATGTGAGGAGCTGATTTTGGAAAGGCAAATCAGGGCAGGCACGGGGAAAATGTGCAAACTCCACACAGGCAGTCACCCGAGGCTGGAATCAAACCTGGGATCTTGGTGCTGTGAGGCAGCAGTGCTAACCACTGAGCCAGCTCTTAGGTAGATAGGATAGTGAAAAAGGCATTTGGTATGCTTTCCATTATTGGTCAGAGCACAGAGTACAGAAGTTGGGAGGTCGTGTTGTGGCTGTACAGGACGTTAGTTAGGACACTTTTGGAAATATTGTGTGCAATTCTGGAAGAATTTTGTGAAACTTGAAAGGGTTCAGAAAAGATCTACAAGGGATGTTACCAGGGTTGAGGGATTTGACAGAGAGGTTGAATAGGCTGGGGCTTGTTTTCCCTGGAGCATCGGAGACTGAGGGGAGACATTTTAGAGGTTAATAAAATCATGACAGGCATGGATAGGATAAATAGACAAAGTCTCTTCCCTAGGTTGGGGGGTCCAGATCTAGAGGGCATAAGTTTAGGGTGAGAGGGGAAAGATATAAAAAGGACCTAAGGTGCAACTTTTTCACGCAGAGGGTGCTGCATGTGTGGAATGAGCTGCCAGAGGAAGTGTGGAGGCTGGTACAATTGCAACATTTAAAGGCATCTGTATGAATAGCAAGGATTTAGAGGGATATAAGCCAAGTGCTGGCAATTGGGACTAGATTAGATTAGATTATCTAATCGGCATGGACGAGTTAGACTGATAGGTCTGTTTCTGTGCAGTACATCTCTATGACTTTATATTAACTAAGATCTCATTGAATGCAGAGCAGAGAGCATGGGCCAAGTGGTCAAACTGCACATCTACATCTTACAGAGCTCACAGACTGAACATGCTTCAATCAAATGGTTATGTTTTGAAATCTAAGGGATGCCATCTTCAGTCAAACCAATAGAACTGTTATCAGTTGGGAGGAAACTGGTAGAGTAAGTCAAGAGTATTATTTCAAATCAGTCCAGGAGCTTCGACATTGTTTGGGAACAACCATCAGAGTTAGAGGTCCCGTATCATTACTGTTGGCACAGGTGATTAATGATAAGTCAGTGTAGGAGCTGCACTGAGATCAGTCAGGGGTCTTGCCACTTATCTATTGAATCTGTCATCCAAGTTAGTCAGGAGTGGGCCATAATCAGTCGTGAACAACAATGAGATGTTACGCCACACTGGGTGTTAGGGAATAAGCAGCACTCCCTTAGACAGGATTCAATCATGGTGTGGTGCTCAGGATGAGTAACTTATATAGCTTTATTCTTGGAACTATGGTTACAATGTGAGACAGGTGATGATATAAAGTGGCAAAATACTTATGAATGTAATCTTAGGAATATACCACTTATGTGACCTCCGAAGTTTTGTTTTATCAATTTCCTCTCAGTATGTGATCTATGAAGGACTATTAACTGCGGGCAACGCTTGACCTGGCGCACAGCTGGGCTTTAAATATGGTGCTGCTGGGAGAAATCCTGGAAGGTCTCAGCAGTGCTGAGTATTCCTGCCACTGGTGAGGGCAAATTCTTGTCAGCGTCATAGAGGTGTGGTGCATACATAATGAGCTGAGCAAAATAGAATTGCGTGAGATAACTCACCTGAGCTCATTGAGAGAAATCTCTTTGAAATCCCCTGAAATTAACAACTAGACAATTTTTTTGTAAAATGCAAATCTAAGTAATTAGTTAGTTTCCCTGTTTCTGTCTGTAATTACTATGATTTGCTGATTTGTTCCTTTTTACAAATCAACAGAACTTCCCCAGTCCATTTTTGCGTTTCTTACTAGCTTACATACATAATCACTTCCATTAGCAGCTTCTTGATTGATTTCTTGTGTGACAGGTAGGTTTTTGTTTTATGTATATTTCCCAAATAGAAATATAGAAAATAGGGATAGGCCATTTAGCCCATTTAACATATTCTACATGATCATGGCCAATCCTCCAGGTATGCCACGCTCCTGCTCTCTCTGATACACTTTCACACTTCCAGCTTCTAGAAATCTAACAATTTATTTATTTATTATATTCAGCAACTTGGCCTTCACAGCGCCTGTGTCACAGAATTCCACAGTAAGTAAAGAAATTTCACCTCATCATAACTATGGTAAGCAATAAATACTGTGCAGCCAGTGATACCCACAACCCAAGACAGAATAAAAGAAAAGTCCTCAATGGCTTAACACACAGCCTGAGAATGTGACCCCCTTATTCTGAATACCCTAGCCGGGGGAAACAGCATTCCTGCACCCAGTGATTCCAGCCCTGACAAAATTTTATATGATTCATCAAGATCACCTCTCATTCTTATAAAATCCAGAGAACACAGGCCCAGTGGATCTCATCTCTCCTCATATCACCCAGTAATCATCTGGTAACCTTCACTGTCTTCTCTCTATGTGAAGTCCGTCTTGGGTAAGAAGAAATAAAACTGCACGCCATAATCACCAAGTGAGTGGTCTCACCAAGGCCCTGTTCAGCTCCAGAAAGACTTCTCTGATTCTCATTTAACCTTCTTGCAATGAAGGCCAACATACTTTCCAAACTGCTGGCCACCTGCACCAGTGTACAACAACCTGTAAATCTTTGTAAAGACTGTGTAAATCAGTCCTTCTCAATCTATCACCATTGAAATAATGCTCTGCCATTCTGTTTTTCCCCACTGTAATGTCAGCATTACTCACGAGACCAACATTTATTGCCTATATTGAACAGGTACGCGAAGAAAAAATATATAGTGAAGACAAATGTAGAAAGCTCCCTTACAGTCAGAAACATGGGTGGTAATAATGGGAAACAAAGATTAAATACATCTTTTGGCTCTGTCTTCACAAATAACATTCCAAAAATGTTGGGGAATCCAGGGTGTAATGAGAGGGAAGGAAATCAGTATTAGTCAAGAAATGATGTTGGTCAAATTGATGGGATGAAAAGGATAATAAATTCTGAGGTCCAACAATCTAATTCTAAAGTACTTCTGTGTCCTGAAGGGTCATTGAACACAAAACTCAGCTTTCTCACCACAGATGCTGCTAGTCTTGCTGAGTTTTTCCAGCAATTTCTGTTTCAGTACTTAAATGATTGGCCTTAGAAATAATGGCTGGTGGTCATCCTTAAAGATTCTATAGACTTCGAACAGTTGGATTGGAGGGTAGCTAATGTAACTTCACTGTTTGAAAATGAGGTACAGAGAAAACTGGGAATTATAGGTTAGTTAGCCTGACATTGAAAGTGGTGAAAAAGCTAGAGACCATTATAAAAGATTTAATAGCAGAGCATTTGGAAAATGTTGACAAGATTGGACAGGGTTAACATGGATTTATGAAAAAGGAAATCATGGTTGACTAATCTTCTGGAAGTTTTGAGGATATAACTAGAGATGATAATGGGGAGCCAGCAGATATGGTTGACTTGGATTTTCAGAAGACTTTTAATAAGGTTCCACATCAGGGATTAGCATGTAAACCTAAAGCACATGGCATTAGGGGTACTATACTGATCAAGTGGCAGACAGGAAATAAAGAGTAGGAATAAATGGAATCTGTGATTAATGGGATACCACAGGGATTAGTGTTTGGGCCTCAGTTATTCACAATAATAATTTAGTTAATGAAACTATATGTATATCGCCAAGTTTGCAGACAGCTCAAAGATGGATGGGAGGATGAACTGTTGGGAGGCTGTAGAGATGCTTGAGTGTGATTTAGACCGGTTGAGTGAGCGGGCAGATGAAGTATAACGGATTTGGTAACAAAAATAGGAATTCACATTATGATCTGAATGGCAATAAATTGGGAAAGGCAGAAGAATGCAATAAATGCTGGGTTTCTTTATGCACTGGTTGCTGTAAGTGATCACGCAAACGGAGCTGCTGGTAAACAAAGCAAACGTATGTTAGCCTTCATAGCAAAGCAATTTGAGTACAGCACAAGAAAGGTTGCAGACTGATTGTTGTGATAGCACGGCTGATGTATGAAGACATGCTGGATCGGTTAGGACCATACTCAGTGGTGTTTGAAGGAGGAGGGGGAGGGGATCTTGTAGAAACCTGGTAAAATTCGAACAGGACTTGACAGGGTAAATGCAGGAAAGATGTTCCCAATGACGAGGAAGTCCAGAGCGAAAAGTTATGATTTAAGGGTACAGGATGAGGTGAAATTTCCCCAGCCCGGAAGTGGCGAGGCTGTTGAATTCTCTGCAACAGGAAGTAGTTGAGGCCAAAACACAATGCTTTCCAGAATGACATACATATTGCTTGCTGCATAGAAACAGAGCATAGGCCTGAATGCTAAGCTGTGCATGGTTTCAAATCAGCTAGATATTGTGGGAGTGGAGCATTCCTGGTGCAGTCTATGGCATCTCTGCACCAGGATAGACCTGCAGTCCTTGCAAAGTGTATACTCACTTTGTCTGCTTCTCTCTTATGAGAGAAAGAAACATATTTGGCTTTCCTGGGATACAGTTTCACTGAACTCATTTTGTCATCCAGGGCTGCACAATGAATATTGTTGCAAATGGTGTTTGTTTAAGAATGGAAAGAGTCGGGCACAAAGGTTTAATGATAACAGTTATTTTCGCAGGCAAAGCCCTCCTTTGTCCATGTTTGACGTGACATCTGTGGCAGAGCCAGTAGATTTCCGTGAAGACCTCCTTGGTGAAACACAGTCACAATCTAGTCTGTGCTGCTCCAATAACTCTCTGGTCATCGGAATATCCAGGCCCAATATTCAAAAGAAGCAAGAATTTTTATGCCAATGGAAAGGGTCTGCATCGGTTAATAAGTCGTCTTTAATTGGTCCATGTATAGCCAAGAAGAATGCACAAAGGAACTAATGTCCTCATACTTTTGTTTAATTCAAAAAAGGCAACATAGTTTGGCTCACACTTAAAAACAGACAAGTTCTCTATAGAATGTTTCCAACGGAGCGTACTAGAGCTAAGTGTTCATTTCCAAGATAACTGATCATGCTCAGACAAGCCTAGTGCTTTGCCAACAGTAGCAGCATGTTCAGATATACTCCCTGGTGCATTACTAACGGCAGCACCTCAATCAGAGCTGACTTGCCAAACAATCAACACTCTTTTTCTCATGTAGCATAAATTTATTGCTCCCTTTGAAATATGGCATTTTCAAAACGTTATGAAATGAAAACCCAAATACACGCTATAAACAATCAAAGAAATTTTGTCACAGAATTATTACACGACCAAATCATGTGCTCTAATAACATGGTGTGCACCAGACTGCATGACAGTCATTGTAAAATTCAGCATGACCAATGGAACAGGAGATCAACTCAGAAATGCTGCAGTTACCTGCACTTCTCATTAGACACTTGAAAGGTTTAAGCCATTTTCTCATCTAACTTGCTAAATCTTTTTTTTACAAAGGACTAATAAATTAGAACTCCATAGTTACACAAAAGAGAAGTAAACCTAACAATAAAAACAAACTGAACTAAATTCCTCGAAATATTTGTCCTATTTTGTTTTTACCTATTTTTCAATCAGCCAGTTGGTTACATGCCTCATTCCTGAAGAAGGGCTCATGCCCGAAACGTCGATTCTCCTGCTCCTTGGGTGCTGCCTGACCTGCGCTTTTCCAGCAACACATTTTCAGTGCAGTCAGTTACATGGTCAACTATTATAATTTATAACACAATAAACTTGTAAAAATGCAAAAAAGAAATTGGCATAGAACTGCCTGGTTCCCGACAATTCCATTTATTAAGCATTCTTCCAAGACGTTGCTGGGTCTGGTACTCTGGCTCCATTCTTGGTCTGTTAATTCTGCGCCTGCTTTGGTCTCTTTCTGAGTTGCTCATACAAAAGTTCTACCTGGCTACTGCCCTATCGATCATATCTACCTAGACTGAGTATACCCTAATTCAAACTGCTCTTTCCCAAATAAACCCTACAATGTGGAAGCAGGCCATTCAGCCCATCAAGTCCACACCAACCCTCCGAACAGCATCCCATCCAGACCCATCCCACTATCCTCTTCCTACATTTCCCTCAGCTAATCTTTGCCTGCATATCCCTGGACACTATGCGCAATTTAACATGGCCAATCCACCTAACCTGCACATCATTTGGGCTGTGGGAGGAAACTGAAGCACCCAAAGGAAATTCACACAGACACAGGGAGAGCATGAAAACTCCAGACAGACAGCCACCCGAGTGTGGAATTGAACTTGGGTCCCTGTTGCTCTGAGGTAGCGGTGCTAAGCATTGAACCAATATACCGTCTCAAATTTAACTGCTACCACCATGGTGGGATTTGAGCCCATTATCCTACAACACTAGCTGGATTATTAACCCAGTAACATCAACACTACACTACCATTTTCCCAAAATTCTCTTGCCTTTTGTGACTGCAATTCCACTATGGCTTGTATGGACTCAAGAAAGCCTTACTTTAATCCAGATCATTTCTGGCTGCATAAAATTGTTGATGGCATAAATCCAGTGCTTAATCGAATGATTTTACAAACTTTTACATTCAGACGCATTGACATTTACAGCACAGAAAGAGGCCACAAAGCCTTTGTGCCCATGCTGGTCAGTAAAGATCTGACTACACAAATCCTATTTTTCAGCTTTTGGTCCATTGCCCTGGAGGCTATGGCAATGCAAGTCAATATTTAAAAACTGTTCAAATTTTACAAGGGTTTCTGACTCAATCCCCATTTCAGTCAATGAGATCCAGACTCCCACCAAAAAGCTTTCACTCAACACTTATTTAGACAGTACATTTGGATCGGCTCAGGCTTGGAGGGCCGAAGGGCCTGTTCCTAGGCTGTAAATTTTCTTTGTTCTTTGTACTCTTTTTAGCCTTTCACCCCTTACCTTAAATCTTTCCCTCCTGATAATTGACACTTCTACTTCTGTCTTCCCAATCCACACCCTCATAATTTTCTAGACCTCTATCAGATCCCCTCTTAACCTTCACAGCTCCAAAGAAAACAATCCCAGGCTATCCAATCTTTCCACATAACTCAGTCTCTCCAGCCTAAGGCTACATCCTGGGGGGGATAAATCTCCTCTGCACACTCTCCAGTGGAATCACATCTTTCCTATAATATGGTAACCAGAACCACATATGATACTCTTGTTGTGGCCTACTCAGCAGTTCTATATATTTACTTTGCAGTCTAACCTCCTTGACTTTGCATTCTTTGCTTTGGCTAATGTAGGCAAGTAATGATTTACCTTCTTAACCATCTTATCTACCTGACCTGCTACCTTTAAGATTTATACATTGAGGTACCTCTGTTCTTCAATAACAAGCACCTACCCCTTGCCTAGTTGGTCCCAGTGCACTACTTCACACTGTTCTGGTTTGAATTCTATCTTTCATTGCTCTGTCCAGATGACCAATCCATGCATAGCCTCCTGCAATTTATAGCTATCCTCCAGACCATCCTAACAACTTTCATTCATCCACAAACCATAATATCTACATTTCAGTTCAAATCATTAACAAGAGGCTCCAACATGGTACCAGGTGGAACGCTACTGGAAACTGAACATGCACAGCAGGAATTTAGATAGAGAGGTCAGTGAAGGCCACAATGTTTACGATCTATTCATTTTTGCTCCATTTGTCCCAGCTCCAGCTACATGATTAAACAAACATTTTAACCTCTATAACTACAATTAACCATGGCAACCCTGCTATTGTCACTGCCAAAACTATGGAATCTGAATCTCTGGAAAACCGTGACTAACTAAATTCTCTTTAAAGCTCAAAAAAGATACATCAGTAACATCGGATTATACTCAACAGGAAGTCAAAAGAGTTTGTTGACTAAATCTTATTGTTGCAAGAATTAAAATTTTTACACTTTTAAAAATAAAACGAATTGTCTAACATGAGAAAGGAAGAAACTAAACCAATGCAAAATAATAAAATAGAAAATCTCAAATAAATTGTTAAAAGTATCAAATAAACCAAACAGATGGTAAAAGGGGGAAATAAGTTAACATTCCCAACATACTTAACTTTCAGAGTCAGATTTTTAAAAGTACACCTCCTTAAATGAACTGTTGTTTACAATTATTATACTGCGTGCTCAAATGAAATCCAGTGTCCTCTGCTGGTAGGTAAAGCCCATTGCTTGCTTCAACATACACAATGCTTAGTTTGAAAACATTTAGCTAACAATACAACGTGAATTACTTAAAATTCATTTCCGTGCACCTTGTTATTTGGTGCATTTGCATCGATATTACCTGACAGTCTAGATCCTTTTTTTTTGTCTGTAGGTCTCCATTTTTGAAACTGCAGCAAATGTGATTCAAAGGGAATATCATAAAGGCTTGATTGGAAAAGAGAACACATCACACAATACTTCACACCACTAAGGGAAAAACATGCTCTAAGACCACATGAAATCACTATAGATATAACATACGATAGAGTTATGAGTCCTTCACATACAAAAGAAAGCCAATCAGCTCACCAAGTACAGGTCAATAAAGTTTACAATTAAATATGTTTGAAGACATAGTATTATATACAACGTCCCCAGCAGGAAACAACAAATAATGACCAGCAGATAATTACTATCACTATAAAAAATGAATAAGGGTTATGTATGCAGCAGGATTACTCTTTGCTCTACTTAAAGTCATGCCACAGAATCTTTCACATCCATCTTGCAACACTCCCTTAGTACTGCACTGGAGTGTCAAAACTGGGCCATTCAGCCCATTAAGTCCACTTCACCATTCAATGAGATCATGGCTGTCTTGATAATCCTCATTCCACACTCATGCCTTTTCCCCATAACAGTTGATGCCCTTACTGATTAAAATCGATCTCAGCCTTGAATATACTTTGTGACCCAGCTTCAACAGCTCTCTGTTGTAAAGAATTCCAGATTTCACAACCTTCTAACAAAAGAAATTCCTCCTTGTGTCTATCTTAAATGTATAAACCCAGATTCTAAGATTATACCCTCTGGCCGTGGACTCTCTCACAGGAAGCAACCTGTCAAATCCTCAAAGAATCTTGCTCAAATTTTGAAATAGGTCCAGAGCTCACATTTGAATGTCCTTTGATAGTGGGATGCTCACCTACTTTAGTGTCAGTGTGCGAGACTACTCTGCACTGTGCTCATGCAAATTCAAAATTTAACACAAAAGTTGTAAAGATGATTTCATATAGAGACAGCATCTATTTCCCAAGACAATGTGCAGGAATAAATTCAACGATGCTTTGAAACTGTGAAGATGGCAGAGCAAATTACACAGATGATGAAAAACTGTTTATTACAAAATAGCACATATCTATTTTGTCTGGCAAGTTTTTGCCACTAACAGTTCCAACAATGCAGTGACATACTTTGTTTCCGATAAGAAGAAAATACATTATCAGGAATAGCAACCAACTTCTTTTCTGAAAGCATGATTCATTAAAAGAAATTTAGAACATCCTTTATTAGGGAAGGTGTAAATGAGGATGAACTAAAAGGTTTCAGCAAGGGAAATAGCATCAGCTTTATGTTGCAAACGTTTTGTGTTTGAAGCTCTTTTTACATAACCCCGTTGATCATTTCAAGCCAAAACTGACAGGCATAGATATCAGGTCATTGTTTAATTTAAGGAACCTAAAGGTAGCCTTTTCTAATTTACTATTTTAGGTGTGACCAACATTGAAACTGTAGTTTTGATGAAGCTTTTCTTCAACTAAATGCAAATGAATTTTTTTACGACAAAAAAGCAGATATCAAGTGCTGATTAGGGCTAATTATGAACTTGACATCCATCTGAGTTTTCAATCATAATGTTAAAAATAGCTCTATTCAGTTCTTAAATAGTCACAGTGGTTCAAGTGAACTTGAATACAACTTTCTGATACTGCAAAAGTAAAGAGTAAACTCCAACTTGTCATATAATTACTTTTACTTTAATGTCTATTCCCAAACAAACAATTGCTTTTAAATGCTAAATCTCATATACTCTAAAATATCAGAAAGTGCACCAGTATTAACACTCAACACTTTTTGTGTGGATATAACCCAGAATACACCCAACTCCCATCCCACAACATTTTTCCCATTCCCTAAAAGTCCTAAATCTTAGGCCACATTCTGTTCCCAGAAGTCCACTACTTACCTTATTTATTGATGACTCAAATGAGGAAATAGAACGCTGCATATTCGAGTTTGAAGAAGACACTACAGTTTGGAGCTGGGGCTGGGAAGTTACAAAATAACAGCAAAATTCTGATGAGTCAAACCCCTCTGATGATTCTGACAATTCCTTCCCCAAAATTTGTATTAAATAAAGCTTAGAAATTGTTAAAGAGGGTCCTATGTAACATAATCTTCCTGCAAATTCACTGTCTGAAAATTGCCAAATAAAAACACAACTAATCAATGTGAAAAATATCATTATTTATTCATTTGGCACCTTGTCCTAACCTTATGAATCACAGTAAAATCATCAGATTTTAACTCCAGAGAAGCTCAGTAACTTTTTAATGTGCGGGATTCAAACAAGTAATAAAATTCATTGCATCATCAACCCAGTCAAAGACGTCTGGTGAAATCCCAGAGTATGTAGCTTTGGCTAGTGAAACAAGTAGGCAACCAGGTGTTTGTCAGATTCTTCAGGGTCTTTGGCCTCCTCAGGCTCCTTGGTTGAAGAATCCATGACTATCTTACCTGTCAGTTCTGTTGTGTAACGCCATACCTGCATAAGTTTCTACAGTTGCTCAGCTGAAAGTTCTATGCCAGTTTCCCACATGCAAACAAAAAGAGCTTCAAAGGGTTAAGTAGCCTCAACCTGGTCCCCTTCTTTTTGACATCTGATGCAGAATGTGCCAGTTTGATCCCATTGTAGTAGAAACAGTTGGCAACTATGACTTCTGTCAACATGCCTTTTTCATCTTGACCCTGGCCTCTTGAACAGCTGGATAATAATCCTGCTTCTTACTGATGACCTTGCTAATCCGAGAAATCAAGTGATATCAGCAGTGGTTTTCAAGTTCCATTCAAACCCAATTCTAAGCCTGGAGATTGGCCAAGGTGTAGGGAGACAAAAATGTCAGCTTGACATTCTGAGGCCAGTGATTTTGGGGTCTACAGGATACATGTCCAATGATAGTAATGTTCTCTTTCTCCTGTTGATATATTTTGACCGCTGTCCTGAACCACACCTCAAAAACAGGTTATTTAAGAGGCTTTGTTAGCCTCGCCTTGCATGTGAAATGTTATGATATTTACAAAGCAATGTTGTTTCTTGGATGCACACATCTCAAAATCTCTGCAGGACTTCCTCAGGGTAGTGTGCTAGACCCAACCATCTTCAGCTGCTTCATCAATACCTTCCCTCCATCATAAGGTCAAAAGTGGGGACATTCGGCAACGATTGCATAATGTTCAGCACCATTCACGACTCCTCAGACACTGATGCAGACAATATTCAAATGCATCAAGATTTGGACAATATCCAGGCTTGGGCTGACAAATAGCATTCATTCCACACAAATGTCAGGCTATGACCATGTCCAATAAGCAACAATCTAATCACTGCCCCTTGACATTCAATGGTGTTCCATCACTGAATCCCCAACTATCAACACCCTGGGGGTTACCATTGATCAGAAACTCACTGGACTCGCCACATAAACACAGTGGCTACAAGAGCAGATCAGAGGCTAGGAATAGTGGGGCGGGTAACTCACCTCCTGACTCCCCAAAGCCTGTCCATCAAATAACTACAAGGCACAAGTCAGGAGTGTGACGGAACACTCCCCCCTTGCCTTGAGGGGTCAAAAACAATCAACAGTTGTGACATTATCCAGGGCAAAGTAGGCTGCTTGATTGGCACCACATTCATTACCATCTTCTCCATCCACTACTGATGCTCAGTGGCAGCAGTGGGTGCTGCAGAAATTCACCAAAGATCCTGAGACAGCACCTTCCAAATCCATGACACTTTAATCTAGAAACACAAGGGCAGCACAAACATGTGAACACCAGCATCTGAAGTTCCCTTCCAAGCCACTCACCATCCTGGCTTGCAAATATATCACCATTTCTTCACTGTCACTGGTCAAAATCCTGAAATTCCCTCCCGAAGGGTATATTGGGTCAACCTACAGCTCATGGACTGTGGCGGTTTAAGAAGGCAGCTCACCACCACTTTCTCAAGGGCAACTAGGGATGGGTAATAAATGCTAGCCAGTCAGTGATGCCCACATCCCATGAGTTAAGGGAGAAAAGGTCAAACAATGGCTTTCCTAGCATTCTATGATTTTGTGCTGTTGCATGGCTTAACTCCATTCCCACCCATTAGCAATCATAGAGCAAGCTTACACAAGTTCAGCTAACTGGAGGTTACCAGTGTGGAATTCCAGCTGATCGGAAGCATCGATCCACTAGATTTGCTATTCTGCTCGTAGGAATGGCTGACAACTTTGACATGGCTAGAGATTCATGTCATCTGAATATGACCCCAATGGCAAAGTTAAGGAAAATGGAACTCGATTTGGGCAAGTTCAAGGTCATTGTCTTTGAAGAGATGAATTGGGTTATTTTTTAAATGATAAAAACTAGGAGATGTAAAGAAGGAGATTCAGCAGTACAAGTACACTATCATTAAAGCTAATAGACAAATACAAAAAACAAACATTTTAATGGAATGCTAGCCTTTATCTCAAAGCAGTTGTAATACAAAATGGAGCAACGAGTGTAAGTAATCCTTCGATTATACAGCGTTGAGGTTCAAATTAAAATGGTGTTTTCAATTTTGGGCATCACACCTCAGGACAAATATACTGGCTTCGGAGAGAGTGCTGTGCAGATTGCCCAATGTGATTTAAGAGCTTTTGAGTAGGAACTTGCCTGTATTAAGCCTTCAGGATACATAGTGCATTAGTCACATTGAATACAATATGCAAAAAAAACCAAAGAGTTGCAAGTGCTGGAAATCAATAACAAAAACAAAAATGGCTGGAGCAACTCTGCAGGTCTGGAGAGTATTACGGACCAGGCGAGAACCCCTCAAAACATTTGAAGACGGTAGCCCAGACCCTAACTTTGCTAATTGTTTTAAGCAGGTGTAAGTGGATATTCCAGGAGTGATGTAGCTGGCTTTAAACAAAACACAATTTTGTTCCAGATGAACAAAAAAGAATAGAATATAGAATGCCATAACTTATCTGAATACCCAATCACACCGAAACACAACTTAATGATACTGTTCCAAGTACTTGCAACATCCCCATAAACAACTCCTTGGCAAAAAAGTTAAAATCAAACACAGGCTCTTAGGGGAGAGATGTCATAGAGATGATCAGCTTCTTTGGGTCTCCAGCTTAAACTTGACCAGCAGCTGCAAACCAAACAGCTCGCTAAAACCAATTCAAATCAAACCCTAGACTGGGAGAACTGGCTATTCCCCTTACATTGTACAACACTTAAAAACTTCTTCAAGTAGATAAACCCTAAGATATATCAGAACCTCTGCCTTTCCGACCCCTCTGGAAAAGAAACCAAGGACAACATAACCTTATTAATAGAGTAGCATCGTCACAAGAGAAAGCAGAGTTAATGTTTTGGGCTAAGTGACCCTTCCTCTATGGTATCCATACAAGTTTCAGAGCACCAAAACAAAAACTAAATTACTAATACTTATTTTATTCTGCAGGATGATACTATTTACACACAAAGGCACATATTTTACAGTCATATTTTACGTTATAAAAAGGGTTTAAAGACAAAATTTGAGCCTGCAAACTCTTTCATATTGTCTGGGTACAATGCCCAGACAAAAGTATGACTTTTTATACAAAGATTCCTCTTACTTAATCTTTACTTACAGCATTCCACGTTAGCTTGGCTGCTACCGTCATATTTATAGGTATTATAAGTTCCAGACTATATAATCAAATGGTGTGCATAGGAAGGCTCACAGCATGTTGTTTCTTAATAAAAAGTTGTATTTCTGCAGCTTTTCAGAGCATGGTACAAAAATGGTATATAACACTGCAGGGATCAACATACAATTAAAGCCTCACTTTCTTAAATTTATCACATATTTAAAGAATACCTTCATGTGGGATAGGCTTTTACATATTTTAGCAATACACATTACAAGTTTGGCAAACTTCAACTTACAGTTCTTAAGTTTCATTCTACAATACGAACTCTATTATATAGATTTTTACAAGGCCAGAAAGGCCATTTAAAATCAGGATTAATTGTGTTCCCAGCACTTTTTTTTAAACATTCCTTTATTTGTCATTTTCCCATTTGCTTCTAAAGATATAGGTCAACAAGTATTGGGCATTCTAGATGCACAAGCTTGAGAAAAGTGACAGACTCAACTACAAGGCTCAATCTCATCCTATCCACTGCCAATGTGTGTGCCTTTTAGTACACTTTACAGCAATCAGAAACTGGCCAATCTTCTCTAACTCAGTGACTCTGGACTAACTGTAGATTTCTTAATATGAGAAAAAGTTATGCAAGAAGAATTCAGCTCTTTCTCCACACCCACTGATATTTGGGATAGCATTTCCCCTCAGTCATAATATTTTTCTATCTCAAGTCATAACTCATACAAAAAAATTGCAGAAGTTAAAGCACAAATTCCACTCGTTACATTTAAGTTTCTACAATCTATTGTGCTACTCTTTAAAGTTAGAAAACATGGGACCTGCCCAAAAAACTACCCAGGCTCCCAGGGTAAACTAATCACCTCTGGGAGTTCTATTTGTAAGCATTCATGGAGCTGATAAAAATAAATTGTTGGTTTATCTGAGCACACTAATAGCTGCATACACATTATAAAAAAAAACTTTCAAAGTATTTTTTAAATTTACTAGGAGAATAACTACAGTACATTAATACAACTAGAAATAATTCTCTATTTTTTATAACAAACACAGAATGTTGGAGAAACTCACTAGGTCTGACAGCACCTGTTGAGAGAGAAATGGAGTCAACATTTTGAGTCTGGTATGACTCTTGTTCAGGTTGAAAGGTGTTGGAAAATAACTTCTTTTTTAATATTTCTGACAGAGGCAGAAGAGGGTAGGTGGTAGAGAGACCCAACACAAAAGACAAAGGAATAGTTCTTAGAGGAGAAAGAAAGGGATATAAAAGTGGTGTCAATTAAGTTATGAAAGGGAGAGAACTTGATCAGTTTCTCTAGTTATTGAATCCTCTTCCCCTACACAGTTCCTCTAGCCACATAGTTATCTGTTAGCCACATATTTATCTGTTATGTTTATTCCCACTACCACTTGGCTCTGGTAGCAATCCTGAGATTACAAACTTCGGAGGTACTTTTTTTCATTTAATTCCAAGGTCTCAATATTCTTCTTGTAGGATCTCATCCTTTTTTTAAAAAACTGTGTCTTTGGTTCTGATATGTATCATGACCACAGGTTGTTTACCCTCCCAGTTTCTGAATGTCTCTATTCAACTGCAGACATTCTTCACCAGGGAGCCACATACCATCCTGGAGTTTCTTTTATGTCCACAGAAAGACCTTTCTGCTCCAATTACTATTGAAATCTCTCTCACTATAGACCTGCCACTCTTCTTCCTCCACTCTTGTACACCAGAGCCACCCAGTGTGCCATGGACTTGGCCTTCGCTGATATTCCCTGAGAAGACATCTCCCTCAAAAGTGTCCAATGTGGTACATTTATTGGTGGTAGTGATAATGGGTGTGAGGAAGGGGCACAGTGGACTCCTGAACTAACTGCCTTCCTCTACTGTGCTTGGTGGTCACCCAGTCCCTTTCTGCCAGCACAGTCCCAAATTGTGGCATGACCACTTCATTGGATATGCTGTCCACAACAATCTCAGCATCATGGATGTTCCCAAACGAGTCCATCTCTGAATCATGGTTAGCCAGTAGCTGCAGCTGGACACACATCCTGCACACGGGGTCAACAAGGACACTGGAAATGGCCATGACTTCTCATATAATGGAGGAGGAGGAGCAGACGATGGGTACAAGATCCACTGCATGACATCTGTTTAGATTAAGCTTATTAGTTATTCCCTTTAAAAGAATATTCATTATGCTCAGGACCTTATTTCAGTCCAAACCCTCCAACTGCAATTCAAGTACTTTGGAGACCTTACTATCACTACAACATGGGAATCAAATCTGACAAAATTCTATAACTGAAATTGAAGGTGTAGTAACACAATGAAGCATTCATATTAATAACTATCTTCACCAGTTGCTGTTAAAATGAATGCGTTGAGACACTTGCCCATTGTGTAACCTGTGCTTCATGTGATCAGCGAAGCTGTGAGAAGTTTAACTTGTCACTGCTGATTAAATCAGATTAAATAAATATTTCTTACAATTACTTACATGGAAGTTTCACTTTGCCAAATCAGAAAATGAATTTTAAACAGCACAGTTTTGACTAAAGAAAGGATGCTGCTATGCCATACCAGATGAAAAGATTCAGAAACACTGACAAATAGAAGTGATAAAAAGGCAATGTAAGCTAGCCTTAAGAAAAGTCCTAAAAACTTTACAATTGCATTAACTTTATTATAAAAAAGATGAAATAATTCACTAGAACCGAGACTGCCTTTTGCAGACCCAGATTACACTCTAAGAGGAAAGGACTGCTTGAATTCCTGGAATTGTCCAGGAATTCTGAATCAATAAAGTGTGGAGCTGGAAAAAGAACAGCTGGTCAGCAGAGGAGCAGGAAAGTCAATGTTTCGGGCAGTCTGTGGTTCCACATTTTACTGACTCTGACTCTCAGCATCTGCATTCCTCACTTCAGGAATGTCTGAAGACACGCTTCCACAACACTTCCTTGACACTCCTCTCGCTGTGCTTCCAGAATAACACCAGTTTTCTAGCTGAAACCAACTGGAATTTGCATACTTATATACTGCATAGCCTCCAGTATACCCTATTAATACTTGGCACAAAAATTAGAAAACAATTTTACAATGCTACTTTAAAAACTGAATACTAAATATAGTACAAAACTGTTGTGCAGTGGCTGCTTTTTCAAATGTGAATTTAAATTAGCATTGTCAAAAATCAGTTTTTGCCTTCCAGGAATAATTTTAATTCCCTTCAGAAGCCAAATGGAAACTATGTTGCTGATTATTTTCTTCAAATGTTAAATTTGTTGATTTTCACAGTGTAATAGATGCCATTAGTATGAATGTCAGATGGATCTGGCTTTCAAGCACTCACCTGTTTCTGTTCCTTCAACTTGCTCTGCCACCGCTCTCGTCTCCGTTGTTTTTTTTTCAAACTTTTAAGTTTATTTCTTTGCCTTTTATTCAGTGCTTTTCCACTTAGAGTAGAGAATATGGGAGCATATGGAGGTGATTCATTGCAAGGATTGCTTGTGCTTCCATCGTGCCCTTCCTCCCACTCCTCAATGCTTCTTGCTTCAGTACTCGAATCAGACGACCAACCTCTAAAAGTAGCATTGGCAAATTTGCTCCTGCAATGTCTTGGCACAGATGGTCCAGGATCCAAACTTCCTTGTGCTTCTACAGGACTGGTAGTGAATGATTGAGGACATGCCATAAAATCAGACTCTCGACTGTACTGACTCTGAAATGCAGAACTGCTGGACTCTGCAGATGCAGACTGTTGCAGGTTAACATCTTCTATCAACGGAAACTGTCTAGGACCAGTAATCTCACCTAGATGATGCATTATAACTCCGCAGGAAGCTGATCGTGGACACAATCCATGCATGCTAGAAAAACTAACAGATTCATCCTTTGAGTTTGTGCTGCTAAAATCCAGACTGAGAGACTTTTTATGAAAACCAATCAATGCACATCTGGCTCTCAGAGGCTGTGAAGCAGAAGAGCCTGGCTGTGGATAAGCTTCTTTGAAGTTAAATTCATTGCTGTCAACTTCTACCATTTCTCGGTTGCGTGATCTTGCCTCCAGGCAAAGTGCTTCAGTTATTCTTTCACCATCCATTTTTCTCGAAGAGTGTAAAAAATCTTTAAACACTTTGTTGGACATGATGTTTTCTGTTCCATGCTCCACATTTCCCACAGTTTCTAACTTGTAAATGCGTCGCAGTTTCGGGAGAGATTTCACCTTTGCCGACTCAATTGTTCTGATTAAACATGGTGTTTCATAGTCAGTACGACTCTTACAAATATGTACAGTCACTGCTTGCCCACAAGGGCATTTTGCTTTGCTGACAAAGTTAAAATCCCCTAGGCGGGCCCCACAATGTAGGCAGTTCAGTTTCCCAATTGTCCACCATGACTATGGAAAAGAAATAGAAAACAATCTGGTCATTGTAACAAAAATAAAAGTGGGAAACAGGCCACAAACTCTTTTATACAATTCACAAGGTCAGCTTTTCTTTTCTGTGTGTAGTGTGGAATCTAGTACAACACAGAAAAACCAACACAACAGTAAGGCTGAGACACCTGACGTAGCAAATTGTGTTTTTTTTTTACAATGTAAAATGTAGCAGCGGACTTTAGAAATATATGTTGCCATTGATATTAGTATTTTTCAGCAAAGCCTGAAAATTCCACACTATTTCATGTCAAATTTCAAAAAAGTATAAGACACCATCTTCAACTATGAAAAATATAAGTGGCTTTAATGAACACAAAGCAATAGTATGTGCAACTGAAACCAGACTGTAGGAGTACAGCATATAGTTCAACAAAATCTCAAAGGTAAACCACTAACATACAAAGCATTAAAACATATACAAATTAAATTGTTGAATGGCTTCATTGCTATTTTAGAATCCTCTGAAAAGCATTAAATATTGTTGAAAATAATTATGAATTGGTCAAGGTCAACACGGTTTGTTATGTTTCTTTAGGCCTAAAATGTATGGAAAATGATTTGAAGATGGTACAAATTACATCCTTATCACAGTGAGTAGATATTCATCACAGTGTGTCTTGTAAATTCCAATTCACATCGTTTCTCACCCTAAATAGAACTTTTACTGTAAAGGTTTGTGTTTTCAACCATAATCTAGATTTTGCAAAAAGATACTCAAAAAAAGTCAATTTTTATGGAATCAAATAGCCCTATGAATGCGCTGAATAATCATACAAATGGAAAAGAAGCTCTCGGTATTGCTCACGTAAAACAATTCAAAATTCTGTGGTCTGTGAATGACTTTTGAAAAATAATTAAAATTCATCACTTGTCATTAATGTATTTGTGTCATTCGGCTATGGAAGGAGAACGAATACAAGGCGAATGCAAAAATTACATCTGATTGTATCATGTAATATAAATAATGTGCCACAATATGATAAAGGATTCCTTTTAAATACAGAAAACATTTCAAGAACAAACATAAACACCTTTAATACAAACAATAATAACAACAAAAGTTTTGAATTATATTTGCACTGGAAGAGACACAAAAGTCTGCAGTAGTAATCCTACCTTGGCTGATGACTTAGGCAGGGAACTTACCAGCAGAGAATCGCACCAGTAAGGTGGAGCACTCTGCTCCGGGAAAACAAAATTCTGCATCAAATGAAAAGTAATTCTGAAGTGGAGTGGAAGGGACCCAAGATTTTATTTTTAATTCTAGAAATAATTCTCCTTGAACCACAGAAATTAATTGACAAGGAATGGGAGCATTACAAGGAAGACACTATGGAACTCTTCCTCCAATGTGCTAGTCAGCAGCATTGCATCTGATGTCCAAGAGCCTAGTCTCATGCAGCAACTTGTAAATGTACCTCCTTCACACCCCTGTATTCAGTTTGATTTCAGTGGCAGGAGAGCCTCCATGAATGTCATAGCAGAATACACCCTTGTTTCCAGAGGCATGTGGAGTAAAATTCCCACATTAGCTGTACAATGTTTGGGTCTGGGAGATTGTATGCATAAAACATTCACAGATCTTTAGTGAATGAGTTCAAAATGTCAGAAATTCAAAAGATCTGGGTTCCACCTGTGGGGAAAAAATGCAGAGCTATGTATCCAGTGACCCTTCTTCAGAACTGATTATAGCTGGGAAAAAGACCGGTATATATACTAAAGATGGGGTGGAGGGAGAGAGAGGACTAAATGACAAGTAGAGATGAAGCCCAGACAGAGAACACAATAGTTAGACAAAGGAATGGGTAACGATGATCCTGATAGAATCAATAGCTGCTAATAGAGAATGATTGGTAGCTGACAATGGGATGGTTACTGTAACAGCACATTGTGTATGGGGTTGGGGTAAGGACATGTGCGAAAATACTCAGGCCCTAAAATTCTTGACCTCGATATTGAGTCCAGATTGCTGCAAAGAGCCCCAAGTGGAAAACAAGATGCTGTTCTTCCAGCATGCACTCAGCTTTGCTGCAACATTGCAGCAAGCATTAGACAGATGTTGGCCAGGGAACACCGTGGTGTGTTCAAGTGGCAGGCAACTGGAAGCATAGGGTCATTTTTGCCGACAAAACGCCACCCCACCTGCATTTCATTTTCTCATTGTAGAGGAGACCACATGGTGAGCAGTGAATACATAGACTAGATTGAGTGAAGTGCATGTAAATCGCTGCTTCCCCTGGAAGGCGTGTCTAGGTCCTCGGATATTGAGAAGAGAGGAGGTAAATGGGCAGATGTTATACCTTCTGCAATGGCCTGGTATGGCAACTACCCTGCCCAGAAACAGCACAGCCCAGACCATCCTGGAAGCCAACCTTTCATCCATGGCCTCCATTTACACGGAAAGGCTGCCAATGTCATCGAAGACCCATTGCACCCGGTAATGATCTCCTACAACCCCTTCTGTCAGGCAGAAGATACAGAACCTTGCACTCACGCATCAGCAGGTTCAGGAACAGCTTTTTCCCGGCCATGATTAGACTGATAAATGGACCCTCTAACTTCAAGTAATGCTGATCTTGCATAGCACGCACACGGTGCAATGTAACCTGTATGCTTCTGTCTAGTTTTTTTTTCACCCTATGATCTGCATGTCCTTGCTTACTTTAATCTGCCTGTACGGCTTGTAAACAAAGCTTTTCATTACCTAGATACACGTGACAATAAATCAATCAAATCAAATTTGATTGCATGTCCATCCCCCAACATGATGGTCTCAGGGCACTCCGCTTCTTTCTGGGGAAAAAAAAAGGTCCAGACCATCTCCATCCATCACCACTCTCCTCCACCTGGCTGAGCTTGTCCTCACTTTGAACAACTCTTCCTTTAACTCCTCCCACTGTTGTCAGGTCAGCAGCGAGGCCATAGAGCTTAGTTAGACCTGTCTCTTTGTGGGGTACATGGAATATGCCAAACCTACTCTGGACACCACCGACAACTCTCTCTCCACAATATCGATGACATCATCGGTGCTGCTTTCCTCTTGTGTCTGGAAATGGAAAGGTTTATCAATTTCGCTTTCAATTTCCAACTTGCCTTTACCTTCACCTCGTCCATCTCTGACTGCACCCATCCCTTCCTCAACATCCATGTTTCCATTTCTGAGAATAGTCTGGTCACCAATATCCACTACAAAACCATTGACTGCCATTTCTGCTATCTCCAGGGGATGATACGACCAGATACATATTCCCCTTCCCTTCCTTGCCAGCCTTCCATAGGTACCATTTCCTCTGGGATACCTTGGTACATTTCTCTTTCACTCCCAACATCTTCCCACAGCCCCATGGCACCTTCCCATGCAATTACAGAAGGTGTAATTCCTGCCTATTTACTTCCTCCCTCCCTCCCCAAACACACCTTCCAGGTGAAGTAGCACTTTATTCAAACTAGTCTATTCGCTGCTCACAATGTGGTCTCCTCTACATTGGGGAAATGAAGCGTAGATTGGGTGACCGCTTTGCAGAACATCCACGCTCTGTCCGCAAAGAAGACTCTGAGCTTCCAGATGCCTGCTACTACAACACACCACCTTGTTCCCTCACCAACATCTCTGTCTCAGGCTTGTTGTAGTGCTCCAGTCCAAGCTGGAAGAAAAACCACCTCATTTTCCGCTTGAGAACTCTGCAGCCTTCTGGGCACAATATTGAGTTCAATAATTTTAAAGCCTGAGCACCTTCTTCCATGTCCTTACCCAAACCTCCACCCACCAGGCCATGACATGGGCCTGCTACCACAACCATCTAATTTTCAGACAATAATGGTCCTAATTAACAGCTACTGAATCACCCAGGCTGATGTTTATCTACTCCATTTCTGCCCAACTGTTGTTCACTCTCTCTCTGTTGCTGAGTCCATCTACATATACTGTTTACTCCACCCATTACTCCATCCCCACTTTTAGTCAGCTACAGTCAGTTCTGAAGGAGGGTTACTTGACCTGAAATGTTAACTCTGCTTTCTCTCCACAAATGCTATCAGACCTGCTGAGTTTTCTCAGCAATTTCTGTTTTTGTTTTTGATTTTCAGCATCTGTGATTTTTTTGGGTTTTTTTGTGGAATGACATTAGTTTTGTTCTCAGTTCATAAGTAGCTAGGGTGAGCAAGGTCTTTTTATTCAGATCAGAAGCAAGTTTTTCAATTCTGTTCAGAAAACTCTGTTGAACTAAGAAGCCAGTATTGTTTCCCTCCTACAATAAAGATTCAGGACAGTTCAAGGAATATGTTACTTCAGCAAAAGGATAGTTTGTGAAACTTTCAAATCGTGCAAGTCTGGTTAGAAATCTACAGGACCAAGAAAGCTTATGGTCTCAAATTTGAGAGCCATTCATACGAGCAGATTTAGAAAGGTCTCAAACAAAGTTTATGGTTTAGAATCTGGAAGGAGTAATTAAGTAGATCACAAAAGAGTTAGGACAGGGAGAATACTTTCTCTGGACATGAGACTGTTGGGAAACAAGCTGAAGCATTGTTTTGCTGTGTGAGAGAGATCATTCGAACTAAATTACATATTTAGATAGCTTTGGTTTGCTTCATTTTACTTTTTCTTTGTGTTACAAATTTTTCTTCCATTCTAAAAGAAAACCTGCGGCCTAAATGAATAAACACAGTGATAAAACACCAATTCAACTAACTAAACAAAAAAAAGTCATCAAGTCAGATTTCTCATAATATCTATTTGTTTGGATCTTAACAAACCCAAAATGAAAGTCTTTCACAATCATGCCACAATTCACTGCTTCTGATCCAAAAGTCATAATCTTTAACTTTATCAGTTATTATCAATATGTGGAAAATTAACTCCTCAACACCTGGAACCCACCCACGTTGACTAACATTGATGTTCTACCAGGCTCAATATTGGGACCTTTGTTGTTAGTGATATATAGTAATGATTTAGACTTAAACGCAAGAGGCATAGTTGGGAAATTTGGAGATGACATAAAGATTGGGACAGGTACTTGACAGTGAAGGCAATAAATGTTGACTGTTGGAAGACATCAATGTTTGATTGAGTGGGCAGAGGAAGTGGAATACAACCCAAAGATCGCAAAGCTATGCATTTGGGCAGGGCAAACAAAACAGAAATTAGATAATAAATGGGAGGGTACTGAGAGGAGTAGATGAAGTGAAAGACCTTGGCGTGTATGTCTCCAGGTCCCTGAAGGTGGCAGGATAGGCAAACAAGTTGAAGGAAGTAACTGGATGTTTTCTGTCACTGGAACTATGAAATAAGGAACTAAATACAAGAGCAGGGAAGTAATGCTGGAACTAAATAAGATGCCGGTTAGGTAGGTCACAGCTGGAGTTTTATGTACAGTTCTGGTCACCACATTAGAGGAAAGACATAATTGCTGTAAACGCACAAGAAGAGATTTACAATATTGCCATGGCCTTAAAACTGCAGGTGTGAGAAAAGATTGGAGCAGGCTGTGGTGGTGATTTAATTAAAGCATGCAAATAAATAAGGGGCTTGGATAGAATAACAGAGACATCGATTAAATGAGAATACAGATTTAAAGTGATTGGTTGAGGGGACAGAGGATAGTGGGTGTCTGGAATCTGCTACCCTGTTTGGTACTTGAGGCAAAAGGTGGCATAGACTAGCCGGCTTTTTATTCAACTGGCATAGATACAATGTACTGAATGGCCTCCTTCTGTGCAATAACTTTTCAATGGTTATATTGTTGACTCCAGAGCTGTAACCCACCTATGTCAACTAGACACTTTCTGTAAACACACAGACATGCAGCAAGGAACTGTGAGCCTCTGATGAAGAACTGGGTTACTAAGTCCATTTTGCACAACACAACAGCACGCAGTCTACCCATTTAGCATTGCTGTCCTTCCTATCTAATTATTTAAAAGACATTTGCACTCAGTTTTCCTATGTATGGTGACTAACCCTATCGGCACATAGGCGCAAAGGGGATGACAAATGTTGGTAGAAGGAAGATTCCTTACAAGGAATGAAGTTATATTGAAGGTAAAATAATTTAAGCTGACATGATCAAAACTTCTCCAACAGCAGCTTTTTTTATAAAATCAAATCCTTACATTAATGATTTAGCATTAAGAGTCCAAGTTGTACAGCATGGAAACAGACCGTGCTGACCAAATATCCTAAATTAATCTAGTTCCATTTGCCAGCATTTGGCCTATATTCCTCTTCATATAGCCATCCAGATGTCTTTTAAATGTTGTAATTGTACCAGCCTTCACCACTACCTCTGGCAGCTTGTTCTATACACGCACCACCCTGTGTGTAAAAAAGATGCCCCTTAGGTCCCTTTTAGATGCTGCCCTCTGGTTTTGGACTCCTCTATCCTGGAGAAAAGATTTTGTCCATTTATCCTATCCATGCTCCTCATGATTTTATAAACCTCTACAAGGTCACTCCTCATCCTCCGATGCTCCAGGAAAACAGCCCCCAGCCTATTCAGCCTCTCCTAATAGGTCAAACCGTCCAACCCTAGCAAAATCCTTTAAGTCTTTCCTGCACCCTTTCAAGTTCCACAACATCCTTCCTATTGCAGGGGGACCAGAATTGAATGCAGTATTCCAAAAGTGACTAACCAATATTCTGTCGAGCCGCAACACGATATCCCAACTCCTATACTCAATGCACTGACCAATAAAAGACAAATGTATGAAACATCTTCATTTCCTGAATATAACATAGCAAAACTTCAGTTGTTAAGAAAAATGCATTTTAACTGCTTCTGAAATTAGTACTGTGTGGAATGAAAGAACTTTTATTGTTAAAAGACAAAACTGAAACACAGGTTAACAGTCCCTCTTCAATTATCAAAATAAGCACAGCAACAAAAGGCAGTACAAAAATAGTAAAATTGGTACTTGTTATCTACTTTATAAAATGTGCAACTTAATCACTTTGGCTGCATCCTGCTGATACATCAATGTCTTCTTCTAGTCCACTTTCATTGTTACAAATTACAATTTATTTTTATATTTAGACATTGAAAATCACTAAACATGCAAAATCCTTTCTACTGGCATTGTTTACCTATTTGCTTCTGTTCCATTTTTGCAGGATTTTTCCCCACTATCTCACATTTCCTGACCATTGCTTAGTTGAAAAGCTTGGTCAGCTTGTTTGTTAATAAGTGACCGACCTACTACGTTTGAAATAGCCTCTCATCCTTCTCCCCCAACTTTCTTGTGAAAAATCCTCACCTCTTCCCTTTCCGTGTATCACATTTGTACCATTAACTGAGACTGGAAAATATGGAGTGAATATTTAATTCTGTCCCTATAGACTGTATAAAGGCACTATTATACAGTGGATCATCTTCACTCAAGGATTCTCTCAAAAAGATGTTGTCCAATTTATACTGCATATGCTCATTGCTCTTGGGGACTAATAATCAACCTTGTAGATTGGGATTTGAGTTACATGTAGACTGATTGGTAAGCATGGTAGCAGGCAAGTCAATCAGACTGGCTAAATTCAACTTCACAAATTGCCATGTTGAGATATAAATTTACCATTTCTAAAATGCTCAGCCAGTATTCCACATTGTGCTTTTGGTTTTCATTATTCAATATCAAGACGGTTACCAAATCAATGATAATTAACTAAACTCTGCTGTTAAACAGTATTTTCAAAAGTATTTTTCCCAGCCCTTTCCAAGTTAGACAACAGATCTATTGGTTAGGAAGTAGTAGCGCTTTGGTCTGTTGACATTCACTATGACTGACATGCAGAAATACACTTAGCATCATAGGGAGAGATACTGAGAATAAAATGGTTATAAAGAGCACACCTAGTTTTACTATACTTTTTGCATTAGCAGCAGTACCTCATTTACACCACTAGGTTCAATTGGGACGATAGAAATGAGCTCCATGTTCACAAGACCACGTTGTGCTCTTGGTATTTAAAATTAAATGTTTTGAGATTTCACAGGATATCAATGATCTGTTGTTGTGTTTTGGTTTGAAAGGCTGCACTATTATCATATCACACCATCATTTTTATATCTTGTATAGCCTTATAGCTGTTTGACAAGGGTATGTTTCCATACTGTATGCCTCTATGACTCCGTCTTGTGTACATTTGTTATTATATCTTACATGGAATGCCAAGAAGATGTAATTTAGTGTAAAGTAATAGAAAAGGTGAAGGATGAGAGAAGACGTAGCCTTTTAGCTGTAAGATTAAAAAGTGAGATTATTAAAGGAAGGGAAAATGGACTCGGCAAGATGGTGGCGATTCTGTAGAACTGCTGTGGATAGCTCTGCCTAACAGCCAAGGTATACTGGTGTTTTTTGCCATCCCTGGCCAACTTATGTGGTGGAATTATTAGTTTAAAATCTTACAGAACACACCTTTGTTAATATTTGGGCATGGGAAGGATGTCAAAAGGAAAAAGAGCGAGCAAACAGCAGCAGGGAGGACACTCCCCTGCAGCGCCTACTACACCAGAGACTGCAGCAACAGCAGCCTCTCCTGAACCCCCGGGGACCTGACAGACTCACAGGAACTGGCTGCGGCGATGGAGAGACTTATCTTGAAAGTTGTGGCTGCGATTGAGGAGTTCCATGGGGAGATTCATGCCCAGGTTCAACCTATCGCATCCGTGCTGCAGAAGCATGAGCAGGAGATCCAGGGCCTCGGTGAGCGGCTGGAGGAGGTGGAGGGTCGAACTAATGCCTCGGAAGCTGCGATGGAGTCCTCATACAATTGGATCCAGGTTCTGAAGCGAGAGGTGCGGGCCTTGCGAAACCATATTGACGACCTCGAAAATCGAGGTCGGAGGATAAATCTCCAAATTGTCGGGCTCCCTGAAGGTGAGGAAGGTGAGAGGACAGTCAGCTTCTTTGAAAGCTGGCTGCCGAAGTTTTTGGGCCTTCACATGGAGTCCAGCAGGTTGCAGATTGAAAAGGCGTATCGGGTTACAGTGTACAGGTCAGGCCCAGTGCAGCACCCCCCACTCAGTTCTAGTGCACTTCCACTCATATAAGGACAAGCAAAAAGTCATAGAAGCTTCCAGATCCCTAGGAAAAGATCCACAAGCACGGCTGTACAAGAGATCAAAAATCATATTTTTCCAGGATTTCTCTGCAGCTGTAATTCGGAAGAGGAAGTCCTTCGATGAAGTTATAAAGAGGCTGAGGAACCTGGTCATCCAGTACTCCATAAGATACCCTGCAGTGCTTCATTTTAGCCACGAGGACTCAATTTATACATTTGACTCAGTGGATAAAGCTAAAAACTTTGTAGACTCTTTAAAATAGACGGATTGGCCTGAAGAATACGGTTAATGTTTGTTCTCTTTTCTATCTTTCCCCATGTTTTCCCTTCCTTTTTTTTATTCCTTTCTTTCTCCCTAATAATTTCCTTTTTGGAAAGGGGGGAAAAGACCTTAGAATAAGTAGTTCCTTTTTTTTTAATAACTGGATTTTCTGATGGGAAATCTTGTGGAAGTTCTTTGTTGTCTCTCCTCCTTTATTTTTGTTTGTTCTGCTTCTCTTTTAGTCACAAGTAGGGGTAACATGAAGCCAGGGATGGGTGGAGTGCTCATCCTGACTTTGCCTTTTTTCTGTTAATTTAAGGATCATCTCCTTGTTATTTTTTCTGGCCTAAGGCTGGGGCATAGTCCAGATTTGAAGGAGCTGTGAAAGAGGGGATGGGTAGGGTGAGTGCCCCCTAATGGCAGGGGGAAGAGTCTTCCATTCAAGGTTTTATAGTTGGTTTTCTTTGTAGTTGTTTGGTAGTATTAGTTGTTTATAGTTATTATAGAGTAGTTTTTGTATATATAGTTTTTCGACTCTATGAGTCTTTATTTACTTATGCTCGGCGCTTTGTAAGCAGGGTTCTCCCTCCCAGGGGTTCAAGGGTGTCTGAAAGGGGATATGGCTAAGTGTTTTATTAAATGGTGCACCTGGAACATTAATGGAAGCCATTCGCCTGTTAAAAGGAAAAAAAGTGTTTTCTAGCCTTAAGAGGGAAAGGGTTAATATCGCTTTGTTGCAGGAAACCCAACTTGATGATGGGGAACACTTTTGAAATTACAACAGGGGGATTATGACTGGGTATGCTTTTCATCCTTTACTACTAAAGGTAGGGGTACTTCCAAAGGAATCTTCCATTCACATTATTAGAGCAGGTGAAAGATGAGCAAGGACAGTTTGTGATACTTAAAGCCCTGATACATGGGGAAGAGTCTTCCATTCAAGGTCTACTGTCCTCCAGCACATCCTCTCAAATTTTTGATTAGTGCTTTCTCTAAGTTGAGTGCTTTTGGAACACAGCACATTATAAAAGGGTGGGATTTAAATTGTCATTTGGATCCAACAGTGGACAGGATGCCTTGTGGGCCCCCAACTATTTCTTCGCAGGCCAAGCAGGTGGTTGACTTATGTAAGGAGTTGGGGCTGGTCGATATTTGGAGATGTCTTCACCCTACTGGGAGGGACTTCACCTTTTTTTCAAACCCACATAAATGCCCCACGAGGACTGACTTCCTTCTGGCTCCCTCGGCCCTTCTGGATTCGATTATGGGCTGTAAAATTGGGAACATAGCTATCTCTGATCACGTGGCAGTATATTTGGAGGTTAAGGTCAAGAGTGAAGGGCTACGTGTGAGGCACTGGCATTTGGACCCTTTTCTCCTTAAGGATTCCAAATTTCTGGAATACGTTTTGAAGGAGTTTCAGGAATTCTTGCCGATCAACTCAGGCATGGCTAGTAGTCCGTCTATGCTATGGGAGACTGCTAAGGCCTTTGCTAGGGGATTAGCTATTTCCTATTCGACTAGGTGGAAACGGCAGAAGGAGGAACAGCAGTGTCTACTTGAGACGCAGTTGAAAGCTGCCGAGGCAGCACATTTTACACAGCCTTCGGTGACTAAGCTACAGCGAATCACAGCCCTTCAGGCTGCCTTGAATTCAATACTGACACAAAACACAAAGGAAGAACTTGCTTTTGCTCGACAAAGGCTGTTCGACTACGGGGATAGGCCAGGGAAGTATTTAGCATACCTGACTAGGAAAACGTGTGCTCCCCAATCCATTACTGCAATCAGAGACAGCGCCGGGGTCCTTACATCCGATGCTAAAAAGATTAATGAGGCTTTTCGGAGCTTTTACTCTGAATTGAATCGGTCTGAAGGTTGCGAAGACAGGAGGGCTAAAATGGAGACCTTTTTTAAGAACTTGGGCCTCCCAGGGGTAACCTTGGAACAAGCCTCTCTCCTTAATGCCCCCTTGACAGTTCAGGAAATACAGGAGGCAGCTAGGCAACTTCAGAGTGGGAAAGCACCTGGCCCCGATGGTCTCCCGGGTGAGTTTTATAAGGAGTTTATAGGGATTCTGTCAGGGGCGATGTTGGAGATGTACAATCACTCCTATATGCATGAATGCCTACCACCATCTTTGAGAGAAGCTAATATTTCCTTAATTCTTAAGAAGGGGAAGGTTCCTGAGGATTGTGCCTCATATAGGCCCATCGCTCTATTAAATGCAGATTTCAAGATTCTGTCCAAGATCCTGGCGCTGAGATTGGAAAGGGTGTTGTCCCATATTATTAAAGAGGACCAGAAAGGCTTTTAAGGGGTCATAGATCCTCAAATAATATTAGAAGGTTGCTGAATATGGTCCAAGTTTGTCAGCAATGATCGATTCAGGGGTTGGTGATTTCCTTAGATGCAGAGAAAGCATTTGACCAGGTGGAGTGGCCGTATCTTTTTTATGTCTTAGAACAGTTTGGGTTGGGTGGAGTCTTTGCTAGGTGGGTGGAGGTTTTATATTGCCACCCTCTGGCCACTGTCATCACCAACGGGGTGAAGTCTGGGAATTTTAGGATTGGTAGAGGTAGTCGGCAAGGCTGCCCCCTCTCACCGTTGTTGTTTACGTTAGTGATAGTGCCGCTGGCAGAGGCCATTCCCCAGAATGTCCACATAACCACTCTGGAAGTGGGATCGAGGGCACACAAGATTACACTGTACGCGAATGATGTCCTTCTGTTTTTATCGAACCCGATGACCTCTGTACCCCATTTCATACAATGTATCAATTCATTTGGGGCTATTTCAGGATATAAGATTAGCTTTACAAAATTGGAGGCTATGCCTTTGGGGAACCTTAAGGATGTGCCAGAAGTTGAAGGTGGCCCGAAGTTCCCTTTTAAGTGGTCACAGGCAGGGTTCCAATACCTAGGCATTTTTATTAGCCCCAAGTTTGATCAATTATTTCGGAATAACTTTGCTCACTTGCTCGACAATATTAGGCGAGATCTCCAGAGATGGGAGGCTCTTCCAATTTCATGGCTGGGCCGAATATCTCTCATTGAGATGAATGTCCTTCCTCGTTTGTTTTATCCCATGCATATGCTTCCTATAATGTTTCCCAGGTCAACGCTGCAGAAACTTATGAGGTGGTTTGGTTCCTTTGTCTGGCATTGTGGGCGGCCCCTCATCAAACTTACTAAATTGCAGTTGCCTCAAGGAGGGAGAGGAGTTGATTTCCCAGACATTAAGAGGTATCAGTTGAGTTCCCTGCTCTCCTTTGTCAGTGATTGGGTAGGTAACAATCCAAACTCAATACGGCTGGATATTGAGACCTCCCAGGCAAAGTGCCCTCTTATTAACCTGTTGTTCATGGATAAGATGAGGACAATTATGGACCACTGCCGGAACCCCATTGTCATTAGTACAGCCAAGGCATGGAGGGCGATGCATCAGAGTGAGGGTTGTTTATCCAAGACTTCGCGACTTAAGCCTATTGTTGGCATGCCAGGGTTCTGACCAGGGATGATGGACTCAGGGTTCTAAGTATGGGCAGCGAGCGGAGTTTCTGGTTTGGGAGACTTGTTTGAGGGGGAGGTTATGATGTCTTTTGAGCAACTGAGCCGCAAATACGGGTTGCCCAGCAGAGATCTTTTCCATTTTTTCAGGTTAGGGATTTTATCCAGAAGATGATAACGCTCCTCACTAAGCCCTAGAAGCCCAATACAGAGAGGTTGTTGTTACGTTCCACAAGCACCCTTTTGGTTAGTGCCCTCTATCGCCTGTTGGGTGGCAGGGCCTGGCAGGACACTAACCGGTTATGTGAGGTCTGGGAGCAAGAGCTAGGAGTGGAGATCTCTTCTGAAACATGGGAGAACATATGGGAGAATACTCAAAAGATCTCAATCTGCAGTAGGACATGCGCTACACAGTTAAAAGTTCTGCACAGGGCTCATCTGGCACCAGACTGTCTGGCGAAGTTTAAAAAGAGGCGTCTTCAGTGTGCCCCAAATGTAAAATAAGTGTAGGTACTCTTACCCATTGCTTCTGGACATGCCACAGGCTCCGTGTTTATTGGAGTGCTGTGGCGGGAGAGGTAGGGAGGGTATTGAGGACTGAAGTCAAAGTAGACCCGATATCTCTCCTCTTAGGTCTACTAAATTTACCATCTTTAGACGTGCATGGGAAGAAACTATTTAATATTCTTGCATACTGTGCCCGGAAGAATATTCTGATGAACTGGGTGTCAGGGCTTGCTGGGATGGCAGAAATTAATTGTGGAGCACATTCTCTTGGACATTTTTTACAAACATGGTTCACCACACAACAGACAATTTTTATAAGACATGGCAGCCCTACTTGAGTTATTTGGATATAGATTTGTCAGCTATCTTAACTATGGAGTTTGTTTAACCAGGATGGTTAGATTTGTCAAGCCCTGGGCCCTGGAGGGAGTCTCCCGAGTTAATCCGGGTATATATACAATGCTCCCGTTCCTTTGTTTGGGAGCTTTGCGCCAAGCATAGCTGTTCTGTATTTTGTGTTTGTTTTTTGGTTTCTTTTGCTTTTTTTTGGTGTTGCTTTCTCAATGTTAGGGTTTGTTTTGTATTATAGGGTAGGTCAGTAGTTATATTATAACTTGTGTTTTTTTTTATTATACTGATATTTGTTATTGATTGTATTTTTCAATAATTTTATATGTTGTCGAAGAGTATCATTCGCTCTTATCATAAGCACAACCTCTATGTCTAGAGTTTTAATTCCTGATATGGAGACAACAGTTCATAGGTTGCCACTCTTGCAGTATTAAGTTACACAGGAAGCCCAAACCGATTTCCTGAACTTTTTCTAAACCTTGATCAGCCAGTGAACCTATCCTATCTATGGTGTTAAATGAGAAATGGTGAGAATTCCAAATCTTGCTTCATAGAGATCCAAGTATAGCACAACCTCAATGTGGCTGCAAGGCATGTTAAAACTTAGGTCTTATATTTGGGTACAAATGTCAGTCAAGACTACAATACAACCTGAACCCTGTAAATGACATTACAACAGTTTTATTTCAGAAAGACTGGTATAAAAAGATGGACAATACGTTTATGCCATAGTTGGGAGGAGAAAGCAGCATATAAATCAAAATCAATTTCTGTGTTACTAGCCTAATTATAACGTTTCTTGATTTAATTCTGGATCCAAATTTTTAATAATAAATAATTCAATAACTTAAGAAGAAAAACCCTGGACCTAATTTAGATGTAAACTGGCAATGAAAACATCAACCACTCCTCCGAGGGGTCATAGGTTATGGACTTGCAGCATTTCCTGTTTTTAATTCAGTAATCTTTACCTTCTCTATTTCTTTTGTTATCCAGGAGGGAAGAGCCTCTACATTCAGATGCCAAACCATGCAGCTGTTTTGCCCAGCAGATTCCTCAGCAGCATTCTAAAATCAAGGACAACAGGATTTGTTAAAGAAATATAACTTCCTCAAGGCACTTTATATAAAAGAGAACAAACGTACTCCATTGTAGCTTAGAAGAACTAGTCAGAGCTAGATTTTGTCATGGAAACAGAAGACAAGACTGTTTTTTGTCAGATCCCTGCCTCTAGTGGGAAACAGAGTGAAGCTTGGATTTTCCTGATCTAGAGATCGGTTTCCTGTTTGATTAGGAGACAGGTTTCAGACACCAAAGGCAGCCCAGAGAGAGCCAGCAAATTGTCCTGAGGGAGAGAGTTTGTGCCAAAGTGTGACAGAGAGGTATGTTGTCAGAGAGAAGCTGAAGGCCTGGTAACCGTGTGGGAGGGGAAGAGGTCTTCCTCCCAAAGAATTGCCAAATGGAGCTCACCCATTATAGAGTAAGGAGATCTTTCTGTTCAGACCCATCTCCCTCTGCTCCAATTCCTCCCATTCTTTCACTTTCTGCTCTTCTCCTGGTGAGCTGTTCCCTTCCAGGATCTCACCATCCTCAAGGTCTGTACCTCTCTGGCAGAACATTTGATCACAGTGGCTAAGACCCTTAGACTTGAGCAGGACACTACCTAACAGAATATATGCACTGACGCTAATACCCCTTGAACTTGTGAGCTTGATGTGTTCATAAAATTATAGAATCTCTAGTGTGGAAGCAGGCCATTCGGCCCAGCAACTCCATACCAATCCTCCAAAGCGCATCCCACCCTATCCCGACAATGATGCCTTTCCCATGGTTAACCCACCTTGCCTAAACATCACTGGACACTATTGGGCAATTTAGCACGGCTAATCCACCTAACCTGCATATCTTTGGACTGTGGAAGGAAGCCGGAGCACCTAGAGTAAACCCATACACACTGGGAAGAAAATGCCAACTCCACAGACAGTTGCCCGAGAATGGAATTGAACCTAGGTCCCTGATACCATGAAGCAGCAGTGCTAACCACTGAGCCACTGTGCCGCCCAGCTCATGTTGTCCAACATCAGTACAGAGCATCTGTCACCAGTGTGCAGCTGTCTCTGAGGCAGCAGAGCTACACTGATGAGTGCACAGACATCAGTGACTATCAGCCTAAAGAGTCACAATCTCATTTTGGCACTGGTTCTCAAACATGTCCAGGCAACCTAACCCGTGCTCATGGCAGTATTTCCTTCTCTTTTCATGTCATCTGCCTTGAAGCCCAGCGCTGCACACTTCCTTGCAGGCTGCTGTTTCATAACTCCATTAACCTGGGCTGTCGAGGGTGCAGCCACCCATTTTCAGATATAACCTTTCTGGTGTTCAGGTGAAGTCCAAACACCTCTTATGGCCACATGATGTCAGGAAGGTGATGAGTCTCCGAACTAGCAAAACCCTCAATAAAGAATCCTCCTGTGATCTGTCATGGACTAACTTCAAAGCCTTTAATCTCAGAGAAGCAGGATCACTTGCCTTTTTCAACTTTTCCTGTGTGACGGTACTTGCCCAATATGGTCCTCACTGTTTTGAGGCAGACAGTAGCTGAAAGCCACCTGGCCGTGGGAAGAGACCAAACCTTTGCAGAGTCAGGATATTAAAAAGCTCTTACATACTTTAATTCATCTTTTTAGGAACCCAGGGGAGTTTAGAAACCCCTTCCCCACTCCAATCCTTTGGGGAAATTGTCAAACCTGGAAAGGGCTTTCTCTGGGGTGTGAAATATCCAAAGATAGGTGGTGCAGCCTCATAACTGGAGACAGACAGACAGACAATCTATCAGGGAAGAGGAAAAAGCTCTGTTTGTTGAGTGGGTGAGCATATGGTAGAAGAGAGATTTAGTCTGAAAGTCTTATTTTACATATAGCGTACAGGTTAAGAGGATTCGGCCATCTGGCCCCTCAAGTCAATTCCACCATTAAACAAGATCACAGTTGATCTGGTTTGGGTCTCAACTCTACATGCCCACTTACCCCTAATAACCTCCTGCATTCCTTGTTTTTACTTAAAAAACATTTGATGTCTCCATTTCCAAAGACCCACTGAGGGGAAAAAGAATCCTCCTTTTTCCTAGCTGTTGTGGGAAGATGATGGTTAGCATGTGTGGTGTAAAATTATGTCCCAATACATGTGTGAATCATAATGTAACACATGTATTGGGCCAAGCAATGGAATGTGGTGAAACTCCTTTTTCCTAGCTGTTGTGGGAAGATGATGGTTAGCATGTCAGGCTTTACCAGAAGGAGGAAGAGAGAATTAATCAGTGCAAGAACTCAGTAGGCCTATACAGAAAGCAGCCTAAGCTGTCACAATGATAATCAAATCTACTGATCGAAAACATGGTTCCAGGTGACCTTAAGGAATGCACAAGCATACAGCATCGCCAACTCAAAATCTAATTGATGATCAAAATTTGCAGTCATGTTGCTTTCACCACTCTATATCAGGTATTGGTGTCCATCCAGCACCTGCATTATCAGAGCCAAATACACTTATTTTGCCACATACAGCCATCTCCAATGATACTGGCATTTAATGTTCCAAAACTTTTAGGATCATAAAATGGCTTAACTCTTCTTCAGAGTCTATAGGAAATGGTTATAGAGTCATAGAGATGTACAGGATGGAAACAGACCCTTCAGTCCAATCCGTCCATGCCGACCAGATATCCCAATCCAATCTAGTTCCACCTGTCAGCACCCGGCGCATATCCCTCCAAACCCTTCCTATTCATATACCCATCCAAACGCCTCTTAAATGTTGCAATTGTACCAGCCTCCACCACATCCTCTGGCAGCTCATTCCATACATGTACCACCCTCTGCGCGAAAAAGTTGCCCCTTAGGTCTCTTTTATATCTTTCCCCATTCACCCTAAACCTATGCGCTCTAGTTCTGGACTCCCAGACCCCAGGGAAAAGACTTTGCCTATTTATCCTATTCATGCCCCTCATAATTTTGTAAACCTCTATAAGGTCACCCCTCAGCCTCCAGGGAAAACAGCCCCAGCCTGTTCAGCCTCT